>NW_020954642.1:17041678-17359687 GCF_900497805.2 Vombatus ursinus
AGAAAGAAAGAAAGAAAGAAAGAAAGAAAGAAAGAAAGAAAGAAAGAAAGAGAAAGAAAGAAAAAAAGAAAGGAAGAAAGAGAGAAAGAAAGAAAGAGGAAGGAAGGAAGGAAGGAAGGAAGGAAGGAAGGAAGGAAGGAAGGAAGGAAGGAAAAGAAGCAAAAAAATTAAAGAAGAAAAAATTATGCTTCAATCTGCACTCGGAGCCCATCAGTTCTCTATCTGGAAAGGATGTTGCTGGGTCAGAGGGTATACACAGTTTTCTGTTACTGCTGAGGGCACTACCGTGCTCCCAGTCACCGTGACTCACAACATAGGTGTCATCCCCATCTCCTCACTCTCACCCCCTCCATATCCAATCAGTTATCAAATTCTGTTGTTTCTACCCTTATAACATCTCTTCTATACATCTCTTACCTCCTGACACTGCCCTACCTTGGCAGAGGCCCTCATTGCCTCATACCTGTATAGTTGTAGTAGCCTTCTAGTTGGTCTACCAAACAATCCTCTGCTTAGCTGTCAAAAGGATCTTTCTTAAGAGCAGGTCAGGCCAATGTCACTCTCCTATTCAGCGATCTCCAGTGGCTCCCTATTACCTCCGGGGTCAAAAATAAAATCTTTTATTTGGCATTCAAAACCTTTCATAAACTTTCCCATTCCTACTTTTCCAGTCTTCTGATGCCACATACTCTGCAATCCAAAGACACTAAGCTCTTTTCTGTTTCTCAAAAACGACACTCTTCTCCTAACTCTGGTCATTTTCATAGACTGTCCCCCATGCCTGGAACAGTTGCTTTCCCTCCTCATCACCATTTCCTGGCTTCTCTGGCTTCCTTCAAGTCCTAGCTAAGTCCCACCATCTGCAAGAAGCCTCTGCCAGTCTCCTTAATCTTAATGCCTTCCCTCTGAGAATATCTCCACTTTATCCTGTGTGTCTTTGTACATACTTGCTTACCTGCTGTCTCCTGCATTAGACTTGGAGCTCCTCAAGACCAAGGACTTGTGTTTGAGCGGTCTTGGTTTTGGGGTTCTGTTTCTTTTGGCCTTTCCCTGTATCCTGAGCTCTCACCATAACACCTGGCACATAGCAGGCACTTAATAAATGCTGACTGACCATACCACCCTATGTTGCCATCTTACCCTTGCCACAGGTGATCTTGCTAAATGTCATTGTGGTCCTGACCAGGGCCAGCCCTGGACAGAACGAGAAGTTTACCAGTGTATTTAGGCCTAGACCCTTGACATGGGCCTGCTATTGTGATCCCTGCTATTGTGTCCTATAGGTCTTTGGCTTCATCGCCACAATCGTGTATGCCTTTGACTTCTATGTCATCTTCAATGATCTGTCCAAATTTCTCAAACAAGGAAATTCTGCCAATGACACAGAAGCTGAAAAATCAGAAGGTAGGTGGATGTGTCCATTTCATGACCCTAAAGAACTCTCCTAACATACATCATTGAACAATACTTGCAAGTTCTTTGACTAAAAGCCCACACCTCCATCGGAGATGGGTGAATCTGTGCTCCCCCCATCTTCACCTTAGAGGGAGCATGGGAGGAGGAGTAAAGAAGGTGAAATATGTCAGTCCATAGGGATATCCATGGGGATCCATTTGGAGTGTGAGTGTGTGTGTGTGTGTGTGTGTGTGTGTGTGTATGCACGCGATGCGTGTATACAGGAAAAGAATTTTTAAGCAATTATGCTAAAAAAAATAAAAATAAGATGTAGTAGCTAACTCCTCAGATTAGCTGACTTTTGGTATTTCTTTTGTCCCCCCCTTCTGTGATCTGTCTCTTGATAGTTTGTAAAATCAGAGCATATTAGAAACAACTTCAGACGACAGAACTGTGCTGAAAGGCCAGGAGATCTGGCAAAATGGAAACACTGAGACTCGTGTCTTCAACAGAGGAGCTCAGTTTGAGTCTCTAGGTGGCAGCTCATGAGTTATGTAACATTGGACAAGTCACAACTTCTCAGGGCATCAACATCTTCACTTACAAAACATGGAAGTTATACCAGATGATTCCCAAGGCTCCTCCAATGTTAACATTCTAGGATTATCACCTCAGATCAGGTTAGGGCAGAGAACACAACACTCAAGCAGAAGAGATATAAGCATATAGTATAGAAAGTTGGAACATACAAAATTAAAGAGAGAAAAGATTTTAGGAATCTTCTAGTCCAACCCCCTTATTTTATAGATGAGGGAACTAAGGTTTGGAAAGAGGAAACATCTTACCCAATGTCATAAAGAATCACAAAAGTACTGGATCTCAGACTTGAAAGAAAACTTTCCAAAGGGATTGAATCCAACCCACACTTGACTTGAAATCCTCCCAAAATATTTGTGAAAAGTGGTTATCCAAAAGAAAGCAAAAAAGGGTTATCTGGTCTCTACCTGAGACCTCCACTGAGGGAGAACCCACTAGCACCCCAAACAGCCCATGTCACTTTTGGATGCTCTTGTTTGGGAGTTTTTCCTTATATCAGGTTAAACGATGCCTCTCTGAAACTTTTACCCATCAGAGAGGTGAAACAGTGGATAGAACACTGGACCTGAAGTCAGGAAGACCTGAATTCAAATACGGCCCTACTAGCCGTGTGACCCTAGGCAAGTCACTTAACAGGTCTGCCAGATGAGGATAATTATAGCACCTACCTTCCAATATTGCAGCCAGGAGAAAACGAGATCCTATTGATAAAGCACTTGGGAAACTTTAAAGTGCCATATAAATGCTGGCTATTGTATTATGCCTCTTCTTCCTAATAATGCCATCTGAGTGGGGCTAAGGATAATAACAGCAGAGGTAGTATTAGAAACCATATCTTCTGACTTCTTGCTCAGAGGTCTTTCTGGAACCACGCCATGCTGTCCCTCCCTAGGCAGACCTTTAGTTCCCAGCAGCTCAGGACCCTAGCCTGCCTACCAACAGGAAGCACAGAGAATTTGACAGGGGAAGAACAGAGCTAGAAAAGACCTGAGGCTAAGAACGGTCAGTGTTGAACCAGGTCAGACACCAGCAGCTCCAGAACAGCCAGGGGAGGGTGTTTATGGTTATTCTAAGCAGCCCTCCCCAGCCTCACTGTGCTTTGAAGCTGGTGACCTGTCGATATCTAAAGAACAGTCTGTTTCTGAAGTCTTTGCCTTCCATTTCAGAGGAACACTCCAATTCCGATTCTGATTGATGACCGACTATCTTGGACGACAGTATTACACAGGCCACCAAGGGAATATCAGTGGGTGCTCTAATTTTCCAGCCTCCAAGTGCACTGCCAGCAGAGAATGAGGCTTTTCCTTCTTATGTTGGACTTTGCCTCTCATTCCTCCTACGTTACTGTTTCCCGAGGGGCTGTGGCTGTGGAGAACAACCCAACTCAACTCTCCCCCTTCCGCTCTATCCTCCAAACAGACTGTGATAAGTTGTTGCAGTCTACGGTCTGCACACCTTTCCCGAGTCTAAGCGCTTTTTCAGTATCTGGTTTCCTTGCCGGTCTTTGTTGAGAAGAGCTAACTCTACAATCTTGAATTTTAGGCTTATAATAATGGAGAACTCACTTAACACAAATGTCTCTCCCGAACCATTGAGCCATTTAGACTTCTGTGTCTGAGATGAATATGATGCAGTGGAGGCCTTGAGTTTATACCTTGCATCCAGGTCCCACACTGCCATGTAAAGGCTTGCTACCTCGATTTTTACCAAGTATTTTATATGACATGTGATAGTGAGTATCTATTGGGGAAGAGGTATCTTTGTCCCCCTTGTGGCTTGACTGTCCCCAGGAATCCTCACTGCAACACATGCAACCTTGCTTATCAAAAGATTAATATCCATTTGCCAAGGAGGGTTCCATTTTCTGCCATTAAAAAAACTCTACCTCCTACTGTCTCCTTATGAGACAGAAGAGGAAAACTGGGGCTGGGAGAATTAGTCCAGATCACCCAGGGAGTTACATTTCTTAAAAAGATGATTGTTGTGGCTTAGGTGACCACTTGCTTTTAAGACACACTTGCTCAATGACAATGGACAAAATGATTAACTTTTCAACGCCTCCAAGCAACTCTAAGACTGTACGTTGCTGATGTGCGGTTGATCTGCATCAGTGGACGGTTTCTACTGAGTGAGGCAGGCCTATGTTAATTAAGTCACAGGTTTGTGCTTCACTTTGACATAGCAATCAATAACCATTTATGAGGCACCTACAATGTACCACGAACTGTGCTACATATATAGAACTTTTCTTCTCACTCTCTTCTCTCTCTCCATGAGCATGTGCATACACACACACACACACACACACACACACACACACACGTGCTAACAAGCACACCACAGCTTGAAGCAACTTGAGGCATTTGACATTTTGAATAATAGTGGTCTTTCTAAGAATCTATTATTAGACAGTTCTTCTTTTCTCCATGTTCTTGATACACAAAGACAATTCTGACATCTTTCATTTCAGACAATGGATACTCATCGCGCCATCAAGACCTGCACAAACACATCTAATTCTAGGTGTGAGGGTAGCTAGGATGTAATTCTAATAGACTAGCCTAAGGAAGTGAGCTGTCATCCTTCAATAGAAAAGGACACCATCCCAGCCCTGTTCAAAACAGACGATACAAATATTAAAGATTTATCAGAGCTGGAAGGGACCTCAGAGACAAGGTGATGAGTAAATATAGCAGCAGTTTGCATTACTTTAAGACTATAAGGCCTTCCTCACAAAGAGCCCAGTGAATGAGGTGGTACAAGTATATATTATCCCCATTTGACAGATAAAGAAACTGAAACTCAGGGGAAAGAAAACCGGCAGCAGACTCACAAGATGGCTGTTGGTAGCCAACCCCTTGTTCCAAATGAGTGCCTGCTAGCAGGCTAGGGGTACTCAGGGCATAGAAGACCAAAGGACTGTGGAAACTATAACATAACCAATGACTTTCTCCAGGGATTAGAAGGCCCGTCTTTAATCATTTCAGGAAACTGTGATATTATATGTATCTCTCTCTCTCTCTCTCTCTCTCTCTCTCTCTCTCTCTCTCTCTCAAACAAGATGTTATCATCTTTCAAAACATTTTTATATAAAATTTAAGCCTAAAAGCTTTCAATATACAAAAGCAATCACCTAAGTAAATGGCATTTGCTATGACTTGAGAACTAATATGAATGTTTAAGTGCCTTTGATTTGTAAAGTTTTTCACTTGTTAACATACTGCATGTCCATCTACCATCCATGAAAAATCAAGATGGATTAAAACATACTGATTACTTGGTTGTGCCTGTGTGTATACATGTATAACTATGTATACACATATATAATGTGTATATGTGTGTTTATTTATACAAAGATATATGAATGTTCCTTCTCCCTCTTTGAAAATCAAGTGTATTCTCATTACTCCCCAGGGACAAATCTCGCCTGAAACTCATAGTGGATTCTGGAGTAACAACTAACCACACAAGCTTGTTTTTCAGTTTTTCCAAGTTTCTGGATAGCCTACATTTTAGACAATTACATAAAAAATGTCTATAATTCATATTTGCTGAAGAATATGTTTCATATAATGTCATCCAGCTTAGTCCTATTCCAAGGAGCATAACCTCTATCCTGTGTGATACATAGCTTCCTGCCTTAGCCCTTTGGACTGGTGCCAATGGTTCATCATTATGAAATATTAGCATAGAGTGCTAGAAATGACTTCAAGTCAAACTCAGGCTGGACTAAGGCAGTAGCTGCTGGTAGGACTTCCTGCCACAAGTCTCTCTCCACTCTAATCCACCTTTCATTCCCTTGTCAAAGCGATCTTCCCAAAACACAGATCTGACCATATCAACGCTGCCCCTTGCCCCCACCTCTATTTAATAAATTCTAGCGTCTCCCTATAGCTTCCAGGATACAATATAAAAACCTCTGGTTTGGTATTCAAAGCTGGCCCCTTCCTACCTTTCCAGTGTCTTTGTACTTACTCCCCTCCACATGCTTTGTGAGATCCAGTGACACTGGCCTCCTGGCTGTTCCTCGGATAAGATCCTCCATCTCCTGACTCTGGGCATTTTTATCGGCTATGATCCATGCCTAGAACTCTCTCCCTCCTTGTTTGTGCCTCCTAGCTTTCCTGGTTTCCTTCAGGCCTCAGCTAAAGTCCCATCTTCAGTAAGTTCCCTTTCCCAGTCCTCCTTAATCTTAGTGTCTTCTACCCCCAATTTATCCTGCATCTAATTTATGTCTAATTCTTTGCATCTTGTCTCTCCCATTAGACTCTGAGTTCCTTGAGAGCAAGGACTATTCCCCTGCACCCCTAGCACTTAGCACGTTGCCTGGCACTTAAGAAATACTTAATAAATGTTAGTTTTCACACTACTCTGACAACTGACATTATAAAGCTTACAAATCAATTTCCATTCATCAGCCCACGTGATACTGTGTCAAATTAATAAATAAATGACTCAGAATCTCATATATCAGGGCTCCTCACAGTTCTGATTCCTGAGCTACACTTGCAATCATATTTACCACATGCTAGTGGTTTTTGCACCATTAATCAATGCCATCACCTCAAGAGCCATGACCACTATATCCTTTGTAGTGTCTAATAAGGTATTCAAAAAGAGAAATTAAAAATGTGTTTGTAACAAGAGCCTCATGTGATTTGTGAACCACAGTGAGTACCTAAGGCTTTAACCAATATGGGTTAGTTGAGACCTCAAAAGAATTGTACTGTCTGCAATATGTGTCTTCAGAATCACAGAATCTCAAAATCTCTGAGATAGCCCTAGAAATCTATGTAGCCCAACTCCCCCAATATTCACAGAGACAGAAAGTGAAGGCAAGAATTCACACTCAGGTTTTCTGAATGCTAGTATAGTGCTCCACATCAGGCAATTGTGTTGTCCCAAAAAACTAAAAGGTTTGGTTGTCCTGAAATAAGTGCATCTATATGTTTCAATGTGGTTGGTTTTTTCCTGAAGGACGGTGTCAGTTTAGTTAACAGCCATGGCAGGCATGCATGCTGCCTTCTTCCTCTTTCTGTGTTCTAGATAAGTTAGTTTTCCAAGCATTAAACAGCCTTTCAGTTTCAGGAAATGGACTTGCACCCTTTAAGTAGGTGCAGGATAGATTAAAAAGACAGAAAAATGCATTAGTTTGTTTAACCATATCCATTTATTCAACAAGAAATCCTTCACAACAATTTCATACAATATTTATCAGAGATTAGTGTTGAGAAAATTATCTCCCCCTGCATACAAAAATACAGATTTTACCACTATGAAAACAATCAAGACAAGGACCATGAAGACTTGTGAAGTTGGGCATCTTGGTAAATCAAAGGGAAGAGAGTAAAAATGTGGGTGGGGAGAGCAAAAAAAAAATCAATGAACATAATACTTCATTTGAAATCAGGAACTTACCAGAAAAAAAAACCCTTCATATTGCGCCCTTTTTAAAAATACATAACAAGCAAAATATGTCATTTCTATTTTAGAATGTCACATACTTAAAATAATCAGAATCAAAAGTAAATTTGAATTCACTTTTTGTAATACCATCATGAAATTACAATCCTTCAACTTCAGCTATAAAAGCAGAAAAAAAAATACAACCTACAAAAGGTTACACTCAGAAAATCAAGTTCATAAAATGAGCATTGTCTTGGAAATGTAGGATGCTTGTACCTTTAAACTGTTCAGAGAGAAAATCAAAGAAATATATCACTTAGAGAAAATAGAAACTACATCAAGGTTAATTTTGATCCAGTTAATAGTATTTCTAGAGGAGAAAAATATTACCCACTTAAACCTGGGTAAGTAGCTGTTGGAAAACTATGATAATTAGTTTGCCATTTGATTTGACACTTCACCTGTTGTAAAATACCTACAACTGACTTTGACCCTTCCCTTTCTCATTCCCCTCCAAAAGGAAAAAAAAATGAGACTTGAGGAAAGAAACATTAAAAAAATTGTTTCTAAAATACATTTGTGATGTTTCTGAAAAATCATTAGCATTGTTTTGCAATGGCTTGGCCATATCACTAAGATTTTTCCTTGGCCAGACATTTCAATGACCCCACAGAAAAGAGGAAAAAAGGATTCTCCAGAAATTCATCTCCTCTTTAGAAGACCCAATAACAACCAAGCAATTTATTTTACGTAGAAACTTGAAGCCATGAAACCCTTCCATGGCACAAACAGACCAATCTAAAAACATGAGTTTGACTCCGCATAGTATGTTAGAAGGTCTGGCTGGTGACCTGTACTTTTCTCATTGGGTGGAGATAGTACTGTAAAGAATAAAATTCGATGGACTGGTGGGTGAGGAAGCTAGGTTCTCATTCCAGCTCTGCTACAAACTTGCTGTATGACCTTGGGCAAGTTACTTCACAGAATCATGAGTTTGGAAGAAGCCCTAGAGGTCATCTAAACCAACTCTTCCCTGAAGCTGAAATTGTCTACACTGAAAAGCATTTAGTGTTCATTTGACACAACCACCACCACCCCTCCTAGCAGTGATAGGGAACTCGCTACTAATGAGGCAAGCAAGCCTCCGTGGGCCTTGTTCTTTCCATTACCCTCATAAAGCAGCCCTCTAGGACTTGGTTTCCCCTCTTCTATCAAACAAGGGTGTTAGGCTAGCTGGCTCTATACTTCTCCCTCAGATCTACCATTCTATGAGTCTATGATTTTAAGTAAGCAGTGGAGATGAAAACGGCCAGATTTCATTCTGAGAAATAAGTAGTTCAAACAACACCACTCCCTAGCATGACTTACTTGGGTGAGAACTTTAATCCCCAACAATATATAGATATGGGTGACTGACTAGATTTTTCCCTTCTATCATGAAATCAACTTTTGTCCTTTTATAAAAACACATTAGGCAGAATAGCTCTATGTGTGGATTTCAAAAATGTTTCCAAAAAAGAAATGTAATTGAACCGATAATCAAGTATTTCACATAAAAATGATCTTACCCTCAGTCTTACTTAAACAAAATGAGGAAAGGAGATTGAGAGGAAGCAAGGAAAAGGGTCAGTCCTTCTGAAGCAATGGAGGGGAAAAAGGAGGAGCAAACTGGCTAACTAGTTCACAAAAGGAAAATTGGTTAAATATTACAATTGGCATCAGTGAAAGCAATATTAAAAGACAAGATCATAGGACCATGCTACAAAAATAGTGTTTACTGACAATAAATTTACATCTTTTTCATCTTCATGATTAACAAGTGCTTATCCGACAACTTGGAAGGCACCAAAGGTGAAGTAGTTACTTTATATTTGTTTTAAAAAAAAAACATGAAAAGACAGAACAGTTATCAAATTTTCAAATCAAAACACAATGAGTAATAAATAGTTTATTATTTTTGTCATGGGTTCCTGAACCCTGATAAACTTCAACATATACAAATAGTTTCATTTCCTACCACTTTAATCAGAGGAAAAACTGGGCCCAAATGGACATAATCTAGATGATAACACACCTGATTCCCTCCATAGCGTACATAGAAATTTTCTTTTCAACAGGGTGGAGAATCTGAAAATGAATTTCAAAACAGGTCGCTGTCTGAAACAAGAGTGGAACAACTATCTCTTTCGAACTAGACAAAGCTTACAAAGCAACAGTGGTGAGAAGCCATATTCACAGGGTTTCTATTTGGCCGCATTCAAGTTGGATTTGGACCTAGGTTGGGGGAGGCTGCTACAACCATCCTCCTTACCCCTGCAAAGCATGGCCACTGCCACTGGCTTTGGATTGACCAGTTCACAATTTTAAGCACTGATCATTTGCTGTTGTCACATGTGTAGAAAGGAATGAAGTCATTTTTGGAACACATTTATGCAAAAGTAAGGGAGGGAAAATCTAGGCAGAAACACGAAGAACGCAGACATGGAAAATTGGTTCTTTACAGAGACACTAGGATTAAAGTACCTCTTCTTCCCCCTCATCTGAGCTTCTCACTTTCCAAAACAGAATTAGAGTACCATGTCTTTGGGTTTGCTTAAGATATGAGGGCCACTGTCTATGAGGATCTTCAATTACTAAGACCTATTTCCCCATGCCTAAACCGATGAGATTTTGCTATTTCCAGATTGAGAAAATCCCATCCCTCCTCCCTATCTCCAAAAAAACAAAAAAAAAAAAAACAAAAAAAAAACAATGTTCATTTATCCTCTCACATTTTGAGTGAGGTTATCAGAAGAAACTTTGGGAACCTGCCCTAATTCCAAAATACACATACAAACTGCTATTAAAAATGAGGCCCTCTAGCTTTAGACAAATTCTTAACGAAAAGGATTTTTAACATTTTTAATAGCCCACTGTTTTCTTTCAGCGAATCTAGAAAGTAGGACAATTATACCTATATTCCAAGACTCCCTGACCTTTGTCTATAACTCATAGCCAATTTATACATGGCACCAACACAGGGAATATTGAGCTAGCAAATGATATGAACATAAGGTATATTTCCCATCAAAGAAGTGTAAACAATAATCAAAATAATACCATAAAATCCATACAGTACCCAAACTTATATAAGTTAAATTTTATTATAGACAGCTACCCACTGGTTCAGAAATTGTATCCAAATGGGGGACAAAAGCACTCTCCAGTTCAAAAAAGAAAAAAAAGGAAAATAAAGCTAGTAATGAGAAGAATTAAACAGAGTATACTGCAATCCTCCTAAATTATTCAAGCAAATTAAATTTGTCATCTAAACTCCCAGATTTAAAATAGGAGCACAGTGCTCATAGCTCTTACAAATTATCTTATTCAGTATATTTGGACAACTAAGTACTATGACTATTTCTAAGGCAGTTTCTAAGAAATGTAAATATCTTAGTCCCTTTGGTCATATTCTCTCAGTGAGGCAGTTTTTATCATTCCAACAATTTGAACCTTACTGAGAAGTTGTATACAAGGTTAGAGGAATTCAGTCTTAGGTGTGGCCCTTAAAGCATTCAAAAAAGGCACAGGAAGTTAATCCTGATGATACCCTTCTAAGATGTATGGGTACCCAATCAGGTCATGGTTGTAGTCTGGCGATAACTGTCTAGTACAGGACTATTCCACCTAACGTTCTGAGAAAACATACTGTTTGAGCAGAATGATATTATGGGGGAGGAGTAACTCCCATAGGAACATTTCCAATGGCGGGTTGGCCAAGGGCATTTAGTCACAGCAGAGTTTCCTGACACTGCAATGGCATTTGGTAGCAATATTTCACCTGGGTTCCTTTTATTGACACAAAACCCTGGCTCAGGCAGTGTAGTGCTAGGTGTATCTATACTGGGCCCTGTTGTTACAGCTTACCCGGAACCTGATCCTACAGCCAAGGTTATAATAAGTAAAGATTCAAGGCAGTTATTTCGTCTTTGTCTCCCTGCTCTAGCTTCTAAGAGCATCCATATAGACTGCTTCCATTTAAAAGGATATTACTTGAAGTAGAGGCAGCAAGCTGGAGTAGTGAGAAAGCTGGTCTCAAGTCCTAGATCCAATAGTCAATAGAAAGCTAGAACGTTTATTAAGCACTTAGGATGTGCCAGGCGCTGTGACCGTAAGCAAGGCACTTCACTTCTCTCTTGGTCTCAGCTTCCTCATCATATAAAATGGGGATATTTATCTCTCCTACTCTGCTGGATCATCCTAAAGAAAGGTCTTTGTAACACCTTAGGATCATCGATTTAGAGCTGGAAGGGCCCTTTGAGTCCATCTAATCCTACTCTCTCATTTTACAGATGGAAAAATCTTGGGTTTACAGAAGGGAAGTAATTTGCCCAAAGTAAGAGAAAGTAAGGGGCGAAGTCAGAGTGTGAGCCCAGCTCATCCGATTCTAAATCTCCCGCATCATGTATTTATGGCATAGAAATATGAGTTACTAATATTGAGTAGGTAGAGACGTATTTTCTCTAAGTCCTTTTGTAATTAATAAAGGGAAAGGAGGTTTTCAGATAGCAGAAAGTCACATTAAGATGTCCAGGTCCTAGTACCGAACAAGTGCTACTAAGGTATCTAGAACAAATAGACCAAAAGGACTACTGAGAGTCCTGAAGGAATTCCGCTTAATCCTGCTCCTGAGTATTGATTACCAATCAACCTCTGTCACTAGCTACCTCTTTTACCTACTGAGCTGGCCTGTTGCACGTCATTTTCTTTCTTTTAGACGATCCTGCTGCAGCAACTGCCACAATTCAACAGTTTAATTTCAAGAGAAGGAGAAATGGCAAAATGAAGTTGCCAGGTGGAAAGTTATCAAAATGGGGCCAAAGTTACACACATTTTCTATTCTGCTGCTGAGACAAATTATAGAGATAATAATGGAAACTCTGCCTCAACTGGGGATGGGATATAAGCAACTTTGCTCTATCCTCCTAGGAAATATGGAGATCTAAGGATCCTTCTTCAACAAAACTACATCTTTAGATTCCACCATACCAAAGTATGTAGAAATTCTAGTCATGAAAGACTTAGCGGAAAAAAAAAAAAAAGACTTAGCGGTTACTCAAAGCTCATAAAAACAATTAAAAAAAAAAAAACTAAACAGTTCCCTTCCTTTACGGCTGATTCATTGCAAATGGGACTTCACATATTTGTGCAGACAAAACACTTCATGCTTCATCTCCACAGAGACCATCTGTGGTTCAACCTAAGTCTGAATCACACAGGAAGACAGAATGAAACCCCAGTCTTTAAGACCATGAAACGGTTCCTAAATGAACCAAGAAAAGTCATACTCAAAGCATCCCATGGAGAGTCTAACACAGAGAGGTAAACAGGCATCAGTTTAGAGGAGGAAAAACATCACGAGGAAGAGAGACAACAGAAGTGGCCAAGGAAGGACGGGCATTAGCAAGGGTCAGATCGTCCGTCTCTTCCAGAATTCTTCAAGGTTAAGCAGATCTAAACCGAACAAATCCATAGAGGAGTGGGTGTTTGGGAATGGGAACCACTTCCTTCCTCAAGTCTTCCCAAGAAGAGAGTTCCCAAAAACAGAGATCTTTTGGGTGCAGATGCGTCATTAACTAATACAGATGGCAACCTATCCCACAGCTCAGTCTGTGCACAGTTCTTTCAGAAAGCAGAGGCTTTCCTGTTGCTGTTTAAAAAATATATATTTCATTTAACTTAATTTGGATTGTACCCCATTTAAGTAACTTTACCCGCAAAACTATTTGTCTTTTCCTATCTTTATCTGGAGCCAGGAATAGTCCAATATGTTTGTGAGACTATGACGTCTCTAGACTGAAAAGAGAAGAGGCATTCTTCTCATCTTGCAATAGTCTAAAGAAATACCAAAAGGAAAAGTTATGCATGTTTGAATGGTGTAATTTGGAGAGGGGAAAGAACTAGAAGAATATTACCATTCAGGTGAGGGAAAAGTGCCTTTTCCATTTTTGCCATGAAATTAAAAGTACTTTTATGAATGACATCTCTAATGCCCAATCCACAGTTTATCACTTCTCAAGCTATGAGAAGTCCTACATTCAGAACGGCAGTATGCCGTTTAGTCTGCAGCAACTGACAAGTTATTAAAGAAATTGCAGGCTATTAAAATTCAGCTTATCTTCTGATGCCACATTGGCCACCTTAGGAGACAGAAAAGCATGACCAAAGTTTCCTTCAAATTTTTAACACCTGAAACTACAACAAAAATAAGTTAAGTCTATGATTTATGGGAAATAATAAATTTAAGTAGGAATCATTATTAAAATTAAGATTTATTCAGAAACTGGAATTTAGCTGGCAAAATAATTCATTTTCAATTTCAAATTTACACATGGCCTTCATTGTCTGTTTACAAGAATTATAACAGAAGAAACACTAGTGTGTTACCTTCACCCTAGACTAGACCTACTTTATTGACCACATGCTCCATATTTAAATTATATGATTATATATTATGCCATATTTGAAATGTATTTTATTTTCTTTCTGTTCACTAGCCAATTACAAGGAAATACACGCACAAAACCACATTGTTCTTTCCATGGCAAAAAGGATTTAGAAATAATTCTAAGAAAATAAATACTTCTAAAAATTTTGTCACTGGTATACAATTATATACGTAATAATTTCTAACTCTGTGATCTATCAAAGATCAAGACTTTCCATGGGCTGTATTCATATTTGTAATGTATCTATACTCTATTTGCAATTTACTTCATAATCAACTCTCTCCCTTCCTCAAATATAATAAGAAAGGGGCATTAGCACAATCATCCTGTTTTTCCTAATGGTAAACTGTATATTTTCAGATCACTTGAGAAAACTCCAGTAATCATTCTGTCTGGCAGTTTCTGTATTTGATTTTGAAGAACATACTTGGTAGAAAAAACTTGAAAATAAACCATAATTAATGAAAAGCAACAGGTTGGAATGGTCCTTCTTTTAAATGAATTCTAAGCTAAGTAATGGATAAGAGGCATGTTTCTGTTCTTTTAAAAATTTAAAACAAAACAACCCAATAGAGCACTTAAGCACATGGGAGTATAGTCACTAGTTACGTTCTATGCATGTTCGCAGTGAAAGTGAAAGCAATGTGTGGAACTAAAAGATCAGATCCAGATGTCACACTCTTCCTAAACTCATTGCTAAGAAAATTAAATCAAAAGTTGTCAAGCAAACATTAATACTACTGGAGTGGGTTCACAGAAGAGTGGAGATACCAAGGGTTCTTTCAGGTGTGGAAGACGACACAATTCTCCTCAAGGTTAGATGCAATAATTTGGAGATACTGCATGTGCCACCTAAGCACAGAATGCACAATAAATGCTTATTTAATAATGGAACATCACAACTGAAGTTAAATGTCATATGAGGCTCTGAAAGTTAACATTAAGTTGACATACTTGTAAATACAGGAAAACTAGACTTGGTATTTCATATGCCCAAAATGGGTAATGCTATCAATCTCACATAATAAAGCCATACTAAGTAAAATATGCAGTGAATGAAATGCATTTAAATCATGCAGGCACACAGGTGAGTATGCACCCACACATCTGCTAACACATAGTACACAAAGCTGTGCACTAAATCTTTCAGTAAATGAATGCTAGAGATACCCACATTTGAGTGAAAAATCCAGATTCCCTGACCAGCAGTAAATGTTCTTTTCCTTGGCAAATACCGAATGTCAAGCTGGAGGGAGATTTATACACATTTAAATCAATCCAAACTATAACAGTCCAGTAAACTAAACAGTGTTTTCCCTTCACTCCATAGATATAATCTTCAAGAGAAGAAAGACCCAATACATTGCATCAACTTCTCTCTATAAATTCCAGAATCTAAACAACAAAGAAAACTTAAATAGAATTTTCTGACAGTATTGTATGACAGTAACTTCTCTTTGTAACAAAGAATCTGAGGCCTGTGATAAACTAGAGTGACTTCAAATCAAAGAAAGAATATCCTTTTGGGCAAAGAATGTGTCTCTGTATCTCCCCAAGTGCAAAGCACAGTGCAGTAAAATTAATAAATATTTGATGAATGAAAGAGTGAATATATTATGGTTAATATAGTCTTAGTGACTTGTCTTACTGTACTTAATTCTTTGGGAATTGACAATCTATATACGGTAAACTCCTACTAAGTCCGAGTATAATGATTACTCCTCATGGTGTGGAGGCATACTTGGGCTCTTCAAATCTAAGCGAGCAGAGTCCAATTTGGCAGATTCTACAGCAAATCAAAATCTTTTTGATTCTGACTGCCAAGCTCAGAGTCAGTCTGTACATCTGCTGTCTGAGAACCAGTCAAATGAAGCAGACAGAGGAAGACTCATCACCAAAAGGAAAACCACAAGGAAATGAATTTTTTTCAGCCACAAAAACTCATGAAGACTTAAATTAAGGCATAGGACGGGTTGCAATTTGCAATCAAAGGAGGCAGGACCCACACAGATGCAAAATCATGGATCCCTGCAATGTTGAAAAGGCATGGTATATATGAGAAATCCCCATTTAAATTTGAATATTAAATTCACTGGGATACCCTCAAGTCTTTCTGGATGAATGGGAGCTTTTTTTCAACCAGATTTGGTCGATCGGTCATGCACAATACTTGTGATCAAAAGAAAATGCATTTTATTATATGTAGAAGTTTGTTCTAGTACCACCATATACTCCTATAACCTGAGAGACCTTTTAGGGCATAACACACAGGCAGAGAACTGATTCTGGTATGGTGTAGAGATTGACATATATGCACGTGGTGTGTGTGTGTATATACACATATAAAGAAATACCCAAACATCCCATCTCTGGTTAATAGGACATAGTGGTGATGGCTATGGGACCACATTATGAATTTGGCTAGGGGACTGCATTATGAATTCTTGTAAAAATTCCCCAAATTCAGCCTCACAGCATTCAGGTTAGGTAGGAATGTAGGAATTGTGTACACCACTCAGACTGAAGATAGTTGTTTATGGGAAATGGCGCAGTAACTTTCTGTCATGGCCAGAAATAAAATGTAGCCCTCCCACTACAGATTTCATTGTCCTAACTGCTAGGTGCTTTTTATCCCCATGATATTAATTGTGTTTCATGTCTATAAGGTCCAAAGCCAACAGACTCGGACTGACTTCTGTCCATGCTACCAAAGTTTTCAATTCCATAATTTGCTTCATGATTTGTCTCAGCCAACCACAGGCCACAAAAATAAAGGACAAGAACTAAGCAGTTATACTGGGAGTCAAACATTGGCATGGGCTGTGATCAACTACAATAACTCTCTGTCCATAGTGGTCACCCCATGAAGGCTATTAACTGACCTAAACTGGTGCCATTCACCCCTTATTTTCTAGGTAATCACATTTAACCTAACTTGAGTTACATTTTTCACCTGCCCTCAAACTCCTGACCTTGTCATGAAGATATCTGACTGAATGCTAGTTCATAATGGAACCACATGCAGCCTGTACACAGAATTAGGGTTAAAAGTTGAAAAAACAGCCACCATAATACTGTGGTCCCTCCAGAGCACTTCCATCTGAAGAGCTATTGAGATCTCTGGGTTTGCAGATGGGACATCTGATGGAGTATGTGAAGCTCCTTCATGGTGTTGCTGTGAATGCTCTTTGCCAAGGTCAGCTGTTTTCTTAAGAAGGATAAAATTAAAAGGTGTATGAAAGTTTGATATGATGAAATAATGAGAAATGATGGGGGGAAATTGGGACAGGGAGGAGAGAGGAGGAAGTTTTCTTTGTTGGTGACTTCTCTCTCCAACCACAGTCCTCCTCAGACGCTCCTTCTCATGTATCTAAACGCTGTATCTCAGGACGGCTATCCACTTCTCGTGATTCTGTCCGTGCACGAATGTATTCGTTGGTGCTCTGCTGTCGAATGTTCATTCTCCATTTCTGCACAGCTAAGAAGGTATTTGCAGCATACGCCGCTGTCGCCAAGAAGCCAAAAACCTAAAAGAAACACCTACCATAAGTTCTCCAGAGCATGTCAACTGGACATGAACAAGTCATGGAGTGCAAGGCACTATACAAATGGATTTTGTGCAGGCTCTCCTAATGACCCAGCTTAACAATGAATGCTGTTACCTGTCAATATGCTCACTGTCAATTACATCATTGCTTTTAGAAATCTCAGAGCAAAAGGAAGTTGCAGATTAGATTAGATTGTGAATGCGCTGTCTTCTGCCCCTTTTGGTATCCCCAGTACTTTGCACAGGTACGTAGTAGGTGCTTAATAAATATGAGCTATTATTTTGGTAAGTAGTTGGGATACAAAGACAGAAACAAAATGGTCCCATATATATGAACTTGGGATCTATTTTTTACTTTGGTCCAAATCTATGATGTCATTGGTGTAGGGAAATCCTAGTGGGGAAACGCCATCTGCCAATGCAGGTAGTTCTACAACTTAATCGTCTCAAAGAGTTTCCTGGAGCACTGAGAGGTTAAATGATTTCCCTTGGGTCATAAAGCTAGTAATGTGCTAGAAGTGGTCCTTGAACCCAGATCTTTCTGGCTCTGAGAATCCACTAGACACCATTCTTAAAGTCTACAAGATATTTTATTTCTACCAGATGAAATGCCACATAAGAATTTCTTTCTATAGTATCTTTCAAAGAAAAACAGACAGCTGAGGTTCTTAGCCCTGATTCTGCCACTCAATAGCTCTATGACCTCTCTTTGGGCCTGAATTTTCCCATCTTTAAAATGACTGAGTTAGTCTAGAGAGAGGATTTCTAATGCTCCTTCCACCTCTTTTCTGAAATTAAGGTCTCCTCAACATTTTATGTTGTAACAGCTCTTCTAGCTTTAATATTCCATGACTCCAAGATTCTAAGGTGAACTTTATGGGCAAAAATCACAATTAAAATATGCAACAACCATGATGCAATGGAAAATCTTTAGATTCAATGCCTTTAATTACTAACCTAGACCCTCCCTGTTTTTCTGCAGTTTCCATAATGTGTGGAAGATGGACAAAACCCATCCCACACAGCAGAGAGGAAAGACTTCTGGATTTTAAATCAGAAGCCCTGAAGCATTGACCCAGATTCATTCCTCATTATTTAGGAAACTTTGGGAAAATCATTAACATCCCTGGCTTTCAGGTTCTTCATCAGTAAATGAAGATGGCAATACCTATACTACTTATGTCACAGGTGATTGTGAAAACATTACATAAAAGTGAACTGAAAAAGTTCACACAAAGATTCCATTAAGCTATAGCTAAGCCCTTAAGGTACCCAACTCTCACCAATTCATGTTGAATTTATGGACTTTTCCCTAATGTTGCTGAGCAAGTCCTGGTCTTTCTCTCCTTCTGCTTGACTGACAATATCTTGGAAGGAAGGGGAGCAAACTTGAGCCCTAGAGCTAAGGACCAGCATGTACTTCTTTAAGATGGAGCTGAGACCATGGTAACTCACTTGCTTAACTGCAGTTGAAATTAAAGAATGTGAAGTATGGTGTGTGTGTGTGTGTGTGTGTGTGTGTGTGTGTGTGTGTGTGTGTGTTCATAAATACATTTTTTGACTTGTTCAGCTGTTTCAGTCATGTCCAACTCTTCATGACCCCATTTGGCATTTTCTTGGCAAAGATACTGGAGTGGTTTCTCATTTCCTTCTCTAGTTCATTTTATAGATGAGGGTTAAGTGATTTGACCAGGGTCACACAGCTAGTAAATGTCTGAGACCAAATCTGAACTCACAAAGATGAGTCTTCCTGACTTTAGGCCCAACACTCTAACCACTGTGCTACCTAGCTACCCCAATATTAATGTATGTATGTATATATAATATATATTTCATTCTTTCTGGAACATGTGAATATGTATATTTCATATTCACATATATATTGCATTCTTTCATTCCAACTGCAGTTAAGCAAGTGAGTATATATCTATATCTATCTATACACATACACAAATTCTGGAGGTGGGGAGATTGAGTCTGTACCCCTGTAACTAGAATCTATTCAGGGGAAGGTAGCATAACAAATCTAGCTCGGGATTCTAGGTAATTGATTTTCAGTTATAAACTTGTGCTTGTTACAATGTTTACAAGTCTCTAAAAACCTTTCCTTCTGGAGCTTTGAATTTGGAAACTGTCCTCCATGATTCTCTACCAGACCCCAGAACTCATCAGGAAGGGAAAACTCTGTCCCCCTCTTGAATTCTTATTCTTCTTGAATTCTTATTCATCCATTTTTAAAAGCATTTTTTTTAAAGCCCAACTCAAAAGCTAGCTCCTTTATAAATATCTCCCCTCATCAGTAACAATCAGCAAGCCTGTGAGATCTCACATGGCACTCACATAGCATCTCTCATGCAATATTAGGTAGCAAAGCTTTCCACGCATGTATCTTACTAGAATGTAAATTTCCTGAAGACTAGAACTTTATATCTCCCCTAGTACATAACTCAGGATTCTGAATACAGTAGATATGAAATAAATGTTGGTGGTAGCTGTTCCTCAAAACCAACTGAGATCTCTACAGTTCAAAATATAGTATAATTTTTTTAAAAAATCAGTTGTAGGAAAATTAGAACAAAATACCCTGGGGTGGGGATGCAAAACAGGATGAGTCATTCTGTTTCAAATATTTGGTTTTCTTACCACAGCAGCAATTTCTGCTCCAGCTTTGTGGTTCAAAGCAGCAAGTACTATAGAGGCAATAAAGAAGAAGAAGGTGCTGAGTCCAGTGTTGACCAAATCCTAAAAGGGAGAAAAGTGGTAGAATTACTTGAAAAGGATCATCCTACTTTTTGCTCTTAAAGTAAACAGAGAACATTCAAAATAAGAACCACAATATCCCACTTTCTGGATTACATATTTTGTATTTAATGTAACAGAGGCAAGGGTCAGCACAGATGAAATCAGACACCCACAAGCTGAGGATGCCACTAAAGTGAAGTGGGTAAGATCACCACGGCATAATGTGAATACATTTCACCAGTTCACTAAATGATATTGGAATTGTTAAAGGATTTCTCTTTCAGAAACAGCAATTGACAACTAACCTATCAATGGCATACCAACCAATGGCTCTTAATAAAGTTCTATTATAAAACTCAAACACTTGACCCAACCAGTATGGCCTGGACCCAACTACAGCACTGGTCACAGACGGCCCAGTGCCCACAACCTCAACATAAGCCTCGAATTTGCAGGAGCAAAGGTGGCGTACCTGCAAAAGCCTAGAAGCCCTCCCCCCCATACTCATTCTCCATAATCAAAGCTAACTTCGTTGTAATATAAAGCATATACAAAAATATGTAAATTGGCAAAGCTTTCATTTAATGTGAGGTCTTTCAAACCTTACATTGATAAATACAGATTTTCTTTTACGATTCTTGAATACCAGATCAGGCCATGGACCCGACATTCAGGATATTCAATAACGGCTTCACTTACGGCACCTAAGTCCTAACTTTGTTGCTGTTGCTGTGGTTGGTTAGGTCATTTCAGTCATGTCTAACTCTTCATGACCCTATTTGGGATTTTCTTGGCAGAGACACTGGAGTGGTTTGCCATTTCCTCCTCCAGATCATTTTACAGATGAAGAAACTGAGGCACACACTACCCAAACTCATATAAGTTAAATTTTATTATAGACAGTTACCTACTGGTTCAGAAATTGTATTCAAATTGGGGGGAGGGAGGAAGCATTCTCCAGTCCAAAAAAGAAAAAAGAAAAAGAAAATAAAGCTAGTAATGAAAAGAATTAAACAGAGTATACTTCTTTACTATCCAATCCTGCTAAATCATTCAAGCAAATTAAATTTGTCATCTAAATTCCCAGATTTAAAACAGGAGCACAGTGCTCATAACCTTTACAAATTACATCATTCAAAAGCTCAAGGATATCATGGGAATCAATGGGGGAAAAATGTGAAAGAAGGTGGTCTAGATGTACCAGATCTCAAACTATTATAAAGTAGTAATTATCAAAACAATCTGGTATTGGCTAAAAAATAGAGCAGTGAATCAGTGGAATAGATTAGGTAAAAATTACATCATAGTAAATGACTATAGTAATCTTGTATATGATAAACCCAAAGATCCAAACTTTTGGAACAAAAAATCATTATCTGATAAAAAATGCTAGAAAAACTGGAAAACAATATAGCAGAAACTAGGCATAGAACAACATCTCACATCATATAACAAGATAAGGTCAAAATGGGTACATGATTTACACATAAAGGGTGATGAGCACATAAGCAAATTAAGAGAGCATGGAATAGTTTAGCTGTCAGATTTATGGATAAGAGAAGAATTCAGCACTATAAAAGACATAGAGAGCATTATAAAATGTAAAATAGATCATTTTGATTATATAAAATTAAAACATTTTTGCACAAACAAAACCAAATGCAACCAAAATTACAGGGAAAGCAGAAAACTGGGGGGAAATTTCACAACAAGTATCTCTGATAAAGGCCTCATCTTTCAAATATATAGAGAACTGAGTCAAATTTATAAAAATAGAAGTCATTCCCCAACTGATAAATGGTCCAAAGATATGAAAAGGCAGTTTTCAGACAAAGGAATCAATCACTATTGATTAGAGAAATGCAAATTAAAAACAACTCTGAGGTACCACATCACACCTATCAGATTGGCTGATGTGACAAAAAATGAAAATGTTAGATGTTGGAATGGATATAGGAAAAGTGAGACACTAATGCACTGTTGGTGGAGACATGAACTGATCCAACCATTTTGGAGAGCAATTTGGAACTGTGCCCAAAGGGCTACAAAACTGTGTATACTCTTTGATCCAACATTACCACTACTAGGTCTATATCCCAAAGACATTTTAAAAAAAGGAAAAATGACCTACATGTACAAAAATATTTATAACAGCTTTTTTTGGTGGTAGCTAAGAATTGGAAATTGAAGGGATGCCCATCAATTGGGGAATGGCTAAACAATCTATGGTATATGATTGTAACAGAACATTATTGTGGTATAAGAAATGACAAGCAGGATGATTTCCTGGAAACACCTGAGAAGACTGACATGAACTAATACATAGTGAAGTAAAGTGAACAGAACCAGGAGAACATAGTACACAGTAATACTGTTCAATGAAGAACTGTGAATGACTTAGCTATTCTCAGCAATACAATGATCTAAGACAATCCCAAAAGACTAATGATAAAATATACTATCTGCCTCCAGAGAAAGAAATTATATTGTTTTAATTCAGACTGAAGCACATTATTTATTTTTCACTTTCTCTCATTTCTTTCTTTTATTCAAGTCTTCTTGTACAAAATGACAAATATGGAAATGTTTTACATAATTGCACATGTATAACCCGATAAGCATTATTAAGGATGTGCCAGGCACTGTGCTAAGCACTGCTAGGGATACAAAAAAATGTAAAAGCCAGTCCCTGCTTTCAAGGAGCTCAGTCTAATGGAGGAGACATGCAAACATGCTATGTACAGGATAAATGGGAAATAAGCAGCCAAGGAAAGACTGGATTGAAAAAGGCTTCCCGTAGAAGGTAGGATTTAGTGGAGAATTGAATGAAGTGCTACCAGGAGGCAAAGATGAGAAGGAAGAGCATTCCAAGCATGGGGTGGGGGAAGAACCAGTAAATATGCCCCCTTTATCCTAGTGTCATTGGAAGACAGAGTACTATGGGGGTGGTGAAGTGGTTAAGGTATAAAGAAAAATGGAAAGGTGAGAGAAGGACAAGTTATAAGTTCAGGGCTTCAAACACTAAAGAGATGATTTTGTATTTGCCCCTAGAGGTGATAGGGAGCCACCGAAGTCTACTGAGTTAGGGAATGTGACATGGCCACTGTGCTTTAAGGTTCCTTTGACAACTAAGTGGAGGATGAAATAGAGTGGAAAGAGGCTTGTGGCAAGGAGATCAAGCAGCAAGTTACTGCAGCAGTCCAGGTATGATGCAATGAGAGCTCACACCAGACTGATAATAGTATCAGAGAAGAGAAGGGGGTATTCAGGAAAAGGGACCTAAGACAAGAAGACAGTATAGATTTGACCTGGTTCACCAAGGGGTTAAGATGAGGAAGATAAAAGGGTGTAGCTCGTGCAGTGATTGGAGATCAATGTAGATGAAAAAAAGAATTTGGGGTTACAAGGTTGAAAAGGTGGGACAGTAACAGATTGTAATCAGCTAAAAGAATTTCAGAGTTCAGGAATATATAAGTACATTTGTTGGTGACAGCGTGATTGAGGGTCTCATTGTATTTGGTTGAAGGGGGGTGGAATAGGATATGAGAAATGATTAAACTGAAGAACTGGGAAATCAGGGTGTTTAAGGGAGAATCAATCACATATCTTGAAATCCCCTAGTATGAAGGGAAGAGGTGAGGAGGACGGCAACACTGCGAGCCAGGCACTGAACTCACTGAAAAAAGTGGCCCGGAGGTCTGGAGACAACAGTTGCCATGATTTTGATTGAATGGTAGATATGAACTGCATGAACCTCAAAGGAAGAGAGGGTACTGAGTGATGGAAGTAGAAATGGGGAGCAAGGAGTATTCCAGCTCCCCACCTCAACCAACTAGTGAGGGAGAGCAAGTAAAAATGCAGCCAATGCTGGAAAGAGAGGCTTTGTACCCTGAGGGGAGCCAGGTCTCAATGGGAGTAGGAAGATGAATGGAGTAGAAAAGGAAAAGATTTAAGATGACAGTAATTTTGTTACCTATGGACCAGGAAACCCAGAAAGCACAGAGGAAGGAGTGGACAGCCTTAGGCTCAGACACTGGGGGTTTGGGGGTAGGGTAGAACATGTGGTAGGATGGGCAATCCACGAGTTGGTCCATTAGAGAGAAGACAGAATATATGGTGTGCTCCTGCACCATGGACTGACAGTGAACTAGGCTCAGAATAAAACAAGGAAAGAGGAGGACTGGGTTTGGGGAAACTGCACAATTGTTTCAGTGATCTCAAGATACTTCTTGACACAAAAACCCATGTTTCAACACTAATATTTTTCTGGTGATGCTGTCGAATTACAAAATTATTATTATTAGGTATTATTATTGGCAGCATTTCTGAAATACTTGACCTATAACAACCCAATGAGGTCCATAGGGCAATATTCTCATGAGGCTCAAAGGGTTTGTGCTTTTCCAAGGCCACATGTATAGAAGCAATAAGAGCTGACATTAATATACTGCTTTAAGGTTTTCAAAGCACTTTACAGACATTATCTCATTTGGCCTTACAGCAATCCTGTAACGAAGACGTTACAGATCAAAGGTAAAATTACTGCCCATGGCCACACAACTAATAAAAAAAGGTAGAATCTGACTCATGATTTCCATCTCCAAGTCCTTGATCTTTCCACTACACCATCTCCAGTTATCAAGTACTGATCATGTGCACAGCACCATATTAAGACCTGGAGATGCAAGAAAAAACAACCAACCACAGAGCATACATTTATGCAAGGTCCTCAGCCTTCATGGTGGAAGGGCTGAAAAGCAAACTGTTGGCCTACCTAATCATGTACCTATTGGAAATTTCTGGTTCCATTTCCCATAGGAGTCTCAAAGTCACCACGTCTACAACAGAACTTGTTACCTTCCCCTTCCTAAATTTTGTATTTTGAAGAGGACCACCACCCTTCCAATCAGCTGAGTTCCCAGCTTCCATCGTCTTTCTCTGCTCTTCACTCTTTCACAACATATGTGAAAGTTCATTACCCTGTGTTTTTAGGTACAAGTCTACCACAAACAATTTTTTTATTAGTATAGATTTTTCTCATTTAAGCATTTCTCTTCTCAGAATGATAAAAAAGCGGAATCTCCTTATGCCTTTGGGAATCTCTCTAACACAAGCCGCTGTGGTGTTACAGCATCCCAGAAAACATTCCACAGCCAAGAAAGAGCAAAGGTTCAAGTTCAAACCAAACAATTATTAAACTTTCAGCACGGCTTGGAGATTTATATCCCTAAAGCCACTGATTCAAAAAGTCTGAGTCCAAATTTTACAGAACAAATCCTTTTATTAAGGGGATTTGTTCTGCAAAGTTTGGACTCAATGAAACGGCAGCACTTGAAGACCTAGAGGGCCACATGTGGCCTCGAGGTTGCAGGCTCCCCACCCCTGGACCTCTGATAAAAGGGAAAAAAAAAAAAGAATGAGTGCAGGGCATTGTTTCTGAATTGATAGCTAAAGGTTTCTCTTTCAGATTAGTCCAAAGGCTTCAAACTAGAATATTGAGAAAAAGTTTTCATAATATTTCTTAAAAAGTAGGGCAGGGGACAGCGAGAGGGAATCTACTTTCAGTCAATCAATTATCCTAGTCTTGCCAGTTCTGCCTCCATGACATCTCTCACATCCATCCCCTTCTCTCCATCCACAGAGTGTGAAGTCCTAATTGAGGCCCTAATCCCCATCATCTTCCCTTACACTTGTCTCCCTGCCTCCAGCCTTTGCCAATCCAGACATCCCACAGCTGTCAGATAGATTCCTAAAGCACAGGTGAGATCAGTCTGTCACTCCCCTGCTCAAAAAGCTGCAGCAACTCCAGACTCCTTAATTTGGTACTCACTACCCTTTGGAAGCCAGCTTGAGAGGACCCCCACCCCCACCCTACTCCCCGCCCACCACCCCAGACTCACTGCATCCCAGATCAACCACCCTTCTCCCTCACACATGATGCTCCATTTCTCACCTCCATACTTTTGTAGGAGCAGTCTTCACCTCCATCTCTCAGAATGCCAAACTTCCTTCAAAGCTCAGCTCAAACCAACACAAGGCCCATCCTGATCCTCTCCACTGCAATCACCTACCCTAAAATTATTTTGCATTGATTTTACATATAACTTATGCTGACTAATCTGGGTTCATGCTGTTCACCTCACCTCCTCAAAGGAGTCTCTTTCACTTTTGTCTCTGTATCTACAGCGCATGCCACAGTGCCTGATACATTAAGTACTTAATAAGTACTTGTTCAATGCAACATAAAAAATACCTGACACCTTGAGAAATAACAATTAAACTGTTCCTAGAAGAAAGCAATACAGAAATATAAACCACAGCAAAACATGGTACTTCATATACTAAAGATTATCAGATTAACAACATTTAATGAATGTCTAGGTGTCCAAAACTATATATGCACTAAGGCAGTGAAGAAATGGGAACCTAATACTACCATGGACGCATAGGCTATCTAAAGGACAATCATATAGGTAAAATCAATCACCAATCATCTATTGGGAGCCTCCTACATGCAAGCACTAAGCCAGGTCAAAGAGAAACTGATTCCTAATAAAGTTATCAGTAAAAACAGTTATACTGAGCCCACCGAAACAAGTACACACGCCTCTTCAACAGAGGTCGGCAACCTGCGGTGCTGCCTGTTTCTGTACCCACTGTGAACTAAGAATGGTTTTTAAGTTTTCAAATGAAGTCTTATTAAATTTAAAAACATAAAAATCATTCTTATCTTAGCTGCACAAGAACAGGTGGTAGATTGGATTTGGCCCTGGGGCTGAGCTGTGATTGGCCTACCCCTGTTCTACATGAATATAAGTCAAGGTCTGTGCCCTCAGGGATCCATCAAGACAAGACGAACACATAAGAAGCATTTAGTTAACAAGACCATACCACATATAATTAGGAGCCAAATTACAGGGTATAGACTCTGAGTACTGTAGTCTGGTGAAAGGAACTATCAATATAGGTAGGTTGGAGTAGTCAAAAAAGTATAACTAGGACTTCAACGGGCAAAGGGATAGGGGATCTGAAACTGGGTCCATGTCAAGTTGATTTGGAAGAATTTTCAAGCTGAACAACAGAATGCTAATTAATAGTAATTGGTTACTATAAACTGATAGGTCCATTGTTTTATTTACTATTTCTATAAGAAATTGCTAAATTGCAACATAATTGTACATTTAAAAGGACACTATAATTGGAGTTCAAAGACCTTATGGGTATAAGTCTTTGTAGCCAAGAATTGTAGCCAAATATTAACTACATAACCATGGATAGGACACTAGATGTCTCTGATAATCAGTTCCCTCATCTGTAAAATGGTGGCAATATTTCTGCTACTTACCTTGTAAGACTGTCTGAGGAAAGCGTCCTGTAATTACAAAAATTTAAACTGATGGTGCACTTTCTTATGGTAATTTGCTAACTCAGCTCAAATAGTGGACAAGAAAGTGAGAGCAGCAGCAGCTAAGGTAGATTCTGGGGAACAAGTATGACATAACCAGGAGATATTATGGAGACTTGCCTAACTGGAATAAAAGGTTTGATTTGGGAAGAAGTTGGAGATAAGGCTGAAAAGACAAAAGAGGGCCATATTATGGGAAAAACCTTCAGTGGCTCTCTACAGCCTTTTGAATACAAGCTGAGTTCTTAACCCTGATATTAAAGGCATTTCATAAATTGGCTCTCGTCTTATGCCACACTTAGAATTTCACTTATCTTCATCTATTAAAGCTTTTCTATTCCTCCAAGTCCCAACTCAGATGTTACCTTCTCCATGAAGACCTCCTTAACCTACCTCTCCCCCACACCAAGTAAAAGTCATCTCCCACTCTTCAAACTTTTCATGTTTTCATGCCTGGGTCTGATTTGCTCTCAACACATTCAATATATCACACCGATCTGTGTTAAGTGTCATAGTTCTTTCCCATTTCCCACCCAATTAGACTGCAAGTTCCTTGAGGATGGGGACTATTGTATCCTCAGAGCCCAGCAAATTTTTAAAAGTTTTAAATGACATTTTTTACTTCACTTACATTTCCTAATGTATCTTCTCTCCCAGGTAGTCATTTTTTATGATATAGAAAAAAGTTCAGCAAAACTAACCAATATTTTTTTTTAAAAGTCTAATGTTACATACAGAGTTCCATACCCATAATCCCTCACCTCCACAAAGAAGTGGAAAGAGGTGATAAATAATATGTTTGTTAACAAATGTTTGATGTTGAATTGAAGGGCTTCAACTGTACAGTGTTGTTGGGACATGATCCCATAAGCAAGAAGGAGACAACATGCTACAAATAGTGTTTAACACTAGATGGTTTAGATGCATCAATCGATACCCCCCAAAATTATAATTTTACTTTGAAATAAACATTTTCATCTTACTATCTCAATTTTCTTTACATTACAGATTTTTAAAAATGCCCCGCACCACTTGATGAAGCTTGGTCCTTCTAGTGTTAAAAAGTGAGGCAGGTTAGTGTGGCAGTAGGATACAGGATGGACTAAACAACTATTTTCGAGAAAATTTATAATGACCCAAGTGAGGTATTATTGAAGGCCCAGACTAGAGTGAGAGCAGCAGAAAAGTAAATAAAGGAAGGATGAATTTAGGAAACTTCACAATTGGCTACAAAAGGGGGTGAATCAAGGGACAAGTAAAAGATTTTTGCTTAGTTTAGCCACTGGTCATTTCACTCCCCTGATCCTGCTTTGAGAGAGAAAAATTCGGGATAGGGGAGAGTGCTAAGCTTCCTATTATAGCAATTTCTACCAGCACAAGGGCAGGCCAAGCCAAATGACATAGATTTAGTCACATATGATGGGATACCTTAATGATCCCAGTTATAATAAATACTTGCAATATAATTCAATTCAAGAATGAATGATTTCATTGACATAGAGATTCTTTCCACCAACATATGTTTGCTACATAAATCTGAAATGTTCAACCAAAAAGTAGCCAGTACAACTGGATGGTAGAGAGCTACTCCCCTAAGGTGAAATATGGGGATAAGCTCTAGAAATTGGGAACCTGGCTCTCCTTTTCTTCCCTAAATCCTTGCTTTACAACTCCTGGCAGAGGACCAGGGAGGCAAAAATTTGATAAATGTTACTTATACTTAAGCTTTGGGGAGTACGTAGAAGGATAATGGGACAACAGTGAATTACATGGTTGTATCTGCTCTTTTCTATGAACCACAGAGGGTATAGGGCCCATTCCAGGCAAATTTTAAAACAGGCTAAGTTTGTCTTGGAGTATCCTCCCAGCTCACTTTCCATGACCCTTTTCCCTGTTGTTGCCTTTTGTCTTGGCCCAGGACCCTAATGTTGTTTGGACACCTAAAACTCTCCAGTGTAGCATGCCACCCAAATCCTGTCCTTTCCTCTTTATCCCACTCCACCAAAACTACTGTCTTCTTTGTCTGCCTAATTTATAGGCAGACAAACTGAGCTAATTCTCACCAAGTTATGATAGTGACTGATAGTCTGGCCTCTCCATCTTTTGGAGTGTTTATTAACCTAAATGAATTTCTAATTAGCAACAGAGTGCAAAGAGTCATTTAGGGGCAGATGGTGGTCCTTAAATCCTACTAATCTATCTATTCCCCTAAATAAGGTCGAGGTGGGGGAGGGAAAAGAAAACAATGTGTCCTCTACCATCTTTTTTCCTACATGGAAGCAACAAATTCTTCCTCTTTACTTCTTTCCCCAACTATGATGAGGTATACTGATTCCTTGTCGTCTGATAAGCTCCAGTTTAGTCTCAGATGTGGACTGTCCCTGTCCGATCTTTAACCATAAAAGGGAACAACTCAAATTTCAGAAAGTAGAGGATTGTCCTAACCTGGATCTAAAAATACATCATTTCCCAATACAGGCCCCAAAACCAAAGGCTACAGCATCCCCCCTGACACATTCCACTTCCAAACAACAAAGACCAGGCTAACGTAGGTATTCATTCTACAGCTCCTGGAATTCCCTGACCATAGGTATTTTCTATCAGAGATATGACAAAGTTTAGCTGTTTGGACCTAATTGGGTCCAACTAGGTTATCAGACTGGAGAATCTTCAGAGTGGGCCTCCAAGCAGTCTGCCTATTCTATCTCCTTAAGCTATTCTCAAAAAGGTTTGATCTCATTATGCAAAAGTAATATAAATCAGAGATATTTAGAGGAACTTTCACTAAAGCATAAGTTTCTTGACCTAAGGTCTATAAAAAATTTTTTAGTATTATAATATGTATTAAAATTTAATTGGCTTAACTTTGTTATTCCATTTATTTTCTTTTTGTGCATTTAAAAACACTATTCAGAGAAAAAGTTCATAGGTTTCCTATATAAAAGGGGTCCGTGCCACAAAAAAGGTTAAGAATACCTGTGTTAAGTATAATATCCAATAATATCCAATCCACCAAAATCTTATATCACTATTATATAGAAATGATCTTCAAAGGCTATGCCAGCATAACACCATAAAACTGCCACCCAAAGATCAGTTTAATTTGGAAGAAGTTCATCAGTAAGACCATCTTCCACATTAAAGAAAGGGTCTTGTCTGCATCTGTGGTGTATCCACAATGAAAAAACTACAGAACTTTGACGTAGGCTTATCATTTATGATGAGCACGGTAACAATTATCATTAACCATGTCAGATTAGGTCTGTTCCAAATTTTAATTGCTCACAGTACCAAACTATTCATGGTTGCTTAGTTTTCATAGATCTGATACTTACTTGGCACACACATCTATTTGTAACTTTAAAAAATTAAAGGGAACATTATTCCAAGGGCTATTGTAAATTCAGTCTCAGAGTCATTAACCCAGGGCTAACATGCCAATCTTTATACATAGAGTATGTGGAGGAGAGAACAATGGTAGGTGATGGTCCCACTGACATGTCATGATCAGACCACATTTGGAGAAATGGGTCTAGTTCTGGGAACTGTCTTTTAGGATGGACAACTGATAAGCCAAACAGGTTGTATGTTTGCCCTTTGTTCTTGAAGAGGACCATGAATGACATCAGGGAATTGATGACATGACTTGCAACTGACTTTGATTTGAGTGAGGGAGGGCTGTGCAAAGTCACCAGCTTCAAATGCTGGGAAGGCCTTAGAAATCTAATCAATGTCCTCATAGGAAAACAAGACCCAAGATAACAGAGCTAGTACTGAAGTCAAGATTTCACACTTTAAATGCAGCCTAAAGCCAGCTCTGCTCAATTCACCTCTTGTGAGTTTCAACATCCAAGCTGTAACAGAGACATGGCCCCATACAGGCTTTTCAGAGAGCCAAGGCATGAGTGGAATAAATATCACCATGATAAACTGATGTGCTATTAGAACCTCTGGAGATCCATTCTCTCCTAGTCTCCTATAAAACAAATTATACTGAATTTTCTTTAAATTAAGCAGCTTTATTAAAGGGCTGTACCTTTAAGTAGAACACAATAAGGTATAGATATGCTGTTATTTGGATTGCAATTCAAAGGAAAAGAGACAACTCAGGAATAGAGGAAGGTTGAGAACAAGGCATACAATAAATACAAGCCAGCACTTATCTAGCACTTTAAAGGATTGTAAAGCATTGTACATATTTTGTTTGATCCTCACAACAATCCTTTGAGGTAGCTAATATTATTGTCCCCAATTTATAGATGAGGAAACTGAGGCTGAAAAAGTTTATGTGATAGGGTCATGTTATACAACTAATAATTGACTGAGGTGGGATTTGAACTCACATCTTCCTGATTCCAAGCCCAGTGTTGTTACTTGCTGGGCCACCTAGCTGCCTGAGTGAGAGAGAGGGTTCCATACGTGGAGTCAAAGACTTGGGTCTGAGTTGTAATTCTGCTATTTACCAACAAATAACCACCTCTCTGGGCTTTAGTTTGCTTATCTCTAACATGGGGATAATAAGTCTTGCTGCCTTTCCTCATAGGGTTATTTTGAGGAAAGCACATTGTACATCATAAAGCACGACAGAAATGTGAATTGTGGTTTTGTTTTGTTTCGTTTTTTTAAATAATTATCCTAGAGTGGAAAGGGAGTAGATAGGAGACAGAAGCAAATTAATCTCACGGAATAGTGACCTAAGGAAGGGGGAAAGGGTATTATATGAGGGATAGGGATAGGATCTGTAATTTCATAGGTATGGGGAACTCCTGGGTAAGAAAATCCCTCCTACCAATGCAAGCCAGGGCCTTTCCCACAACTTATGTCTTAACGGAGTTGTCGACAGTAGTAGTTTCAAACCTGAATGGAAATGAGAGCCATTCAAATGTACATAAGGATCCCTGTGGGCTGCATGGTGACTTAGTTTTAAAATGCCATGTTATCAATGATTTATTGTATTTTTATTTATTTTGTTCAATATTTCCCAATGACATTTTAATCTGGTTCAGATCACACTACGGAGTATTACATGTACTGAGTGATTTGACCAGGACCATGCCGCTAATAGGTATCACAGGTGTTACAGAAACTAGAAAAATTAACAGTATACCTTTATTTTTAAAAGGCCTAATATAATTGAAAGACTAAGGAGGGAAGCCAGTCTGAATTAAATTGGTGTAATTCAGAAGAAGATTGACTGGTAATCAGGAGACCTGAGGGTGGGCAACATGGTATTGTTTACTCCATAGATTTCTATGACATGATTTCAAGGGAATAGCCTAGGTGATTTATAAGACCACTTCAAGCTCTGAATCTTGTGATTCAATAATAAATAAATGAGATTTTATTGTAGAGCAATATTTGATGAAAAAACTACAGAAAAAAAGATTTCCTGAAATAGGTATATTACAAGAAACCATAGGACTACAATATTTTATCTTAGGCATGTCTGAAGTATAGGATCTATGATTCATCACAAAAGAGTACAAGTATCTCAAAGTTGCAAAGTTTAAGTAAAAAGTGCCAGGAACACATTTATTCTTCTAAATGTTGAACCAAAGCCAAGACGACCAGAAAAAAATGTTGCAACTATTCTAATTAACTCAGCAATTTGTTTCTTTTCCTTTCACCTCCTTAAAAGCAATAGTCTCTATAGGGGAGAATAGAAATTAAATTTAATAGAGATAAATGCAAAGTCTTGCACTAAAGTTTAAAAAAAATCTACTATACTAGCATAATAAGATAGAGAAGATAAAACTAGGAAGCAGTCCACATGAAAAACACCTGGAAATCTTAGGGCTTGAGTTTTCATTAAGACATCAGCATGCTTTGGAATTTCAGCCTTCAATAATAAGAGTAAGATAATGGCTAGCCATTCCACTCATCCAAAGAAAGGGGATTAAGATGCTGTAACGCTGCCACAGCTAGGGACGCTGGGAAACTGATTTGCTGGTAATAACCTAAAGAGGGCACCAACTTCTCTGAGATTGCTGGCAGACAGCAGATTAAAGCAAGAAGAGCCCTGGACTCTGAGCTGCTGTTGAGGCTAAGCCATTATGCTGCGGATGAGGTCATTTCATGGCACAGCACTGAAACTATGGGCACTCTGTTTATCTGCATGACTTCCCAGTGTCTATGTTCCTTTGTTTTTTGTGAGGCAATGAGGAAATTTTGTGCATTAGGTTGTGCTACAAATTGCCTAAGGTCTTTGGCAAGAAACAAACAAACTCAAAAAGGTCTGGCATCGATGACTTTGTCACGAGGTCAGCGACAGCGACAACACCTTGACAACCTCCTCTGGGTCCTTCCCTATGCTCTTGAGTATGTCCATGTCATAGATCCTGTAAGCACGTAATGAAGGATCTAAGAATGTTGAGATCAGAAAAGAGAAGCCCTGATGCACGCCCTAGTCCTTGTCACTCAGCCAATGGCTCGTACGCACCTACTTATTTACACGTTGTCTCCTCCACTAAAAGATGAGTTCCATGAAAACAAGCACTGTTCTAGTCTCTGTATCGCCAGCTCTCAGCACAGCACCTGGCACACAGTAGGTGCTTCATAAATGCTTGCCAACTGACTATGCCAGTGATTTGGATGAGTGACTTTCCCTTTCTGGATCTCAGTGTCTCCTATGTCAAAAGAGGGGATTGAACTGGATGCTCTCTAAGCTTCTCATCAGTTCTGAAATTCTTTAATCCATAATGAGCTAAATAAGCAAATAAATCAAAAACAGGATTACAGCAACAGCATTTAGAGTATTAAAAATCACCCAAAATCAGAGTACATGGGTCTAGTGAAAATTTCAGATGTTATTTAAAGACAAAGCATTTTTGCAGATAATATTTGTACTTACTGTAATATTCCAGTTGATCTGTGGTATCCTTGTGTGAAGATTGAGACTGAACATAAGCAGCAAGACTCCAGTAATTACAAATGCACTACAGCTCACAAATTCGAAGAAATAGAGCCCTTCACATGGGGAACATTCCATGATGGTCTCTATGCAGATGAAGGCAATCAGTGCCAATACCTAGAAAGATAAACAGAAAGATCCACTGAATACAAACGTATCTGTGCATGTTTGTTCTGCACATCAGTAGACACTCAAGCTTCCTATACTTAAACATAACAAGCAGATCTTTCAGCATGTCCATGGAGAATAGAGGAGGCGTGTCACAGGATCTGGATTCCAATTCCAGCTCTGCTACTTACTCCACGTTGCCACGAGCATATCACTTTCCCTCTTTCCTAGTCTGTAAAATGAGCAGTTGGATTTAGAAGACTGCTGAACACTGTTCCAGCTCTTACTCCTCTGGTCAATTCAAGTCAACATTTGTTAAGAGCCTAACATGTGAAAGAAGACATCTTTTGGCACCATAGAAAGACAAAACAAAATAGTACCTGCCTTCAAAAAGCTTACCTTCTACTGAGAAAAATACAACATGAACACAAACAAGCAAATACAATGTAATTCCAAGAGGAAGGAAGTGCAAACACCTGGGAAAGACCTTGCGAAGGATGTGGCATGTAAGCTATGCTTTGAAGAAAGACAAGGAGGACACAAAGCAGAGGTGAGGAGGAGGATCATGTAAAACACTGAGCATCACCTTGCAACTGCAAAAAGCAGGCCAGGTCATAAGGACTCAACTGGACTCTGGGTCATTCACTTGGAAGTATCATTAGTAAATCATCCAGATTTAGATGCCCACATATGACTCTGAAGAGTTCAAAGATTCCTGCCAATAGCTTATGAGTACCGTGTCTAAAATGGAACTCTTCCTCTCTGGTCCAAACCAGCTTCTCATCCTGCCTTTTCTATTTGTTTATGCTTATACCATGCTAATTGTAAATAATTCTACACAAAACTCCTAAAAGGCATTTGTATACCAAGAGCAAAGAATATCTCATTATTTTACATTTATATCTCAACCTAATACTGATTCAGGTTTCATCTCTTAAGTCCAAAAACTCATCCATGTTTCTCTAGATGTGTTCCCAACATCCCTCTACATAAAGATACATAAGTTCCCCAACTGAATGACAGCATGCCTACAGTCAGCTGAGAAGGGACCACATATGGGAAACTCCTCAAGTTTTTCTTTTTCAACATATTTTCTGTAACAAGATCTAGTAATCTTTGGTAAGAAATAACATATTGTACTGATGAGTTGCAAATGCCTCTGGTATGCTAGCTTCAAGCTGGTACTCTGGCTTATTTTAATACATCAACCATCTGCAATTTCATCAGCATGGGTTCCCCCCTCTCTGAACCAATGCAGATTAAAGCCCCTCCACCCCATAGGTTGACTTAGAGGCAGGTCCTGAGACAAACACTCAGGTTGTCACAAAGCATGTACTCAAATCCTTTCCAGCTTGGTAGAATTTATCAGTTTGTATTCTCTGGAATAGCCTTGAAAATACCAAAGTCACCTGCATATTCCAATAAGACTTTCTTTTAACAGGAGGACATTTTATGAAATTGCAAAAGCCCATCAGAGTGATCCTTTAAAAGAAGTCTGTACCACACAGTCTTTTTCTTCTCCTACAGACTGTCTGCCCCAAATTATTGACACTACATAGTATGGATTCTTTGACCACAATATGCTCATCTCAACAACATAAAAAGGATACAAGTAAAGAGTGATCTATGGAATTCTTTGTAAAATATCAGTTTTCCATTCTTAAGTTTTGTTGAATTAGCAAATAATGTGGAATGATACTTAAGCCACAACTACACTTTATCAGAATATCAACAGTTGGATTGAGTACCAAAAAAGTGACAGTATTTAGATGGGGAAGAACACAGCTCTCCACCACCTTAAATATGATTTAAATTGCTCCCATTATTTCTAATTTTTAAAAATACTACTTCATAGTAATCAATTCAAATGAAAATCTCAAGAATAACTTGCAAAATCACCAGGATCCACAACATTTGAGAACTAAATAGTCAATCTTACTTCCATTTCCCTGACCTTACCAAAACTGAGGCAGAAAAAAAAATTAAGTCAAGAATCAAGTTAAAAAGCACAAAGTTAAAACCACCCGCATTGGTTGGAATAGAGCACATAAAATAGCTTTTTAGATTAGTTTTTTGTTAATGCAAATTCCCAATTATTGGCACTAAAGATTATCCCTAAAGTGAACCATTTCTCTAACAAACTCAAAAACTATTAAGCATGTACAAGGCATGTGTAGCATTTATAGTGGATTGGAGACAAAACTACATTTGGAATCAGTAAGCACTGGGTTCAACCAAAGCCTCTGATACTAGTAATGGAACCCTGGGCAAATCACTTAATCTCTTTGGGCCTCAGATTTTAATTACTAGGATGAGCCCCAGGATACTAATCTATTTATGGGAGGAGCTTCCACACTGAGAAGGAGCTGACAAAGTCAGAGCTCTTTGAGTATATATTTGTATGTGCAAAAGACACTAAGAATACAGAGGGAAAAAAATCACACACTTCACCAGTAAGGAACTTACAATATAACTGGGATGGGAAAAGGGTTATGATACAGATTCAAGGAGGTAGGATTAAATATGGAGAATAAAGATAGTAAAACACTTAAAGTCTCCCACTGCCATCGTTCTTGGCATACAAAAGTAGGCTCTGATTGCCCAGCTGGATCCTGAAGCAGTTGGGGTTTCTGCTCCCATACCCTGGCATTGAAAGCTGCTTCTGGAAGGCAGGAACAGCAGTAGCAGTCCAAAAGTAGCAACAGTAGTCAGAGCTACCCAATGAGTACCAAGTGGAAGAAACGGCTGGATGGACATGTCACCTGGCATTACCATCCTGGCATTAGTGGACTCTTGCAAATAAACTGATATTTCAAGGATCCTTTATTTAATCAGTGTGGGTATTTCCTCCACCAACATAAGATCACAACCTTTCTATGCCTCAGTAGACTATCTTCATGATTACATAAGATCAGTTAGAGATGTAAGTGACCTTACAGGTAATCCCATGTGACCCTTTCATTTTACATATGAGGATATAAGGTCCAAAAAAAAATTGGATGTGTTGCCCAAATTCACATAGTAATAAGCGGCAGAAATCAGGATTTTAACATAGGTCCTTTGGCACCAAATCTAACACTCTTTCCATTGACCACACATTGGTTGTGGCTAAAAAAAATTCACCCCCTCATAGCTGAACTTCTGAGGGGTAGGTAGGTGGCACAGTGGATAGAGTATTAGACCTGAAGTCAAGAAAACTAATCTTCCTGAGTTCAAATCTGGCTTCAGATGCTTGCTAGCTGTGTGACTCTGGGCAAGTCACTTCACCCTGTTTGCCTCAATTTCCTCATTTGTAAAATGAGCTGGAAAAGGAAATGGCAACCCAATCCAGTACCTTTACCAAGAAAACGCCACATGGGGTCATGAAGAGTCGGACACGACTAAAACAACTGAACGTCAAACTGAGCTTCTAAAGACAAATCAGTATAGTGAAACTACCCGGCACAGTGGGCTTTGAGTTGAAACACATAGGTTTGAATCCTAGCTCTGGCATTTAACTATCTTGGGCAACTATGAACAAATCATTTCTCTAAGCCTCCATTTCCTTATCTGTGAAAGGAGGATAATAATATTTGTGCTACCTGCTTTACACACCTGTTTTAAGAAGGTATATTACACATTTAAAGGGATGTATACATGAGAGTTATCAGCACAAGCCTGAAAATGGAGCGAGTCATTACTGGGACTGTGCCATTCTTGAAGTCTTACCAGTTTGGAGCAAGTGGCCAGAGCTTGGGCTCTATTGGCACAACCCCGGAAGCCAGGAGAACCTACCGCACACAATGAGGCACCAGCACAACTTGAGAAGAGATCCCAGGTAACAGTGCCACTACATCTGTCACAGCTTAACATTTGGCCATAAAAGAACTGAAAGTATCTTCTGGTTAGGCTTCCTATTTTTTAACAAAATAAGAATAAGCTTGTTGGAGAAGCTTTGTCTGGAAGAGATAAAGCACCATATTTTCTCTATTGCTCAGAGAAAATTTTCCAGTTTATTATGCAGAACTCAATGGAAACACTAATCTAATGGACTAAAAATCAGACAGTGTTCAAAGTGCTTTCATGCATCCTGGCTTATCATGAATTAAATAGCTGGGACTAAGAACAAATCCTCATTCCATTTGGAAACTAATTCATGAATATTTTAAGATGAAACTAAATACTTAGTGGAAAACTAAAACCACTCTGCCAAAGTGGAAGCCACTTCTTCCCTCCAGCTGGTCGACGGCTTGATGGCCTCTCCATGAGGGAGGAAAGGAAGTTTGCAACCAACAAAGAGGTGTTAGGTGTGGAGACCTGGAGTCAGGAAGGCTTGAATTCAAATCCTGCCTCAGATACTCACTAGTTGTAAGTCACTTAACCTCCATTTGCCTCAGTTTCCTTAACTGGAAAATGGTGATAATAATAACACCTCCCTCCCAGGGTGGTTGTGAGGATCAAATAAGACAATATTTGTAAAGAGCTTAGTATGGTGACTAGCATATAGTAAACACTGTATAAATGTTAGCTCTTATTATTATATGAGATAACATTTGCAAAACACTTTGCAAAGCCCCATATATCATTATCATTGTTACTGTTGTCCTAATGACATACACTTCCTGGTAAGCAGAGGGAGAAGTCTGCAGCTTTGCAATCTACCCACCACTGTACCCTCCACACCCTGGGTATTACCATTTGCCCTACACCTCAACTCTTCTATCAGTGTTTTCTCCTCTATTAGAATGTGAGCTCTGGAAGAACAGAAGCTATCTTGCTTTTCTATTTATATCCCCAGTGGTTGAGCACAGGGGTAGGCTCCTAATAAGCACTTGATTTTTTTTATTTATTTGACGAGTTCATAATCTTCGACAGCCTCAACCATAATGCAAATGTCTTTCCTTACGATGACCACAACATCAAAATAATACTTGTGAATGTTACAAACCATGAGCATTATACAGCAAGTCTACCATGTGCTAACGACGGAGTCTTTTGTAGGCAATAAAATCTCTAGTAGTATGGACTTTGAAGACAAAGAATGACAAATACATTATTGACAATTGGTTGTTGAGAAATGTTGAAGAATCTAACAGAAAAAACTATGTTACAATCCAGTACCTACCATGAGGCACTGCACATATTCAAATGAGTCTGCAATCTCATCCATTCAAGATCTCCAAAAACTGAGATAACAACCCATTTGTGCCTATTCATCCATTGTGACTCTAGTCTATGAACTCTCAAAAGTCCATCACAGGAAGTCCACCCAACTAAAGCAGTTAGAGATTTTCCTCACTTTCTCCCAACATATCTTTCAAATGAATAGGCAATAAGCATTTGCTACATGCCTAAATTTGCTAAATGTCTACCCTCTGCTAAGCACTGGGGAATACAAAGAAAGGCAAAAGATAGTCCTTGCCCTCAAGGAGCTTGGACTAATGGGAAAAGATAGCATGCAAACAACTATGAACAAACAAGATATAAACAGCATGAAATGGGAGTCATCTTAGAGGGAGAGCATAAAGATTAAGGAGGACTGGAAAAGGCTTCTGGCAGAAGGCGGATTTGAGCTTAAGACTCAAGAGGACCTTATCATCAATTAGCATTCATTGTGCCCAGAAGAAAGTCTGGCTTCTTGAAGGCTCTCTCAGTGCAGCAAGCTCTGGCAAGTTCAATCAAGATGGAAGGAGTTGGAGTACAAAGCTTAGTTAAGTTGGGAGAAACTCATCACCGATTTTTTGTTACTATTTACACAACTCACAAAGAATATTTAAAGTAAACAGGCATAGAAAGAGCGAGTGGCATGAGTTGCCAGAGTGTTCTCATGAATGAAATTGGGTGTCCTTGCCTTTGAGGTCTCTTCCAAATCTGAATCTGATCCTATGATCTAATGAATAATCATTTTTATTCACAAGAATTACTTAAATTCATCAGGCTCTAAATAAATATTTGGTGACTGGTTCAAATTTACTTATGAGACCTTCAAACATTCCACTGTTTGAGTGGAATGAGCCAACATAAGTACTAAGTAATTTGTAGGCCTTATCCAACTCTAGCCTGGTATTCCTAGAACAGGCAGCCCCAACCACCTCTGAAGACCATATCTGAAGGCCATTTTACAACCAAAGCTAAAATGGAAATCACATAGCATAAAAAATAAAAATTGGATTTTTCTAATCATTGGATTTTCAACATCAAAAAGGCATTTTAGAATAAACAAACTAGAAAAGTGACTTGAAAGGCAGAAGTACAATAACAGGGAATTATTCCCTTGTAGAGCTAAAAAGTTGATCACTGTGCTATGCTGTAGAGAGGAGTAGGGGGAGAGAGGGAGGGAGAGACAGAGAGGGAGAGAGGGAGGGAGGGAGAGAGACGGAGAGAAGGAGGGGGAGAGAGAGAGGGAGAGAGAAAAAATGAATGAGAATTAAGCTCTTCCTATGCTATGCAACAGACCTGGTATTAAGTGTTGCAGATACAAATACTATCAAGCAAGACAATCCCTGCCATCAAAGAGACACTAGGTATCTCAACTTCCTAACCTCTCACTCGCTTCTCAACCCTTTGTAATCTATCTTCCAACTTTATCACTCAAATGAAACTGCTCACTCTAAAGTTACCAATGATCTCTTAATTGCCTAATTTGATGGTCTTTTCTCAGTCCTAATTCTTCTTGCCCAATCTGCTGCATCTCACACTATTGACCACCCTCTCCCTCCTGAATATCACTTCTCTAAGTGTTTTTTTTTTTAAATGATATTCTCTCTTGGCTCATCTCCTATCTGGCTTCCTCAGTCTCTTTTACTTGCTCATCATCCACATCATTCTCCCTAAACATAGGTGCTCCCCAAAATTTATGCTCAGTTCTCTTTTTTCTGTCTCTATATTCTCTCTCTCTCTCTAAGTAAATGACTCTCAGATCTACATTTTCAGAGAAATTGTTATTTCTCTCATATTAATGATTATTGAATTACGACTAAGGTTTTTCCTCTTTTCTATTTCCTCATTCAGAAATCACCCCTTGTAGGTTATCCAGCCAACCTTTGAAGTACAGGGCTGATAATGAGATGAAATCTTAGGGAAAACCCAGAAAACTTAGATTTGGTCAAAAGGTAAAGAAATTCTAGTTTAAGTGAACTGGTAGATTTGAGCCCATCATGTTTTAGTCAGATAGGTCTGGGTGGAAGTGGATTCCCTCTTTTGTCTAGATTACCCTAGATGGGTGGTGTGGGATAGATAAGTCTCTTTGTCCAGGACTGTGAGTGATCAAAATTCTGTGTCCCTCCCCTTCCCACTAGACCCTCATTAGAATAAGCCCACCTCTCATTATAATATTCATTCTCTCATTACTTGTTAACCAATCAGAGTTGATTTCCACCCTCAGGAACATCCACTCTTCCAAGGGCATTAAGTGAGTTCCATAAGGGGTCTTTGGTTAAGGAGAAACAGCCAAATGACTGTCCTTTTATTAATACTAGCATAATTAATAAAATTATTAATTACTCACTAGCATAATTAATAAAATTATTAATTACCCAGAAATTATGTATCTCAGAAACTTTTTTGACCCAGAAACTTTTTTTTGGGGGGCAAAGCAATTGGGGTTAAGTGACTTGCCCAGGGTCATAGAGCTAGTAAGTGTCAAGTGCCTGGTCTGGGACTGGATTTGACTCCAGGGCCAGTGCTCTAACCACTGCATCACCTAACTGCCCTCGATCTTTTTATAGATCACATAGATCACAATATCAACCTCCAATTTCACCAGAATTTTAATCCTACAAAACAAAGGATCTTTCAAACATTTCAAACTGGATGTCTGAGAGACATCTCCAACTTACCCATTATCTTTTTCCCTAAACCCTCCTCTCTTCCAGTATTCCCACCTCCGTTGAAGGCACCACCATTCTTTCAGTCTTCCAAATCCCTAACCTTGGCATCATCCTGAACTCCTCACTTTCCCTCACCTCCCTCCATATTCATTCAATTGCCAAATCTTTCAGTTTCTTTGCAACATCTCCTATCTTACCCCTCCTCTCCACTCATACAGCTACTACCTTCATTCAGGCCCTCATTACTTCTTGCCTAGATTACTGCAACAGCCTTGTCATTCATCTCCCTACTGTGTCTCTCCCCACTCCAGTCAAACCATTGCTGCCAAAGTAATTTTCCTTAATCACAGATCTGGCCATGTAACTCCTCTACTCAATTCCAGTGACTTCCTATTTTGTCTAAAATAAAATATAGATTCCTCTGCTTAGCTCTTAACGCCCTACAACAACTTAGCTCCAACTTATTTTTCCAGACTCATTGGGTATTATTCTCCCTCCTACACTCTTCAATAAAATCTCCTCACCTATGACTCACAGAGTCCCTCTCTTCCTTTAAAATACTGACCAGGAACCATCTTCTGTACGGCACCTTTCCTTTTTCTCCCAAATGCTAGGGTCCTCCTCCTTCCCTAACTACCTTGTGTTTAACTACTTTGTATATATTTATTAATTTTATGCATATCCTGTATGCATTTATATGTATTTGTTGCCTCCTCCACTAGAATATAAGTGTGTCACGAGCAGAATTTTTCACTAATTCCTCTTGTATCCCCAGCACCCAAAACAGTGCCGAGCATTTAATAAATATTTGTTGATTGGTTTATTTATATTCTAATGGGGGGGAAGACAGCCTATGGAAAGGTATTGGAAAGAGTTAGAGGACATTGACAGCAAGAAATCAAAGCCCCAGGAACTCCAGGGCAGGATCCTGAAGTTCCAGGGTGAGGGAAATGAGGATGACAGTCTAATGTTTTTCAATAAAAATAGCATCCATCATTATCATCAACTTCCTAACCATCAGAGCTGTCTAAAACTAGATAAGCTAACTTAGGAGGCAGTAGATGTCTCATCTCTGTCACTGGGAATTTTAAGCACACCATAACAGGACTGCTGTAGAGGGAATTCTTGCTCAGATACAGGTAGGATTAATATGACCAATGAAGTCTGTGGTTAATAGGACTAAAAGCAGGAATAGACATTAGAAATCATAACGTTCGAACTCCACCCCCACCCCTTTTACAAAAGAGAAAACTGGTACCCAAAGTGGAGCTGAGACTTGCCCAAAGTCACCCAAAGTATAAGAAGCAGAGTCAATATCCAAATCCAAGCCTCGGAAACTATAGAAGAAAGAAATTAAATCTGGACCCAGAAGATTTAGGTTTGAATCTTAACTCTGTTAGTTACTGTTTGTTTGACTTTGGATAAATTAGGCTCTATGGACAGTTTCCTTATCTTTCAATTAAGGGAGTTTGGGGGAAAACACCTGAACTGATACAGAGTGAAGAAAACAGAACCAAGGGAACAATATACACAATGACTCAAATAACATAAATGAAAACAATAGTAAAAGGCAGCTAGACTACAATTAAATAACAATAATCAATATGGGGGAGATCCAAGGATGCCAAATGCTTCATATACCATCAGAAACAATATTTGTTGGTTAGGTTTCATTCATATTTTTGTTGCCAGAAAAGGTTTTATGGCTGGGTGGGTATCCAGAAATATTTGCCTTTCTTTGTATCCCCAACATTACAGTGACACAGTGACCTGAGTGTAGTAAGTGCTTTTTAAATGCTTGAAATAAATGCCATAGAAACCACGGCCCCAAAGAAGAGATGCCAGAAGATATTCTCACCTCACTCCTTTACAAATGTGGGAAGTCCATGGAAACATTGAATAAATTTTCAGTCAAAATCAGCAATACCAATCAATATTTTCCTCATGCATTGATTGGTATTGTTGGTTTTTTCCTCTCTCCTCTTCCTTGAGAAAAAAATGTTCTTTGTTATATGGGATGACTTACTAGGAAGGGCAGGGGGCAGAGAGATTCTCGGACTAATTTCAGTAATGCAAAAACAAAAGATGTCAATGAAATTTTATTTTAAAAAAGAAATGTTTTTTGACTGACTACAAGGCTGTGGGGTAAGCTGTAGGTATTACTGTTCCTATATTATATATAAGCAAATAGATTCAAAAGTCAAGGTCACACAGTGACATTCACAACTCTGTCTCCTGATTACAAAGTCAATGTTCCTTTTATTATACCATACTATACAGTAAACAAAATAGCTCCAAGTATCCTAGGATCTCAATGAGATATGTGAATACATATATGTTTAAATACATACATAAAAGCATGCGTGCACACACACACACACACACACACACACACACATGCTTTTATAAAAAGGAATGAAGAGCTACATTGGCAAAGGGAGTACCCATACCAGCAAATTCATGGATTTCGAAAAAAGGATAGAATTTGGATTCTTTCATGAGTGAAAAGCAATGTCAATTTAGTACCATGATTTATTAGAGGCTATTGAATCCATGAAAAATATGTGCTAGTAGATAAAATATTCACATATTTATATTTATATTAATACAGATTTACACATGTACCTATTCTATAACACCCTTCCTAAACTGTGTAGACAAGGTAAGTTCAGATCTGTGCCCTGTTTGCATCTGTTCTATGTATGTTGTACCATCCTAAAAGGTAAATTCCTCAAGATCAGGGAAATGTGGTCTACAAAGCATCTAACAGACTATGTGAACCCAAATAATGCAGTCTTACTGTATGACTTCTGACCTGTAACTAGTGTTACAGACAGCACACTGGACTTGAGTTGGAAGCCCAGGGATTAATTCCAAGCTTTACTACTTACTAGCTGTGTGCTCTTAGACAAATCATTTCCTTCATTTGAACCTCCATTTCCTTCTCTATAATGAGGAGCCACTTGTGTTCCTGAGCTGACAAAGTTACTCTAAGTACAGTGCTCTGTAAACTGTCAAGGGCGCTACAAGTACACACCTTCCAATAGCTCTTCAGCTTAGTGCTGGTCTCTAGCCACCATCACTGGTAATGAGCCGGTCCTTGGAACAAAGCCAGACAACATGCCCCTAGACCTAACTGTGAAGCTATTCCAGTTGGAGTTTGCCCTCTGTTGACAAAGCCTTCGAAAATCATCATTTCTACACCATGACAAAGACTTCAGTGAAGCTCCTGTAATACTTAAAAGAATTGTCAACTATGAGTTAATTGTGCTATTTATGATTTCCTTGACATGAAGTCTCTCTCTCTCTCTAGAGAGGATATTGGGTAGAAGTCAATTCAAACTACTGCATTCTCCTGGGAAAAGCTAGAAATTAGCCTCTCGCACTTAAACAGTGTGGTTAGTTACCTTTTTGTTCCTGTGCTTAAGGAGAAGATTGTACAGGTAAATTATTTACCAGATAGTCAATGGTTTCCCATATAATCTTTTCTTTCTTTGTTTTCCTTTTGCCAAATAGGGGTAGGGCTAGAAATGTGATTGCTGCCATAGAGTTAAAAGAAAAGTGGCCTATTCCTGAAAGTAGATCGTGTTAAGGTCCAGGAGAACTGAGGCTGAGATAAAATCTGGCAAGGAAAAGGACGAAGGGTAGATATAATTAAATTCAACTGTTTCAGAGTCAACAGCACTGAAACACTCAAGACAAGAAGGAACAAGGGCCAAGAAGCAGAAATAAAGGAACTCTGGGCAATTTCCATATTTATCAACAGTACCTAGAAATGTTAAACATTTGTGCCCCTCTGTTCAGCACTCTGCTATCCTCATTCTGAGGGGGAGAGCAGGCTCATATAATGGACAGAACAGAGGCCTAGTGTTACTTCCTGCTGCCTGCTCCTGGGCACTCCACTGAGGATGGGAAGCCTAAAGTGAGCTCAGCCAGTACAATTCAGATAGGCAGCAGTAGGCTGGATCTGTACATAGCTTCATTGTCAGTTAAGCCTACGATTCCAGCATGCAGTGGATCAGACTCTGGAGTGATACAAAACTCAACTATTTACTACTGACATCCATGAACGTGTTCAATCCCCACAATAAAGATACCAGGAGAGAAAGGCTCAGGCCCCAGTACTGTAGGCTGTGCTGCTGCACTGCTTCTCCAGCCTCAACTTGACCCCCAGCCTAGCAATGGCACCCCTCACTCTTACTCCAAACCACTTACAGGATGGTCTGATGGTCCTTTTCTTATACTCTGACTGCCTGAGATAGTCTGGCAGAAGTGCCATTGCAACATGTCTATGACTCCACCCAGATGCTCCTGTGGCCCCAGTACCATGGGAGCATCCCAGGAGAATTTCCCAAGAGCCACACAAGTTGACACCTGTGTTCTCTTCTACCAGTATACCCTGATGTGTTCCATTTCCCCTACCACACTGACACCTGGGAATCAGAAGACCTGGGCTCTAGTCCTGATTTTGCTATTTTTTTTTCAATTTAATAAATTTACATTAAGTGCTTGCAATACGGAAAGCATTATTCTAGGAGCTAGGGATACAAAGGCAAAAATGCTTAGCTCCTGCACTAAAGAATCTTACGTTCTACTGGGAAACACAACAAAGGATCAAAGACTTAGAGCTAAAAGGGACCCCAGAGGCAATCAAGTACAATCCTCTTATCCTACAGATGAGGAAACTGAGGCAGAGAGTTTAAGTGACAACCTCAAGGTCACACACACACTAATACATAGGTGGGGGGGATTTGAACCCAGGTGTTCCCGATTCCAAGTACAATTTCCTTTATACTATGCCATGCTGCATCTATGAATCTAGACAAGTAGAAATAAATTAAACACAAAGTAATTTCAAGAGGGAGCTAGCAGAAACAACCAGGGTAATCAGAAAAGGCTTTTCTGATAGGAGGTGGCATGTAAGCAGTATTGCAAAGACAGACAGTGGTTTTTACCAGGCAGAGGTAAGGAAAACAATGCATTCTTGAACCAATCCTCTGTGTAAAGATGGAGAAGCAGGAGATGCAAAGTCAAATTCAAGTAACAACTGGTCAGTTTGAAAAAAATGGAAATACATCTGGGGAAGTGAGATGAAACAAGCCTAGAAAGGTAGGTGGGAGGCAGATTTTAGAGATCTTTAAATCCAAGGCTGATTCAGGTTTTGTATTTTATCCTAAAGGCAACAGGGAGTCACTAGGGGAGAAATGTTAATAGAGGAAATAATATGGTCAGATCTGTGTTTTAAATAGCAATTTAGCAGCTATCAGTGAGCCAACAAGCACTTATTAAATGCTTACTATGTGCCAGCACTGAGGCTAAGTGCTGGGGATTCAAAAGAAGGATAAAAATATGGCCCCTGCCCTTAAGAAGCTCACATTCTAAGGAGGAAGACAACATGCAAACACCCGGACATCCAAGATATAGACAGTGTAAATGGAATGTGATCTTAGAGGGAAAATGCTGGAAGGAAGGGAACAGTAAAAGTCTCCTGCAGAAAGTAGGATCTGAGCTATCATTAAGAAAGCTGATGAAGGCAGGAAGTGGAGATAGGGAATGAGAGCATTCCAGGCATGAGAGATAGCCAGTGAAAAGATGCAGAATCAGAAGAGAGATGGATTGTGCCGTGCTATGTGGAGAATGAATGAGAGAGAAGAAAAAGACTGGAAGCAGGGGACCAAATAGAAGGCTATTTCAATAGTCCAGGCAAGAGGGATCATGGTGTGAACTAACGTAGAAGCTGTGTGAGAGGAGGAAAAGGGAATGGATGCCAAAGATGTCATGTAGATAGAATCAGTTAAGACTTGGCAATGTACTTGGTAATAAGCTGGATATAGTACTGAGGAAAAAAAAGAGTCAAGGGTCTCCAAAATTGCCCATCTGAGTGACTACAAAAATGGTGGTACCAAAAAAAAAAAGGAAATTTGGAGAAGGCATGGGTTTGGAGGAAATGTAATTTCTATTTTGGATATGATCGGTTTGCAATTACAATGGAACATTTAGGTGGAGACATCTAGTAGGCAATTGGTAATGTGAGACTAAAGTTCACAAGAGAGATTAGGGTGTGGAGCTGTATTATATGTATTAGAGACATCTGCTGAGAGACGATAATTGAACCCATGAGAGCTAACTAACTAGTTTTTATGACCCTAAGCCTATCAATTCCCATGGGGCCTCAGCATCCCCATATGGAAAATGAGAGGATTAGACCAGATAATTTCTACGGTTCCTTCTAGCTTTAATCATTTAGACTTCTAATATTTTGTTCAAGAATTTTTTTAAGTTAACATGTTTTTGGTTGAGGATGGTTCTGGTTGCTGCCAAATTATGAAGCTTTCAGCCTGTCTTAGTCTTAGATTTGCTTGTGCCACAACCCAGCTGTAATTCCATCAGATTTTTCAAGCTGCTTTTGACCATGTAAATATTTTTTCTATTTCAGAATTCCCTAAACCCCCAAATAAGTAAAGGTAATACTTAGTGGAGCTGGGATGTGCCCTATGGCTATACAAATGACTTAAATTTCAATTCTGCCTCAGCGGCACTTCCATCTTTACCATAAATTCTGCTCTCAGGATTTTGTAACTCAGAAGTGACTTTCCAAAGGCTAGACATAGTGCCTAACAATCAGAGAAATAAAACTGGTTCAGTTTTTGATAACCAAGAACTCGCACATGCGTGCATATATGCACACACATAGATGAAGTCATTCAATAAATAAGGTGGAAAATAATCCCTATTGTACACATTTCACTCGACAAGGAAATAGGAAAGGGGAATAAAAGGAAGGGTAGATAAGGGATTAGTCCTAATGAAAACAAACTCTAAGGATATACAAAAATATGTATAGCTCTTTTTTAGGTGGAAAGGGATGGGAATTGGGAGAGGGGGTGTACCCATTCATTGGGGAATGGCTGAACAAGTTAATGGCACATAAATATCTGATGGAATACTATTATGCTATAAGAAATGATAATGGGGATAGTTTCAAAGAAAAATTTGTATGAACTGATTTGAAATGAAGTAAATAGAACCAGGAGAATAAATTATACAATGACAACAAATTATGCAATGACAACAATATGACACAGACAAACAACTCTGAAAGACTTAGGAACCCTGATAAGTTTAATTACCAACCATGATTCCAGAGGACTAATGATTAAACATGCTACCTACCATTCTTGATAGAAAGGTGAAAGACTTGAGGTCAGAATGACAGAATACACATACACATACATACATACATAAACACACACACACATACACAAATTCATGCACACACCAACACAATAGATGGATCTCTTTTAGACATGGCCAATGTGGAAATGTTTTTGTCTTGATTGCACATGTTTGGAACAGGGATTTTGTTCTTCCATTCTCAGTGGGGGAACAGGGGGAGGGAAAGAAGACAAATATTTGCTGATTAAAAATTTTAAATTTAATTTAAAAAAAAGAAAAGAATTCCCTATCCATTCAAAAATAATTCAATAAGCATTTAGTAAGTGCCTACTATGCTCCAGACACTGGAACTGGAACTGGTTCCAGGCACCAATTCAAAAACCAAAATGAAACAAGTCCCTGTCCTCAAGGAGATTACATTCTATTGGGGGCAGAAAAAAAAATTTGCATAGAAAATTAAATACCATCCATCCATACATGTGTGTATGTATATGAAGTAATATCAAGGAGGAGTAATGTACTACCAACTGGAAGAATGGGAATAGTCTCTCTGTAGAAGGTGGCATTTGAGTTAAGCTTTGAAGGAATCAAGCACTACTCAGTGGCAGGCAAGGAGGAAGTAAATTCCAGGCACAGAGGACAGCCAATGCAATGGAGATGGAATGTTGTGTATGGGGAACAGGACACTTTGGATGAAATACCGAACATGTGAAAGAGACTAACATACAATAAACCTAGAAAAGAATACTGGGGCCAGATTGTAAAGGGTTTTAAAAGCTAAACAAAGGAATTTGGGTTTTATCTGGAGGTAAGAAGTTTCTTGAACAGAGACTAACATGGTCACACCTGGGCTTCAGGAATATTAATTTTATAGATGTGTAGAGTATGGCTCAGAAAGGACAGAGACTGGAAGCAGAGACCAAATAGGAGGCTCCTGAAACAGTCCATGAAAAAAGTGAAGAGACCTTGTATAAGGGGAAGGATGCAAGATATTGTGGAAGTAGAGTTGACAAGACCCTACTTATTAGAAGTGAGGAACAGTCAAAGATGTCTCCAAGGCTGCAAACCTTGGTGGTTGGGAGGATAGTGCCACCCTCAACAGAAATAGTAAAATTAAGGAGAGAGAGAAAGATCCTAAAAGCACTACCAAAAAAAAAACAGAAACAAAAAAACCACTATCATGAGCAAGCTTGGAATCAAAGAGGAAATGAGGAAATACAACTCCTTTCTTTGCAAAGATGGTAGGCTTTGGGTGTGAAACATTGTAATATAAAATTTGGTTAATATGTTAGTTTTGCTGAACTGTTACTTATAAAAATTCTCTGTTATAAGGGTAACAAAATAAATACAAAGTAATTTGAGGGAAGGGCACTAGCAACTGGGTGGATCCAAAGTCTTCCCTGCTGTAAGGTGGCACTGGAACTGAATCTTGAAAGATAATAGGAATTCTAGGAGGTGGGGAGAAGATACATTTACCAATGAAGACAATGTGAGAACAAAAGATATCAGTTAAAAAAAACTTTCTTTTTAAGTAAGAAGCACTACAGAAAATTTTCTTCAAGTAGTTTAATGACAGAATTGTACCTAAGTTCAGGATGAGGTGGAAAGAACAATGGATTGGAAGTGAGAGGAGCTGGATTTGAGGTCTACCTTTGTGACCTCAGCCAAGTAAGCCCGTCTCTGGGCTGCTGCTTCCTCATGTGTAAAATGAGAGCTTTGCAGCTCTGTGTCCTAAGATTCTATGAAAACCACAAAATGGTCAGCATTTTCCCTGCCAGGAAGAATGCCCACAGAATTTGAGTATAAATGCCACCCTCCCCAAATGGCTGCATACCCAGACTGTTTAAATTAGTACTAAAGAACAAACAATACATGCATAGAGCATACAGGAAACCAGCTGCCTTCAACCACATCCATCTAAAGATGCTTAGCCATACTGTGATATTCTGGTATCGTTGCCCCCATATCCCCTTTCATTTTTCAAGGTTCAATCTCCATAAATAAAACTTCCCTAGTATTTTTTCACTCTCTGCAAAGTACGTTTCCCATATATTTTAAAGAACCCTGATTTCAGTGGTATGGGAATTGCCTTCCACTGATATAGACTATAGCTGTCTTAATATATGGTCTTCATGAATTGCTGTGGCTGAAAAATATTTCCCCTGGTGGCCAACATGGGCAGCTAGATGGCACAATGGATAGAGCACCTAGTATAGAGTCAGGAAGACTCATCTTCCTGAGTTCAAGTCTGGCCTCAGATACCTATTAGCTGTGTGAACCCGGGCAAGTCATTTAACCCTGTTTGTCTCACTCAGGTGGAAATAGCAAACCATTCTAGTATGTTTGTCAAGAAAATCCCAATGGGGTGACAGAGTCAGACGTGACTGAAATGACTGAACAACAAAGAGGCCCACATACAGTTGAATCTTTCCAAACTTATCTAGGGGGTCCTCCAATGATTACGGCACAGTTGATCACTGAGCAATTACACAAAGTCTTTGCAGTTTGATTTGTAACTTATTTTTAACAAAATAAATGTTAATGTAAATGATTAATTTTTGTTGTTGTTAGTGAGGGGCAGTGGAAAGTGCTTGAGACCAGGAGTCCTGGGTTCTAATACTGGCTATCATTGATCCAAGCAAGTTATTCCCCGCCCCCTCCACTGCATTTTCATATCTGTAAAATGAGGGGGTTGGAAAAAATAGAATTCATTTAGGCTCGTTACAACTCTAACATTTATAAAGTTATTACTCTAAAACCTGTTTTGTAGCTTCCCAATGATAGCATTTCTGTACCTAGAGGGCACTTCTGTCTTCCTGCTTTATTGGAATGGAATAGAGTAGAATTCCAGGAAGTAACTGTTTCCTTCTAGAGGAGGAAAGATCTCTGGAAGAAGAACATGGACTCCACTGGCACAGCTTTCAAAAAGGCATGTTAGGAGATGCAGAACCAGAACAATATATACAAAAACAACAATGTTATAAAAAAAACAAAACAATTTTAAGACATTGTACCAGCCCTAAAGTCTGAGGAACCTGAGTTCAAATCCAGTCTCAGACACCTACTAGCTGTTTGACTCTGGGCAAGTCACTTAACCCCAACTGCCTAAAAAAAAACAAAAAAAACAAAAGAAAGAAAAAGAAAAAAAAGACATTGTGGAAGGGTTTCTTTTGGTGTTTGTTAGGTGGCTGCTGTGTTAAAATTTATAAATAAAAAATGTTTTAAAAAAGAAAACAAAGTAATAATAATGATGACAATTCAAAGGTCTACAAGAGACCCTATGGAACACTAAGCAGACTAAGCCTTTTACCCCCACTGCTGAATCAAGGGGAGTGGAAGACGTCTTCAGGGCATGGGATGTCAATTGTGGAAAACCAGCTTTCTGGCAAGTCAAGGAAGCAGAAGACGCTCAAGGAAAAGTTCGAAGACAAAAGAGAATTTGTCTACAAAGAAGCCAGGTCACTACAGGACAGGCAAGGTAAAAGGAAAGCAGTTAAAGATTACAACTTTAGGAAAACAGGGCTGTGGAGAGGTAAAATTGAACTGAACTGAAGTGCAAGGACAGTCCCAGGAAAGTTAATGGTAAAGAGAGAAAAGAGATCGTGGGAAGAGAGGCTTCTACAAGAAGGACAAGTATAGATAAGAAAGTCAATATATTGGAAAGGAAGGGAGATATGCATATTTGTAGGGAAAAGAACATTGAATTCAAAGTCAGAAGACTCAAGTTAAATTCTCAGCTTCAATGAATAGATGTTAAAGTCAGGTGTAATAATGATAATTATTACTATCATGAATAATTCATATTTACAAGAGTTTATAAAGCACTTACCACCTTACAGGAATATTGTTAGCTAAGTGTTCTCTCCATTTCACATATCAGTAAACAGGCTGAGAAGTGAGATGACTTGACCAGGGTCACACAGCAAGTTCAGAGCAGGGATGTAACCTCTGGTCTTAGTGGCAGAAGATCTAGTCTTTAAGCCCTTGAAGTCAGGAATCTGGGTTCAAAACTTCAAGCCCCACACTTGACAGCTGTGTGACTCTAGGCAAGTGACTTCCCTAATGAAGCCTCTTTTTACTTCTTTGCAAACCAGGAACCAGTCTCCCTAAATCATGGGGCTAGTGTGAGGAAGGGGACAGCAAAGTGGTACAGCAGATAGAGGGCTGGGCCTGGAGTCAGGAAGACTCATCTTCATGAGTTCAAATCCAGACTCGGACACTTACTAGCTGTGTGACCATGGGCAAGTCACTGTTTGCCTCAGTTTCCTCATCTGTAAAATGATCCAGAGAAGTAAATGGCAAACCATTCCAATATTTTTGCCAAGAAAACCCCAAATAGGATCACAAAGAGTCTGACATGACAGAAAAACAACTGAACAACAACAAAATTTGTGAGGAAAGCTCTTTGTAAAGCCATATAAATAAACTCTAAAGAGCTATAGAAACATCAACTACTGGATTTCCTCTAAACTTCTTTTCAAATTGTCAGAGACAACAAATATTTAATGGGGCCAAAGGAAAACCATATCAAATTCCTCCCCCTTCTCCCTTCAAAACTGACTCTTGTATCACAACAAAAATACAGCATGAGTTCAGATTCTGCAAGGTATATAAAATTACTTGCAGTATTTTTCTTTTCTTTCCTTTCATGTGTATACATACACACACACATATACATATGTGTATACATACACACATACATACATATACATATGTGTATACATACACACATACATACATATTATATATACATATATATGTGTCTTGGTTCCATAAAATAAGTTTTTCTTCTAAACATTGTTAATAGAATTGTTAATATTACACATATTATAGTGATTAATATGAAAATCATAATTCCCTTCACAATATATTCTAAATATTGAAAACTAGGTTCAAAGATTCAAGACAAAGTGGTTCTCCAGGAATAGGCATAAGAAACCCATGCAAAGCTGTTGTGACACTAACTCTCAAAAAACTTATTGTGAGATACTCAACTGTTGTTTATCTCTAGGTCTCAATTCCCTCATTGGCAAAAATTAATGAGAGAGAGAGAGAAATGAGAGATAAGAAATAGAAAGACATAAGACAGAGATGAGAGATGGGGAGAGATATGGAGACACGAAGACAGAGGAAACGAGAGAGAGAGAGAGAGAGAGAGTTAGTTATTACTAGGAAGCTGCTCTCCCCGGATTTTGAGCAAAATAACTTAAAATGTAATTGGCTAATAAATATTAAACCACATATAAATAAGACCCCTTAAACTCATACACTATCTTGTCTTTGCCAGGACCAACAGTTTTTTCCCTACTAATTTCTTACTGATGAAGTTCTGTTAACCTCACCTCCATTCCTTTCTCTGAGTTGTTAACATCTTCTCTGGCTTGAAATTACTTTCTATTTACTTACTTGCACACCTGTTGCATGTCATGATGACAGAAACTGTTTTCATCTTTGTCTCTGTATCCGCAGCACCTGGCACAGTGCTTTGTAACCTAGCTAAAACTTAATATATAATTATTGAATTGAATTGCTGAAGTAAAAGATAAGACAATTCAAGAAGTGTACTTTTCACTTGACATTCAAATTATGCATACTTATCCTCATAGGTCTTTACACTACACCATGATTTCCTCAACTGAAGTCCATGGCATCCAGTTATTCAAGAATTCAAATAGGTAAATAATTATTAAGCATTCTACTTTGTGGACAACACTTTTCTGAACTCTACTTGGCTTGGGCGGAAGAAGAAACAAGGTTCTGATAAGTTAGTTCCTGCTCTCATAGAGCTTATAGTCTAGTTGGAATTAAAGATACCTTTTCAAATTCTATTTTAATTGATAGGGATAATCCATCAATACTGAACAATCCCTTTTCACACCTTCTCATCCTATTCAGTTTTGTCCATTTCTCTCTGGAAACCCACCACAGAGGATCTGTCATTCTAGTTCTTGAATCAAATACTAGGGTAGGATACATTATCCTCATTTTACTACATGCCCAGCCTATCTCCATTTCCAGTCATATATACCCTTTGAGATATATTTTATACTACTTCTTACAAAAGTCATCATTGGTAATTAAATGTAGACCACTTATACCCAACACTAATCTTCCCAATCCTCCTTAAGCAGTGAAATACGGATAATTATTAATACACAATAAATGTATCAGTGAGAAGTCTTAGCTATGTTAATTAAAAGAAAATACAACTCTGTCAATTATGATATTTGAAATAGGAACTACTATACTAATACTACAATATCTAGGTGTCATAGTAGATAGAGCACTGGGCCTGGAATCAGAAAGACCCGAATTCAAATCTAGCCTCAGACACTTACTAGTTATATGACACTGGGTCAAGCCATTTAACCTGTCTGCCTCAGTTTCCTCATCTGTAAACGGACTATAAAAATAGCACCTACCTCCCAAGGTTTCTGTGAGGATCAAACAAGAGCATACTTGTAAAGCACTTTACAAACCTTAAACCTCTTATTACTATTGGTTTTTATTATAAATGAAAGAAATTTAAGAATATGCTTCGTATGTGGAACAAAAAGACTATTCTATTTTCTGAAAGCTATTTTAGTTTTGATGAAAGTAGGGTCAACTACTGCTCAAGATGCCTCTACAATTACCCAGCTAATTGGTGGTTCCCTCTGTTTATTCTGTAATTAACCAAGGGTAAAAAGGCACTTTCCGACATTTTTGCTTGGGGCTCCAGATTGAAACAGTATCGCTGAAGTAGACAGGCTTTCTCAGGAAGGAGAGGGCCAATAGTTTGTATTTTTAACTTTCTTTTGAAGTTGGTTCAATAGCTGTTTAACATCTCTTTTATGAGGCTTAAACTCTAACCCAAGTTGTAAAGAAGCTGTTGTACCAGCTTCAAAAGGAAGGTACTCACAAGCCAACTTTGCTTAGGGTAACTGATTAATGAGAAACAGAAAAAAAAGTGAAAATAATATTACAGATTAACAAAAATTTCTCCAGTAATTTAGTTGAGGGGGTTGCAGGGAAACAGGTACACTAATGGGCTGGAGAGAGAGCTGTGAGTTGGACAAATTGTGCTGGAAACCAATTTGGAACTATGCCCAAAAAGCTACTAAACTGTGCCTACCCTTTGACTCAGTGATAGTACTATTAGGCCTATACCTCAAAGAGATCAAAGAAAGATAAAAATGACCCATTTATAGAAAAATATTCACAGAATTTCTTTTTGTGGTGGTAAAGAAATGGAAACTGGGGGTCTGCCCATCAGTTGAAGAATGGTTGGATAAATTATGATTTATCCTTGTAATAGAATACTATTGTTCTGTAAGAAAAGATGAAAGAGATGGTTTCAGGAAAAACCTGAGAACACTTGAATGAACTGATGCAGAGTGAAGTGAACAGAACCAGGAAAACAATTTATTCAACAACAACGTTGTAAAAACAATCAACTCTGAAAGACTTAAGAACTCTATCAACACAATGACAAATCACAATCCCAGAGAACTGATGATGAAACAATCTACCAACCTCTTATCAGAAAGACGATGGACTCAGGGTGCAGACTGGTACATACACGTTTTGGACAGGGCCAATGAAGTTATGTTTTTGCTTGACTATGAATACTGGTTACAAGGGATTTGGGGGGGGGGGGGGGGCGTCCGGCATTACGGGGGGGGGGAAGAAGGAAGGGAACAGGGATTTGTGTTAGCTGAAACAAAATCAAATTAAATTAAAATTTTCAAAAGAATAGTAGAGGGGAATGATATTCTAACAGGAAATTTGAGTTAACTAAAATTTATCACATAACTCCAAGAATAATAATTTTTTTAAAAAGTAGACTAAAATAAAATACTTTTTATCATTAAAACCAAACTGAATATAATTTACATTTCCATAGTACTTTAAAGTTTACAAAACATGTTCTTTACAACATAGTAGATAGTTCAAAAATTATTGTGCCTGTTTTACAAATGAGAAAAATTGAGGCTCAGAGAGGTGGAATGATGTGCACACAACTAGTAAGTGCCAAAGTCAGGATTTGCATTCAGGTCTCCTTACTCCAAGTTAGAAGCTTTCTATTAATACCACATTCTCTAAATCAACTTTTTTTTTATTAGTCTTACATTATCTAACTTTTCTTTATGGAATATAATCAATGAAGCATTATATAAGGTAAAGAAAGGCTTTATTACATTAGCAAAAAACACAATAAGGGAAGCATTTTCATATAGTGTGCCCTTGGAGGTCAGCATCATACACATTAACTATCTTTGTGAAACAGAAAACATTTTAGTTGAATTTCCTGCTTCTATGAATACTAAATAGTAATAGCAGCTAATATTTAAGGTTTATTTTAATTAAATTTTATTTTCAGATCCACATTCTCTCCCTTTCATCACTACCAGTTCCAAATGACAAAACAAAAATAAAACAAAACTCCTGTTACAAACAGATATAGTCACATAAAATAAATTCTTACATTAGTCATTTACCAAAAAAAAAATATGTCTCAATCTCTCCTCTGAAATCATCACCTCTTCTCTATCAAGAGGTGGGTAGCATGTTTCCACTTGGGTTGTGTGGAATTGCAGTTGGTTCATTGATCAAAGTTCCTCAGTCTTTCAAAGTTGTTTATCTTTATAATATTGCTGTTATTGTGTAAATTGTACTCCTGGCTCTGCTCATTTCACTAGACATGGGTTCAAACAAGTCATCCCAGGTCATCCCCTTCATCATTTCTTATGGCATAATAGTATTCTATCACATTTATGTATCATGATTTGTTTGGCCATTTCCTAACTGATGGGCATTCCTTCTATTTCCCATTCTTTACCATCACACACACACACACCTGCTATAAATATTTTCATACAGATAGGTCCTTTCTTATTTTATCTCTTTGGGGTATATACCCAGTAGTGGTATTGCTGGGTCAAAGGATATTAAGATTAATAGTTTGTTTGGTCATAGTTACAAATTACTGTCCAGAATGGTTCTACCACTTCAAAATTCCACCAACAGTGCATTATTGTACCCTTTTCCCCACAGATGCTCCAGTATTTGTCATTTTCCTTTTATTTTTTTGTCAATTTTGCCAATCTGATAGGTGTGGGGTGGTAACTCAAAGTTTTTCTAATTTGCATTTCTCTTAATATTAGTGACTGAAGAGCATTTTTTCATATGGCTAAGCTTGGATTTCTTCTTCTGAAGACTACTCATTCATATCATTTTACCATTTATGAATTGGAAAATTACTCTAATTATAAATTTGAAACAGTTCCCTATGTGTATTAGAAATGACACCTTTATCAGAGAAACTTGCTGCAAAGATTTTCCCATCTACCTTCTTCTTTTCTCATTTTAGCTGCAATTGTTTTGTTTCTGCAAAACTTTTAATTTTATGTAATTGAAATTATCCATTTTACTTCCTGTGAGCCTCTCAACCTCTTTTTTGGTCATGAACTTTTCTCTCCATAGATCTGACAGGGATTTTCTTCCTTGCTCCTCTAATTTATTTATAGTGTTATGTTTGTGTCATGTACTCAGTTGGGGCTTGTCTCATGTACAGTGCAAGACACTGGTCTACACCTAGTTTCTGCCAGGATGCTCTCCAGTTTTCCCAACAATTTTTGTCAAATAGTGAGTTCTTTCCTCAATAGCTGGGATTTGGGAGTTTATCACACACTTGGCTTCTGTGCTCAATTGCTTCTGTATATTGTGTGCCTAATCTAATCTGTTCCATTGCTTAATTTCTTTATTTCTTAACCAATACCAAATTGTTTTGTGACTATTGCTTCATAGCATAGTTTGAAATCAGTACTTTGAGGCCCCCTTCTTTTCTACTTTTTTTGTTTCTTTGAGATTCTTGATTTTTTGCTCCTTCAAATGAATTTTGTTATTTTTATTCTAGTTCTATAAAATAATCCTTCAGAAGTTGGATTGTTATGGCACTAAATAAGCAAATTAATTTAGGTAATATTATCATCTTTATTATATTGGCTTGACTTGTTCAGCCATTTCAGTCCTGTCTGACTCTTTGTGACCCAATTTGGGGTTTTTTTGGCAAAGATACTGGAGTGATTTGCCATTTCCTTCTCCAGCTAATTTTACAGATGAGGAAACTGAGGCAAACAGGGTTAAGTGACTTGCCCAGGGTCACACAGCTAGTAAGTGTCTGAGGCTGGATTTGAACTCATGAAGATGAGTCTTCCTGACTCCAAGCCCAGCACTTTTTCCACTGAGCCATGTAGCTGCTCTGGCTTGACTTATCCATGAGCAATTAATATATCTCCAATTATTTAGATTTTATTTGCATAAAGAGTATTTTGTAATTGTGTTCATATATTTCTTTTGTGTGTGTGGGCAGGCAGACTATTAAATATTTTATACTTTCTGTGGTAATCTTAAACATAATTTCTCTATCTCTTCTTGGATATTTCTTGTTATACAGAGAAACGCTAAAGATTTGGTGAGATTATTTCATATCCTACAACTTTGCTGAAGTTGTTAACTATTTGAATTAGTTTTTAGTTAACTCTCTCGGATTTTGTGTAAACCAAGCCATCCCACCACGTTCTCTGCAAAATGTGATGATTCTGTCTCCTCTTTGCCTATGCTTATTCTTGTCTTAATGCTAGAGCATAACTTCTGAAAATGGCCAACTACCGCTTATTAAGTGCCTACTATTGCCCGGCACTGTGAAGATATAAAGAAAAAGGGAAAAAACAGTACCTGCTCTCAAGGAGCTCACAATAGAATGGAGGAGACGATAAGCAAACAACTATATACAAACAAGATATGTACAGCTTAAAAGGGGAGGGGGGCAGATCTCAGAAGGAAGGCACCAAGATAAAGGAGAACTTGGACAGGCTTCTTGTAGAAGGTGGACTTTAGCTGAGACTTAAAGGAAGCCAAGAAAGTGAGGCTCAGCCATGAGGAGGGTCAGTGCTGTCAGTATGGGGCATAGCCAGTAAAAATCCTCATAGTCCAGATATGAAGTGCTATGTTCAAGAAACAGCCAGGAGGCCTGTGTCATTGGATCATGGAGTAAGTATGTGGAGAGCAAGGCGCAAGAAGACTGGAAAGAAAGAAGAGTGCCAGCTTATGAAGGGCCTCAAAAGCCTGCAAGTAACAGGGAGTCACTGGAGTTCACTGAATAAGGGAGATGTCAGGAGAGAAGAGGGCATGTAAGAGAGATGTGACGAAGGAAGAAAGGACAGACCTTGACCACTAATCAGATATGGAGCATGAAATAGAATGAGGGACTTAGGAAGCCAACTGGGTTTCATCTTCTTTTACTTGCCATTGCTTCCATCTTATGACTGGAAGGGAGGTAACCTCAACAATAATAGGGAACTTACAAAGAGAGTTGCAGGGGAAGGGGAAATGGCAAGATAAAGCAGAAAGAACAAGGGATGGTAGAGGCCTAGTTTCTAGTCCTGGTTCTGCCCTGGATTCACTGTGCCACTTTGGACAAGTCATTTCACTTTTGGTAGGCTTCAATTTCCTTATCTCTATAATAAGGAGGCTTGAACCAGGTGATCTCTTAGGTTCCCTCCAATTTTAACATTTGGGATTCTATGGTTTAACATTCTATGTTCTAAGGTCTTCCATGGTCCCTTCCAGTTCTGGCCATCCATGAATAAGATTCTAAAAGCAAAATATATTCCAGTAAAAATGAACCAAGAATAAATATGTGAAGGCAGCTCATGCAACACTGGATTTTTCAGAGCCAGGATGTACTGAAATTTGCAGAGTACAGATTTCTGCCTCCTCCAAAACACACAAAATTCTTCTGCCCATTCCATACACTCCTTTAAATATATCCAAAGTCTTAAAAAAAATTGAGGGGGAGAAGGTTGGGAAAAATTTTGAATGACTCATCATTAACTAGGACTACAGTTTCAAAATTGCTTATGATTTCAATGCCGAATAATGGTAGCTATCCGAATAGACCTGTGTGGATACAGAAAGCTGGATGACCAACTTTGATTTTTTTAAAGCTATCTATGGTAGATGGAAGTAAAGGCAGGTAAAAGAAGATGAATTGTAAAAGGTCTTAAAACTCAGAATGAGCTGACGATGGAAAGAAAAGACCAACAACAACAAAAAAGGAGGTCATGGGGGTTTGTTGTTTCTTTTAAGCTATATCAGGGAAAAGAGGATAAAAACTATAGGATTGTTGCTTGGAGTGGACAGAATAATGAAAAGTAATAGCAGAGAAGAGGCAGGAATGTTTGATTCAGATTTTGATTGTGTTTTTTCTTCCAGAGAGAATGGACTGGAAAGGACAGAATAAAAATGGCTAAAAGAAAGTTGATGCTCAATATAAATAAGGATAGTAAGAAAGTATCCAGCTGTTCTTGGTGAATTCAAGTCATTAGGTCAAAATGAGCTCCTCCAACACTGAAAGAACTGTTGAATGTGACTACCAAATCATTACCAGTGAGATCTGAAAAATGCTGGGAAACAAGAAAGGAAGCTCAGGACCAGAGAAAAGCAAATGCACCTATTTTCAAAAAAGGGGAAAAGAGTATAACCTACAAAGGATAAGCCCAATGAGCTTGATGTTAGAATCTTGTTGAAATTTTAGAATCATTATAGAAATGTTAGAATTAAATGGGTCTCTGAACATTTAAAAACGAAAGAAGTGACCACAAAGAGCCATCATGGCTTCACCAAGAAGAGTCAAGAATATTGGGCTGAACTAAATAAGAAGGAATTCAACAGAATACATTTAGGTTCAAAAATTAAATTTCCCAAGAGTAAGATAGGGAAGGCATGATTAGGCAGCTGTAGGGAATAGATCTGGGGGGTTTAATAGACCACAAGCTCAACAAATTTACTCTGATAATGGAACCAAAAAAGCTCATGAGAACTTGGGCTGCATTAAGAGTCATCATGTCTAGGACAAAAAAGATGATGGACCCAATGTACGTGTGCCCTGGTCAGACCCTAGCTGGAATCCTGTGTTTACTTAGCTCTGGTCTCCACAGTTTAACAATAACATTAATAAGTGGGAGAATGTCCAGAGGAAGGCAACAAGGATTGTGAAGGACCTTGAGTCTATGTTTTATGAGGATCAGTTGGGAGCACAGGGACACTCAAAGGGAATATGCTAGCTCTCTTCAAATTCCTAAAGGGCTGTCTTAGTCAAGAGGGGTTGGACCTATTCTACTTAGCCTCAAAAGACAGAACTAGGTAGGAGCGATGGCAGGAAGTTGTAAAGAGGTAAATTAGAGCTCCATGTCAGGAAAAACTTGTCAATAATCAGAGCTATCCAAATGTGAATGGCCTGCCTCCCGAGGTTCCATTCACTTTAGGTCTTTGAGCAGAAGGCACATGACTGACCATTCACCAGGTGTTTTATCATGAGGATTTCTTTTCAGGTATCAGTAGGACCAGATAGCTTCTGAGGTCCCTTTCAGCTGAAATTCTATGATTCGCTAGGCAGATAGGAAAAAGTAACTATGTAGAATCATAAGAGCCACTATATCAAGAGGTATTTAAAATAAAAATGTCATAGGCAAGATTTAAAATGTCATCTATTATCAGTCAACTAGCACTTATTAAGCACCTACCCTATGCCAGACACAGGACTAAGCACCAGGGACACTAAGAAAGGCAAAAAACAGTCCCTGTTCTCAAGGAGCTCATCATCTAATGGGGAAAACAATGCAAACACTATGTACAAACAAGATAAACACAGGATAAATTTGGGGTAGGCACTAAAATTAAGATAGACATGGAAAGGCTTCTTGAAGAAAGTAGGACTTTAGCCGAGACTCGAGGAAAGCAAATGGACAGAGATGAGGGCCAGTGTTCCAGGTATGGGGGAGAGCCAGCCAAGCTGCTCAGAGTCCAGAGATGAAGTGTTGTGTGTAAGGAACAGCAAGACTAGTGACCTTGGATCATAAAGTATGTGGAGGAGAGCAAGAAGACTAGAAAGGTAGGAAGGGGCCAAGTCATGAGATGCTTTAAAAGCCTGTGGATTTTAGATATTCATAGAAAAATTATTGGACTTTTAATAGTCAGAAGATCTAGGTCTGAATCCTGGCTCTGATGCTTACCAGCTATGTGACCTACTTGCTGCAAGTCATTCTACCATGTAAGCCTGTTCCCTCATCTGCTTAAAAAAAAAAAAGGTTGATACTAAAATTATCAATCATAAAAGGTTGCTTTAAAGAAAACATTTTTCAAACCCTAAAATTCCAGCTATAAATCATTGTTATAATACAAGCTCCCTGAGGGCATGAACCTGAAACAAGAAGCTTATTTGTCAAACTTGTACTTAGAAGTTACTTCCATATAGGCAAGAATTAATCATTGAGCAAGTATTAAGTGCCTATAATATACCACGCATGATGTTGGGAATTCAAATAGAAAAGTGAAACAGTCCATACCCTTACAGAGCTTACATCCTATCAGGGATTCTTCACCTGGGGTCCAAAAACTTGAAAACAAACACACACACACACACGTATATATTTCAGTAACTCCATTTCAATATAATTATATCCTTTGTAATCCTATGTATTTTATTTTGTGTATTTAAAAACATTATTCTGAAAAGGGATCCGTAGGCTTCCCCAGATTGCCAAAGGGTTCCAAGACATACAAAAAAGTTAAGAATTCCTGAACTAAAGGGAAACAAGCAGGCTTCTTGAAAGAGGACGGATTTCAAGAGGTATTCGAATAGAAGATATGTGGAAGTGGAAGCAGCCAATTGTTGATTTCATAACAATAAGGAGGCTGTTTATTTGTACTCCAGGATAAATATTCAGAATATAACAGAAAACCGCCCAAGACTTATCAAAACCAATGACTACTACACACTTTTGATGAATCACGTGGGCAAAAAACCACAAGGCCAGAAGGAACCTAAAAACATTGTCAAATGTTATCAAGTCTCAGTCAAAAAACTAAAGACCAAAGGGGCATAGGTTGTGTTTCCTAATGACCACTGAAAGCAAAGTATGCAGAAGGGAAAAAATAATTTGGGAAGTAAACGCCTAAGAAGATGATGTCTGAGAATGGGATTTGGACTTCTGGACGATGGCTTAAAATATAAGGGGGCAGATTCCCAGCCACAGGGTGGTGTATACCTAACAAAAGATGGTAGGACTGTACTTACTTGCTGAGTATTTTGCCAATCCAATCAAGTGTTATAAATTTTTAAATGAAGGGGCAGAGAGAAAATTGTCCATCAAGCTGGATATCAGAAAAATTGAAGAAATATAACAATTGAGATAGATACCATAAGTTTAAAGGAGACAACATCTAAGAAAGGAGCTAATAGTAAAACCGATGGCTTCAAATGTCTACACACAAATGCTCAAAAGTTTAGGCAAGAGGAACTAAAGCTCTAAATATGGAGGCAAATTTAAGTATCACTGGGGCTTTGTGGAATGAAACTCATGACTGAAATATAGCTTCAGATGGGTATAATTTGTTAGAAAGAAACACAATGGGTAAAAGGGCGTAGGTGGAGTAGGATTGTTTATTTAAAAAGTATATTTATGTGAGCAAATCCAGAAAGTATAAGTGGGCAGCATAATGGGGAGCATTTGTGTGGAAATCAGTTGAAAGAGAAACAATCTTGCCAAAATTATACAATGGACTCCCTGGATTTCTAAAAAGAGGAACTAAATAAGGAATTTGGGAACAGAGAAGCTAACAACTTCTTTACTTGTTTAATAATAATTTCACCCTTCAAAAAATAGAGGAGCCAACAAGGGGGAATGCTATACTGCATCTGACTCTCCCTAACTAGGTAATCAGTGCAGGTTGCTGGCAGGCAGTGATGGGAACCTTGAGAGTCAAGGACTATTCCCTTTTAGAGTTTGTGATGAAGCCAGGAAAGCTGTGTATGGTCTGGCATGAATCCTAGACTGAGGGAAAGCAGATATTTTGAAGGGTTCAGAAGGAAGATAGTTAGGATGCCATGTCCTCAAATTCTAAAAGGGAAGTTAGCACAGGAAAGATAAGAAATGAAGGAATTCTGAAGACACAAAGGAAAATAGTTCTAGAGGAAAAAAATAATAAAGGATTTGTCTAAAGAGACTGATGTGGATGCACAGGAAACTCCATCAACTAATTTGGACTTAGAAAAGATATGTATGGACACTGGAAGCATAAGGAGGAAAAAAAAAAGATGAATATGAGTGTTTGAGTGCTGCAGGACACTGTAAAAAGTGTCAGAATCTTAAGCCAAGCAAGACTAAGAATGATTTAAGGCTGGCAAAAGAAATGAAAAGCAAAAAGTTTTTTTTAAAGCTTCACCTGAAAAAAGGGGAGGAACAAAGAAGAGAAAGGACAGCTGCTCAGCGGAGATGGAACTATAATCCCTGATAATAGAGAGACATACAATCACTATGCTGCTTTTGTTTTTCCTTCCAAAGATAATGGCCTTTGAACTAAAAATGTCAGAAGAAAAATGACTACGCATGGGGTTGATAACCAAGATAAGACCAGACACACTAAGAGAACCTAGGTACCCTTGATGAATTCATATCACCTGGCTTAAATCTATACACAGACTTGTGTACTCCAAGAACTGGCAGCTGTAATTGCTAACACACTGTCAGTGATAACTCAAAAGACATGGACAACAAGGGAGGTATCAAAGTATGGGAAAGAGTAAATGCTGTCCTGACTTTCAAAAGGGGCAAGAAAACACTACAAACTAGAGGCCAGTGATCCAGACTTCAATTTCTGGCAAAATTTAAGACAGTCATTGATGTGCTATGAAGTGAACATCTAAAAAAGGAAGTAGCAATTATGAAGAATCAGCATGGATCAACCAAGAACAGGTGATGCCTCAAACATATTTTAACAAAATAATCACAAAAACATTACAGCAACATATCAAAAAGATTATAAATTTTGACCAGGTTGTATTTATAACAAGGATGAAAGATTGATTCAATATAAAGGAAATTACAAACATTTATATGACTGTTAATAATAAAAATCACATGAAATCTGTGATATATCAATAGATGCTGAAAAATCTTTTAACAAGATACAACCCATTTCTGTTCAAAAAAAAAAAAACACTGAAAAAATAGTTTTAAATTGACCTTTCCTTAACATGTTAAATACCATCTAGCTAAAATCTAAAGCCAGAATTATATGTAATGGAAAATACTAGATAAAAGTCTTTCTAATAGGAACAAGGGTAAAGTAAGGGTGTCCATTATCATCACTAATACTTGATCCAGTTTTAGAAATGCTAGCTAGAGCAATAAGAAAAAAGGAAGTGGGGAAATATGCACAGGCAAAGAAGAAACAAAATTATCACTTTTTGCAAATTAGATGGAGAACCCTAGAGACAGATTCAACTAAAAAATTAGTTGAAACAATAACTTCAGGAAAGTAATAGTATATTAAATAAATCAGCAGTTTTTCCTCTGTATTGCCAACAAAACTCAGCAGGAAGAGATAGAGAAATTCTATTCAAAATAACTGCAGACTATATAAAATATTGAGGAGTTGGCCTACTAACACACAGTAATTATATGAATACAACTACAAAGCACTCTTTACAGAAATAAATACAGACCTAACAAATGGAAATATAATAATTCCTCATGATTGTCATGAACCAATAAAACAAAAATCTGACTAAATTAATTTAGTCAGAGCCATACCAATCAAACTAACAAAGGATTACTTTAAAGGACTAGAGAAGGAACTAAGGATCAAGAATCTCAAGGGAAACAGTGAGGGGAAACAAAGAGGGAAGGGGCCCTAGCAGTACCAGATCTCAAACTATATTACAAAGCAGTAATCCTCAAAACCATGTGGAGCTAGTTACAAGCTAGAAGAGTAGAATAATCAATAGAACAGATCATAGGTTTATAGAATCATAGATTTGAAGCTGAAAAAGACTCTAGAGATCTCATTTTACAGACGAGGACACTACAATTGAAAAGTGAAATGACTTGCCTAGTGTCATACAGCTAAGTATATGAGACAGAATGTGAACTCAGGTCTTCCTGACTCTGAGTCTAGAGTTTTGTTCACTATGCCAGCTGTCTCATAGACTAGATACACAACATAAAGGAGCAAATTATTATAGTAGTTTAAAACATGGAAAGATTTGTAGGACCTGATGATTAAAATGAGAACATTTTAAAAAAGAATCAGGAAAACAATCTATAAGATAACTTTAATACTGTAAAGACTGACTTAGGAAAGACTCAGGAACTCCGATCATCACTATGACCCACCACAATTCCAGAGGACACAAAATGAAACATACTACTTACTTCCTGATAGAGAAGTGGTGGACCCAATACAGTTCGAAATTTTTTTTTAACATGGCCAATGCAGAAACTTGTTTTATTTGACTATACTTGTTTGTGACAGGAGTTTTGTTTTTCTTGTTTTTTCAATTAGGGAGGAGAAGAAGGATACCCAAAAATAAAATAAAATTTAATTTTAAAAAATGGTAGCTTAGTATTTGATAAATACAAAGACTACAACTACTGGAGCAAGGACTCACTACTAGGAATATTGGAAAAGAGTCTGGCAAAAAAATCAGCTTATACCAACACATCACACCACAAGCCCCAGTAAAGCTCTAAATGGATACATGATGTAGATATAATTGATAATATCATAAACAAATTAGAAGAACAAGAAAGGAGGTAGCTTTTGCAGCTAATGACAGGAGAAGAATTTGTGATCAAAGAAGGGAAACAAAAGATTAAAGAAGACAAAAGATAAAATTTTTATTATTTAAAATTGAAAAGCTTTTTCACAAACAAAATTAATGCAGTTAAAAATAGAAGGGAAACAGTTAACAGGGGGAAATTTTTATAGTAAGTTTCTCTGAGATCTGATGGCCAACACAAAAGGGTATGTGAATACAAATATCTAAAAATTGTGGCCATTTCCCTATTAGATAAATGACTGAAGGCTATAACAGGTAGTTCTCAAAGGAAGAAATCTAAACTATCAACAGCCATCTGAAAAATTGTTCTAAATCACTAATAATTAAAGAAATATAAACTAAAACTACTCTGGGGTTGATACTCATCAAATTGAAAAAGATGATAAAAATTAAAAATTAAAATTGTAAGAGGGGCTGCAGGTTGAAAGGCACATTAATATACTGTCAGTGGAGTTGTGAATTGGTCTGGTATGCAAAAAGTTACTAAACTGTGCCTAGCTTTTGACTCATTAATACCACTATTATGATTATACCCCAAAGAGATCAAGTAAAGAAGGGGAGGCCTTTTATGCACAAAATATTCATTAAAATTCTTTTTGTCATGTCATCTATCAATTGAGGAATGGCTGAACAAATCATGGTATATTAATGTAATGGACTATTATTGCTCCATAAGAAACAATGAGAGAGACGGATCAGAGAATTCTGAGAAGATTCATATGAAATGATGTAGAGTGAAGTGAATAGAACCAGAAGAACAATTTCTAAAATAACTTCAGTACTGTAAAGGAAAACAACTTTGAAGTAATTAAGAAAACTCTGACCAATGCAATAACCAACCATTGCTTCAAAGGACTAATGGTGAAGCATGTACCCATCATCTAACAGAGAGGTGAGGGACTCAGGCCAGTTGAGATATACATTTTCAGAGGCCAATACATGGACTCATTTAACTCTGCTCATGGTGACAATTTTTGTGATTTTTTTTTTAATCTGAGGAGGATGTGTGCAGCTTTGAAATTAACATGTTGAACTATATATAACAGAGATTCCTGGTTCCATCCACAATTCTCTATCTATTCTTCTATGTGTATGGAAATGTTCATATTTGAGGATGTCTGTAAAGTATAGAATAAAAAAAATTAAAAATAAAGAGAATAGGGTCATGCCAGACTAGTCTTACCAGGGTTAATTAAACTAGTAGATTAGAAGAATGTAGCAAATACAGTTTATCTAGATTTTACCTAGATTTAATGAAGTATCTCATTCTTACAGAGTAGATAACCAGATTCAGACTAGAAAGCAATGTAATTAGATGAATTTGGAACTGGTCAAATGACCCAAATCAAGAAGTAGTTATTAACATTTCAATATGAACTTGGAAGGAGGGCTCCCATAGAGTGTACTTAATTAAGATTTTGCTTGGCTCTGTGCTAATAGTTAACTTTGTTATCAATGACTGGGACAAAGGCACAGATGTTAAGTTTATCAAGTCTAAAGATGATACAAGGCTGGGAGGCAGTGGGATGGCAGTCAGGATCTAAAAGATCTTGACTAGAGCACAGTGCTAAATGTAGTAAGATGCAATTGAATAGGGATGAATGTAAAGGCTCACAATTGAGTTCAAAATCCAGTCTCACAAGGACATGATGGGGGAAGACTTGTCCAATAGGACGAGGGTTTAGTGGACTGCAAGCACAATTAAGAGTCAGCAGTGCGATGTGGCAGCCCAAAAAAACTAATGGGATCCTGGGCTTCTTTAAGAGCTCTGGCTCCCACAGGAACATGAATGGAGGGGAAGTCCTAGTCAGACCTCAACTGGAGTATTGTGTTCAGGTCTAGGCATCACAGTCTAGGGAAAATTCTGATGAATTGGAGTGTCTATTGAGAAGCAGGAAGGGGTAGTACAGAGTACATTGGACGAGAAGTCGGGAGATCAGGTCTAGCTTTATCACCTATTAGCAAATAAATCCCCCTTCTCTAGGCTGCCCCACAAGAGGTTGGATATGATTATCTCTAAGGCCTGACCAGTCCTAAAGTCCTATGACCCTTGATCTATGATGGTTTATTGAGGTAGGACAAAAGAATATGCATGGAATTTGGAGAAGACAAACTTAGGTAAAAGAGGCAAGAGAGAAGTTGAAAGAAAAGGTAACATCTTTGCCTAGATATACAGAATAGCAGAGTAACTTCACTTCCTAGCTATGTGATCCTGGGCAAGTCACTTAACACTAATTGCCTTTAAAAAAAAGGGGGGGGGGAATTATGTTGGGTAGAAAGAAACTAGTGAAATTCCTATAGAGCTTAAGTAAATTATTCCCCTCTCCGGTACTGTTTCCTCCTCCGTAAAATTAAGTGGTTAGGCTAGAAGATCTCTAAGGACTCTTCTGGCTCTAAGTTATATTCCTCCCACCCTTACTTCCACTATAGTATTTCATTCCATTGATCGTGATCTCCTAAGAGAAAAGCAGTCTGTTCCACAGCAGATCACATACAATCAATTGCTTGATAAGTGATTTAATGACAAAAACTAAATTAAATATAATAAGACTAAAAGCTTTTAATTTAAACCTGTGCAACTCTAAGAGATTGTAGCAGTTTTACTGTATCTGTCTATAAAAACATGGCTGTTTACTTGCTGCATATCACCAATGGAATGTTTACACAGTCCTAGAGTTCCTTGGCCACAAATTCATTACAAGGTTCCCTACTTCAAAACGGGCAAAATTATTTTTAGAAACTAAAATCAAGAAAATTGTTTTTAGCTTGTTGTTCTGGTTTGTTTGGGAATGCCTTACTCTAAAACACACTACCACTTCCAGCCTAAGAAGATTACAGCTATGATATAGTTATAAAATAAATTTCCAGTGCCAAAACAATCAAGAAATAAGAAATTTATAATAGGTAGTAAGACTTTCTATGCAGCAATCTGGAAAGTTGCTGCATCAAAATTAAAGTCATGTGGCCAAGTCTTATACTTTCTTAATAATTCCAGCTTTAAACTGCCTACTGGAATGCCCAGTATTTTAAGAGGCTTGCTAGTGTAAAGGGTCTAAAAACAAAAGGCACTCTTTCATTTTAATCTCTAAGAACCTTTGATCAATTGTAAATTTAATTTAAAATACATTTAAAATATATAAAACTGAACATTCCTCCTGAGGAATAATAACAGCTTATGCTTTTTAAAGTGCTTTCTTCACACAGGGCCTATGAAATAGGTATCATGAAGTAGTACAATCTTCCTCAAACAAAGAAGAAAATGGAGAAGTTACATGACAGCTCACAAACTTGGAAGACTGGGGCTGGAACCCAGGTCTTGTGACTCTGGACTGAAAACCCCAAACCACCACCATGACAAGTGCACAAAGAGGTTTATAACTATTGAGCACTGTGTCAGGCGATAAGGAGGAGCTCACAGGAAGAGATCCAATCAACATCAGTGATTCTAGTTACAGTGGGTTAAGTAGAAAGGCAAGGAGGTCAGCTCATCATTATGCAAGCTGGGTCAGTTGCTGGGGAACCAAAGCTGCTAGGGAACTGGAAACAGGGCCAAAAACCAAGACCCTGGTATAAGGAAACGCATTGCTAGGGTTGTGTCAGGGAGGAGTGTCCTGCAGCTTCACAGACCCGATTTACAGTTTGGGAAAATGAGAGAAAAAGGCTCTTGAGACACTGGGGAGGAAGTTTTGCCCTGCAGAGCTCTCCAGCCTGGGCTAGCAGTAGAGAGAAGAGGGAGGATTGGTGTTGGTCCTTGCATAAGATGTCAAGTAACTGCTGCTCTCTAAGTCCAGAAAAGGCGGCCTGTGAACTGAACCTCAGCCTATCTGTAATTAAGGATTCACTCAGGTCATTTTTGTGTGTGTGTTTCTTTCTGTGCTCTGTAAGCTGTACATTATGAAGAATGACATTACTGTCCAAGAATGACCTGTTTTCTTCCAAATGAAAATCAAGGAAAAGCAGCATGGCAAGATGAATGAATGAATGAGTGAGTGAATGAAAAACATTTATTATGTGGTTACTGTATGTGCTACATTCTAAGAATACAAATAGCAAAAGCTAAACAGTCTCTTTTCTCAAGCAGATCATAATCTAATGGAGGAGACGACACGCAAACAACTAAGTAGAAAGAAACGATAGGATAAGTGGAAATAATGAACAGAGGGAAGACACTAGGATTTAAGGGGATCAGCTTCCTGATGTGGAATTTTAGCTGGGCCTTGAAGGAAGCCAAGGAAATAAGGGAAGCCAGGAGACAGAGCTGAGAAGTGAAAGCATTCCAGGCATGGGGACAGCCAGTGAAAATACCCAGAGTCTGGAGATGGAGGGTTAGGAGGGAGGCCAGTGTCACTGGATAGAGGAGTTGGGGAGGAGGGGTTAAGAAGATGGGAAAGGGGTGGGGGGGTTGGAGACTAGGTTGTGAAGGGTTTTATATTTGTTCCTGATTGTTAGAAAAATTCTTGAGAGTTTACAAAGCACCATATAAATGTGACTAATAACCAAAATCATAGGTAATTCGAGTAATTAAGAGACACAAGATGGGGAAAATAAACTCTGTATTATTGCCAAGATTGGCTTGCTGAGTTCAGCAGGCATGCCTATGCATGTCCTAGGAGCTAGGAAAGGTACTCTTTGTCCTCAAAGTATGACAAAGTGCGAATTCTTTGACAAGGGATGAATTCACTTGTGTCCCTGTTACCCAGTCCACTTGGCCCTTTGCTCTGGTATTGAGTTAAATTCCCAACTTCAGGGTTTCAGGAGCAATGAGGACCAATGAGTGCATGATACATAGCTGATGAAGTTCACACACTGGTGCTGTCCCTTTAGGCTGAGCCTTTAAAATGAGCCAAAACCATTCCAGGAGATCTGATATAGAAAGCACAGTTTCAAATCTCTTGAGAGAGGTCTGTGCATACATACAGATGCTCCCTAACCCCAAAGGAGGAAGAACCAGTGGAGGCACAGACCAACGCAGGGAGCTAGAGATGCAGGAGAGAAGACACGAAGGCATGTGAAAAAGGAAAGAAGCACCCCACAGCCAGAAGCCCTAACATGAAGAAGTCATGAAGTATCCCTTCACTGATACTATGAGTCATGATCAGTGACTCTTTCAATTGCATACTTTTAGATTACATATTAAATAAATTCTCTTTGGCCAAAAATAGTATTTCTTGATTATCCATTGTACCCCAACTGGAGTCACTATAAATGTTCCTGGATCATCACTAAGGATCAAGCCATTTCTTCAATGACATTATAAATTTCTCACCAACAATAAGAAGATCTTAGAACAAAAAGTTCCAAGTTTTCACCTTAAAAGAAAACAACTCAATCCTGCCCTCCAAAAAAAAAAAAAAAAAAAAGTATGCTTCACATAGCAAGATGGGGAAGGGGGGCAGCGAACAGGATGGAAGTGGGAAGGAAATGAGTAACAAGGAAGAATGGTAAAGCTGGAGCCCAAGTCTCAAGAAGTAGCTTCACTATCTCATTTAGAGAGTTATAAAGAGTAATCTTGGCTAACCAGTCGTCTGTCTAATGGCTCTCACTCTCTACCCCCAAAGGCCTTTTCTTACCTCCATTTCTTAAAATCCCCTAACTTCCCTCAAGGTTCAGCTGCTCTGGAGCACCTCCCCACACACAGCCCAGTGATCTCCCTCCCAAAATCCTTTTGAATTCTGCTTACCTGTTTACATACTGTCTTCCCCCAAGAGAATGCAAATTCCTTAAGGGATTTTATTTTCATACACCTAGTACAGTGCCTTGTACATAGCAGGCACTTAATGAATATTCACTGAATTAAATATCAAGGCCATAAACATAACTAGGGTCCATAGGAAGAGGCTGGGAAAGTTATTACTCAGTAATAACTTTAGCCGTCCCTAACAGAGTTAGGTTGGTTTTGCCCTTCACCCTAGCCTGGCTATCCACCACCATCATATCAAATCCAGTATCCTCAGCTTTACATTCCAGACAATCAACTGCTTTCTCCTCCTTTTCCAAACTCAGCTCTCACTCCCACAAGACAGCCCTTGTTTCAAGCAGACCAATCTGTTTGTCATCCCACACACGTCTCACTAACTCTTTACTGCGTTTACTGTCTGTACCACTGCTTTTGGCACTTAATCACTACTGCCTTATTTTTTTTTTTATTTAACCACTTCATCACTGTAGATCATATCACCCCAAAATGATGCATTTCTAAGACATTCTAATACCAGAGTTAGAAGAAACTACAAAATTGCATCTGTAACATCCCCAATGAGTGATTATCCAGTCTGCTTCAACATCCATTACAAGAGATCACTCAGCTACAATGAGAAGCTCACTGCTTCCCAAGGCAACCCAGTTTTTTGGACAGCAGTAATCTTCCTTCAAGGCCCCCAGGCCATGCCTGTCTCCCAACCTTGCTCCCCCTAAGGACCACCAAACCTTGTCATCTGCCCTGAAACTGAGCCCTGCTATATGAATTAATTCTCTCTGTTGGAATATAAGGTCCCTGAGAGCAGATATTGTCTCAATTTTCTGTTTATGTCACTAGTATGCAGCACAGAGCTTGGCTTAATAAGAGCTTAATAACTTCAATTCAATTAATATTTATTAATGACCAACTACGTGACCAGACACTGTGATAAGTGCTGGGGATAGAAAAAGAGGCAAAAGGCAGTCCCTGCCCTTAAGGAGTTTATAATCTAATGGGAGAGACACCATACAAACACATACAAAGCAGGCTATGTATGGGACAAACAGGAAATAATTAAAAGAGGGAAGGCCCTGTAACTGAGTTTGAAGAAGACTTCCTGTAAAAGGTGAGATTTTAGTTGGAACTTAAAGGAAGCTGAGGGGCCAGTATTTGGGAGCAGAGGAAGGAGAATGTTCCAGGTATGAGAGACAGCCAGAGAAAATTCCCAGAGCCAAATGATGGAATGTCTTGTTCATGGAACAGCCAGGAGGCCAGGGTCACTGCATCAAAGAGTATGTGTTGGGGAATAAGGTATAAGAAGACTGGAAAGGTTCAGGAGAGGGCTAGATTATGAAGGGCTTTGAATGCCAAACAGAAAATTTTGTATTTGTTCCTGGAGTCAACAGGAAGCCACTGGAGTTTATTGAATGGGGGAATGGCAGGGTGGTGGTAACATGATCAAACGTGTTTTACAAAAATTACTTTGGTGGCTGAATGGAAAATGGATTAGAATGGAGAGAGATTTGAGGCAGGCAGACCCACCAGGCAGGCTCCTGCAGTAATGAAAGTATGAGGTGATAGAATGGTGCCCTAGAGTGGTGGCAGCATCAGAAAGAAGGGGGAGTATGTGAGAGATACTGTGGAGGGGAAATCTAAAAGCCTTGGCAACAGTTTGGATATTGGGAGGTGGGGAAGGAGGAGTGGTAAAGAGGAATGGAGGATAACTCCTAGGTTGTGAGCCTGAAGGACTAGAAGGATGCTATTGTCCTCTAAAGTTATAGGAAAGGTAGGAGGTGAAGTAAAGATGAGTTCTGTTTTGGCCACATTAAGTTTAAGACATCCAATTCAAGTATGAAAGGCAACTGGAGACGTGAGACTGAAAGTCCACAGAGAGTCTGGGGTAGGAAAGGCAGATTTGAGAATCACCAGCATAGAGATGGTAATTAAATCCATGAGATAACCAAGTGAAGTAGTAGAAAGGGAAAAAAGAAGAGAGTCTAGGACAGAACCCTGAGGGACACCTATGGCAGAGGGCATGATCCAGAGAAGGATCTAACAAAGGTGACTGAGGAGTGATCAGATAGATAAGGAGAAAAACCAGGAAAGAGTGGTGTCCCAGAAACCTAGAGAGAAGAGAGTATCAGGTAAGAGTGATCAACAGTGTCGAAGACTGCAGAGAGGTCAATGAGAAAGGATTGAGAAAAGGCCACTGGATTTAGCAACTAAGAAGACATCATTAGTATTTTGGAGAGAACAGTTTGGTGGAATAATAAGGAATAATAAATGTTTTTTCATTCATTCAAGAGGACCAATGACGTGATGAATTGTATTTAAGTGAGGCAACGCTGTGCAAAGTCACCAGCCTCACTCTGTCCTCCAGAGTTCTTGGTAAGTGGTAAGACAAAAGTCTAGGCCCTGAGTACTCCTCCCCACCCCAACCGCAGTACTATGCTCTTCATAGAGAATATTTTAATTCCTGCCTCAGTCCTTTAGCATAGGCTGTTTCTATCTGAAGTGCCCACCCCTTAACTTTCCACCCACTCACTTCTACTATTTCCATTAAGATTCAACACAAGTCTAGCCTCCTCCAAGGTATTACTCCCTGAATGATATCAAATTCTTTTGTACTTATACATATGCTGTTTTGTAATTGTCCCATCTATCTATGGTTTGCCTCATCCAATAATAAATTTCTCAAGAGTGGGGACAACATTTCCCCTGCAAGTTCATCATCCATATTCTGCCCCTCTGTGTGGGTTTGCCCCAGAACTCTGACCTGTGTCCTTCTCTTCTGCTCCTTTTACACCTTCTTTCTTGCTAATCTCATCAATTCTATGGATTTAACTATCATCTCTATGTACATGACTCCTCAAACTCTAGATACAGCACTTTTCTCTCTCCTGGGCTCCAACTGCCTCTGGACATGTCCATATTTCCTAGGCATCTCAAACTAAACATGTCCAAAACAGAACTCATTATATATCCTCCTACATTCATCCCTTATTTTAACATCCCTATTTCTGTCAAGATCACCACTATTCTTCTAGTGACACCCAGGTCCACAATCTAGAAATCATTCTCATTCCTCATACTCCTTCACTCTAATTTTGAAAAATTTGCCAAGTCTTGTCAATTTCACCTCCTCAACATTTCTCAAATCCATCCCTTTCCTTATACTCATACAAATACCTAGGCCTTTATGGCCTCTTGTCAATGCTACTGTAATAGCCTCCTAATCGATCTGCATGCATCCAGTGTGACCCTCTACAAACTAGCACTTACTTCAAGAAGCCTTTCTTGATTTCTCCTAGGGTGTGCATGTGTGTGTGTGTGTGTGTGTGTACGCACAACCAGTATTTATCGGTGAACATGTTATATACCCTTATTAGAATGTAAGTTCCGTGAGGGCAAGGACTGTCTTGCTTTAGTATCTGTATTCTGAAAAGATCAAACTTAATATTACCTCTAGTTTTTACTATATTGATTTTACAATGGAATTGATTTTATACTGTATAAATGTTTATAATTGAGTTAACATCTGACAAAAGGCACCTATTAGTTTAGTTTAGTTAAGTCTTTGAGTTAAACTCCAGAATTCAATTTCCCCTCTGAGTTAGTTTAAAAGTATAATTTTTTTTTAAAAAGTTGTCATCTCTTATACTGGCAATCTCTGGGACATCTTTTTGTTATCTTTAAGTGCCAACAAGATAACCCTGATGCTATCCCCCAAAAGATAGATGTCATCTGTTCTTTTACAATTGGGGGCAGGGGGGAATTTTATCTCCTTCAAGGGGACAGCAAGTCTGACTACTGATTTTCTAGCAAAGATTACAAGATGTAGATGAGTCCCATAAAACAATTAACATTCCTTAATTGTCAGAGAGAGGCATGACTAGCTTCACTTGTATTCCAGCTTACTTTTCTTAGTTTAGCCAATTGTAATTTTCCATGACTACCAACACCTCCTTCTTCCCTACGTGTCCAAGCCATTTACCCCTTTTCATTGGGACCACTGGCTTTACTGAGGCTGCCAGTCTGACCCATTTTGTTAAGCATGTCACTTAATAAACTGATCTTGCTTGGAGTCTGCACCTCAGTCTACCTTTATTAAATTTACTTGAGATAGTTTCCTAGGTGTCTGGCACATAGTAGGTGTTTTAATAAATGACTGATTGGTTTACTTACTGATTGATTGGTTTAGGGGCAAGTAAAGTATAGTGGAAGTATAGGATCATAAATTTAGAGCTGGGGCAGCAAGTTGGTGCAGAGGATAGAGCACTCAGACTGGACTCATGAAGACTTATCTTTCTGAGTTCAAATCTGGCCTCTTAATAGCTGTGTGACCCTGGGCAAGTCACTTCACCCTGTTTGCCTCCATTTTCTCATCTGTAAAATGAGCTGGAGAAGGAAATGGCAAACCACTCCAGTATTTTTGCCAAGAAAACCCCAAATGGTTCCCAAAGAGTTAGACATGACTGAAAATGACTGAAAAACAACAAATTCAGAGTTGGAAGAGACCTTCAATGCCATCTAAACCAACCTCCTCATTTTATGGAGAGGAGACTGAGATCCAAAGAGGCCGAGTAAGTTGTCAAAGGTCACATGGGGGCAGAGTCAGGATCTGAAGCCAGATCCTTGGACTCCACCTCCAGCACTCATTCCAAAGCACCATGATGCCTCTCGGGGGAGTTGCACTACTCACTTGATCAAGTGACCTGGACAACTTGCACCATTTCTTTCCCTTAGTTTCTTCCTTTGCAAAATGAAGAGAGCACTCCCTGCCCCACCTACTTAATAAAACATAGAGCTGGGAGGGTCCTCAGATAGTATCTGGTCAAAACCATTTCCAGAAGAAGAAACTTAAGTTGCCTGAAATGCAGCTTTAAAGTCTCTGTTCCTGGGCTCTCCAACCCATTCTCTGGAGCCTTGCCAAGCAATGTGAATGTTCCAGCTGTGTCCTTCTCAGAAACTTTCAATAGCTCCCACGGTCTACAGAACTGTCCAAACTCCTAAGCCCACTTTCAGAGCATTCATCCAATTCCAAACTATTTGCTTCACCCCAAATCACACGCTCTGCCTGTCTCTCAGTCTTATCCTGCCCTTTCTTCCCTCTGTGTTCTTTGGCTGACACAGCTTCTCATAGCTGAAAGGAATTCCACACCCTCAACCACCCCCCCCCCCCCCGCCCCAAACCCAATCTCAACTTGCTGAAATCCTTCCCCATCCTTCAAGGCCCAGTTCAGGGGCCACCTTCCCCATGACTTCTCACCCCTGCATATGCCCACTGTCATCCTCACCCACTGAATCTCCCAGGCCACTCTGGCTGAGCCTTGCATTGTAATTACTTGTGGGCATGTCTTAATGACTCTACTAATATCCTTGAGGTGAGTGACTATCTTTTTTCAGAGAAGCAATATACTATAAAGGAAAAATCTCTGGGCATTCATTTAATCTCACTGAGCCTCAGTTCCTAATCTGTAAAGTGAGGATAAATACAAATAGTGATAACTATATTCAAAGGGTTCTCATAAGGAAAGTTCTTTCCAAATATTAAAATGCTACATAATTGCTAATTATTTTATTTCCCTAGCACCTAGTGGAGTGTAGTCATAATAGCCAGCATTTATACAGTTTTAAGTTGTACATAATGCTTTAAAGTATTTTATCCTCACTTTACAGATTAGGAACTGAAGCAGATAGCAGGTAAGTGACTTGCCCAGAGTCACACAGCTAGTAAGTGTCCGAGGCTGGATTTGAACTCAGATCTTCCTGACTCCATGCCTCAAACTATATGCACTATGCCCGCCTCACTGTATGCAGAACTCAACACACATCTGTCTCAATAACTTAACTGAAAAGTTCTCCTGGAGATGAGTGTGACAATCTCTTTGCAAACTGCAGTCACTGCACAATTTCATTAACCACATTCTCCATTTTTTATCCAATATTTACTGAGTATGATGCCAGGCAAAGCCAGCAATCTCTCTGCCCCTCCAAACATAAAAGCTGCCTCCTAAGCAAAAGTCGTTGTTTCTTACTAGAACCATTCTTTTTCAAAAGTTTACTAAAAGGAACATTGTTTCTAGCTTTTCTTCCTACATGTTTTCAACATTTTCACTTCATGTTAGAATTATAATTATTACTTGCCCAGGAACACAATAAAAATGACAAAAGTGTTAAGTACCAAGTGTCAAAGCTGAGCCCTGAGCCCAGGCCTCCTAACTTCAACACAAGGGTTCTTTCCACTCTACTGGACTATCTCATTACATTATTATATTTGGCTTTTGCCTTTAACATACAAGATATTGCTCACGTTTTCCCCCCATATATACCCTGAATCCCCTCCCCAGCCTTCAAGGCCCAGCCCTCCCATGAACCCCTCCCCAACTATTCCAATCCCCACTGACTTCTTTTTTAACAGTTTGTAGCATATAATTTAACATTTGGTTATATATTGCCTTTTACTTAACTATTTCATGTGTAGCCTTGAGGTTAGGCACTGTGTTTATGTCTCACATGACAATTCCCACTTTTCACCATCCTAAATTTCTTTCAAGCTCTTAAGACAAAGGCAGCAAGATCATTAGTCAGGATGCTGTTTTATGACTGTCTTAGCAGTTCTATATAACATATTTTGAAGTTCTTTCTTATGTGTCCCTAATACAATTCATAAAAGGCTGGAAGGGTCTGTGGGGACATTTCATTCTGGCCCTCTCATTTTATGAATGAGGAAGCCAAGGCCTTGAAAAGGAAATGACTTACCCTTAATGGCTGAGCTGGAACTATTAGGCATTTATTGAACTATGCACAAGGCACTGTGCTAGGCCCCTGCTGACCTGGTCATTATTTCTGTATTTCCCAATAACTTGTGAAATGATCTAAGTGTTGTCAACAGAGTAACAAGCAGACCTGGGGAAAACACTTCATAGCACTGTTTCCTAGTGGCCTTTATAAGGTCTAATACTTTAGCTATATAACTTTGAATAAACTAAGACCATATTAAGAAGATAAATGTTAGTTTAGCCCTAACTTTTCAATTCTTCTCAAGTAACAGAAACATGATCACCATCAACAAATATTCATTCAACAAGCATCTATTAAATGCCTACTATGTACTAAGAACTACTCCAGCTACTGGAGATACAAATTCAAAATTGAAACAATACCTCTGTCCCCACTGGGGGAAAAGGAGTAAAGAACATGGACTACACAAGCACAAAATAAATACAAAATAATGTGGATGCAGAGAAAGAGAGAGATTCACAAGTAGGGGGACCTGTGCAGATGTAACAATGGAGAATGAATGACCACCAAAATCCAAACCTTAATGCTGAATGCCATCAGGTACCATCCTCAACCTCCCTCCTCTGCTTCAGAAGCTTCCCTACCTTCCTCTTGGCTACCTTTGGTTTAAAATCCCAAATGCCAACTCCTCATTAGGCATTTAAAGACCTTCACAATCTGGCTCCAGACCATTTATCAAGGCTTTCTCTCCTCCAGTCCATCCCTCACTCAGCAAGCAAGGTGATCTTTCTAAAGCACAAGTCTGCCCTTGTCTTCCCTATCTCCATGGGATAAACTCCGGTGGCTCCTGATCACCACAAGGATCAAATAGGAAATCTTGCTTGGCTATGGAAGCCCTTTAAGACCGGTCCCCTCCTACCTTTCCAGTCCTCTTACACCTCACCCCCTGGCCTCCCTCGAGGTCCCTCACACATATGAGGACTCTCCTTTCATTGGTTGGCCCCCATGCCTGCAATCCTGGCTTCCCTGGTTTCCTTCAAGTCTCAGCTAAAATCCTCTTCTGCAAGAAGCTTTCCCATCCTCCCTTAATGCTAGTGCTTTCACATATCTTTACAGAAATCTTATATTTGTAGTAACTTAAAACTGCACTAAGACATTTGGGACACCCTGTATAGCTGGTTTGTACATAGTCCGTTGCATAGAACCCATTAGACCGTGGGCTCCTTGACAGGAGAGACTGGTGTTTGCCTTTCTTTGCATCCCCAGTGTTTAGTATAGTGCCTGGCACACAGTGGGCTCTTAATAAATGCTTGTTTGCTTGATCTGACATTATAGATTACATCCTATACTCCAGCCAGGCATCCAAGCCTTTGCATGGACAGCCCCTCCCCCATGCCTAGAATACTTCCCTCTTCATATCAACCTTCAGTAGTATTCGTGCTAAGCCTTGGCTTTTCCTATTTCCCTTAGTATAAGGATCCCCCTCTCCCCACATACCAATAATTATTGTTTCTGTTTTTTTAATTATCCTACTTTTATTTAGCTGTGGATATGTTATATCCCTAGTAGAACTGTATTTGTTTGTATCCCCAGTGCCTGGGTAAATTAGGGTGGGAGTTGTTTCATTGTCTCTTACAGAGCTAAAATGGAAAGATCCCAAACAGCAGAGTATTCAAAAACCCTTTCCAAAGTGGGTAGGGGTGGGGGGCTGAGGGGCCCCCACCTTCCATCAAGCTTGGCAGTGCAACAGCCTTAGATTTGTAAGGGACCTCAAAGGCTGTCTAATCTAACCCTTGGCTGCACTGTGTCTCCCCTCTAGGGCATTCCCCCACCAGGGGTCATCCACTCCTCTTTGGGGAGCCTTCCAGTAAGGAACCTGGAAGTGACGGCAATGTCCTCTCTCTTGACTGGAAACCTACTCCAAGTGCACAAACCACCAACTGCTAGAAATCAATCTCAACCTCTATCTCCCTCCCTCCTTCTCTCCCTTCTGTCTGTCTCTGTCTGTCTCTCACTCTCTGTCTCTCTGTCTCTGTCTCTCTCTCTCTCTTTCTCTCTCATTGAGCCAAATCTTGCTATCCTTTACAGCTTTTCTCCCTAGTTTTTGGGGGATCACAAAATAAATTTGCTTCCTCTTTCCTTCCAGTGCTCTGTTTTAAAAACAGTCCAAAATACACTTGTTGGTTTCTTGTTTTTGCCCTTAATCCTCGAACATGTGTTTGTTGGTATTAACAAGATGACTGTTAGATGCCAACATCATACCTAATCCTTCTTCAGCAGCTAAGAAGGACTAATGAGGCTACCGATATGAAGTATATGATCTGAAGAGAGTGAATAGCTTGTTTTGACCAGTTTATAAGACCTCTCTAAAAAGGTTAGAAATACTATACAATGAAGAGTTATCATCACCATTCTGTGATGATGTGATTGAGTTTTAACTATCTTTATGTAGAGTTTGTTTTTTCCAAAAGCATTCAAGGTTCTCCACAGTTTGGCTTCCACCTCACTTACCTTTTCGGCCTATCGCTGACTATTGCCCTTCACACTTTCATCCCCAGGAAACCTATTAATAATTGTTCTCCATTCTATCCTCTCTTGCCTCTCCCATCCATGCCATCACCTACACCTGGCATTAACTCCCTGCCCAATGTGGTCTCTTCAAGGCCTGGCTTGAATGCCACCTCCTCCAGAAAGATTTCCCATATTCCTCAGCTTCAAGTCATCTTTCTCCTATCTAGCCTCACAGTATTTTTCTAGACCTTTCTTTTTAACTTGGTACATTTTAATCTCTATTATATTACATAACAACAACAATAATGACTAGCATTTCTATACTGCTTTAAGGGCTGCAAAGTGCTTACAAATATTAGCTCATTAAACAACCCCAGGATATAGATGCTACAATTATTTCCATTTTCCAGATAAGAAACCAGAGGCAGACAGAGGTTAAATGACTCGCCCTGGGTCACAGAACTAGTGAGTATCTAAAGCTGGATTTGAACTTAGGCTTTCCTATTTCAAGTCCAGCACTCTGTCTATTGTGCCACCTGGCTACTGCTTACCCTAACTTTAACCAACAATGCTATTTTTTTTTTTAGAACCTATGAGTTGTCTTTAGAGGAAAAAATAAAATAAACTAGAGCCCTATCCTTTTATGCCCCCAAGAAGGTAAGCTGCTGGTGTGAAAGAACTGTCTTACTTTATATTCATAGGATCAAATATTTAGAGGTTATCTAATCCAATCCCCTCAACTTACAAATGATAAAACTGAGGCCCCAGAGTGGTTAATTGAATTACCCAAAGTCACATAGCTAGTAAGAAACAAAGCAAGAATGATTCTCAGGGCACAATAAGGTATCTTGAATATAATAAGCATTTAAGTATTCATAAAAGCACAGGACTTAGAGACTGGAGGAACTTGAGGCAGTATCTAGTTCAATATCTTCTTTTTCCATAGGAAGAAGCTCAGGCCCAGAAAAGGAAAATAACATGACAAGGTCATACAGAGCCAAGATTCAAACCCAGGTCTTCTTACTCCAGATTCTATGTTCTTGTCACTATCCAACAGTTGTTTGTTAAATAGAATTTATCAAGTGAAGCCTGAGATCTCTAAACCTAATTGCCTCTGTCCCTTCTATCCTGTCATCCTTACTACCCTGTGTCCCCACTCCAGAGAACAGACAAATAACTATAAAGTTGCATGTCAGAGAGTGTTATTGTCTATGGCCAAAACAAAACACATCTCTGACACACCTCCTGACATGGTCCAACATCACCTTACCAAAAGGCAATAATAAATACTATTAGCTTCAATTTCTAGTCTTGAGTAGATTTTTAAAATTAATTACTGCTAAAGAACTCAGGAATAAGGTAATGATGGCATCACTTTAAAAAAGCTATTTAAGATGACCAATTCAAGTTTCCCAATTGCAGTCTCTTATTTATTTGCAAAAATCCACAGGGCAAATAATTCAATTCATTTAATATTGCTCATGTATTCCAACTGCCCAAGTGACCCAAGTTCTGGGTTACTTTATTAACTTCTGCTTACACAACTAATACTAATTTAAGTCCTTTCAAAAAAAAATGCATCCCTATCTTCCTTCCCTCTTCCCAATCCAAGCTCATCAATGATAATATATACACAAGCAAAGAGACCTGATAACTCTTGGTAAACATTACAACCTTTACCAGATAAAGTCTATCTTAAATTCAAAGGCAGCCCCACTTTCTTCCTTTAAAGCCTTTCAAATATTTCTGCAAGACTCAGGAGAATGAGTTGGTTTTCTTTTCCCCCACACAAAGGAGATAACCCTTATTCTGTAACTGTGCTATCTACAATATGCTATCTACAATCCTGAGATCTTTATTTAAAGGTGCTGACAAATTGTATTATTCCCAAGGAATGGCTGTGTCCTCTGTAAAGCACAAGGAGTTCAACACTTAGAAAAACCACTAGGTATAGTTAAGTATCCTATACTGAAAACAGATTCTTTGTCACTACCACAAACAGCCATTACTGTCACAGGATTGGGGGGGGGGAGAGAACTTTAAGAGATTCCCCAGTCCTCTCATTTTTCAGATGAGGAAACTGAGGCACAGAGAAGGGCATGTCTAGACCAAGGCCACACAGGTAAGCAATAGAACCAGGATTCAAACTAGATGCCAAATTCAGGGCTCTTTCCATTACACCACAGCTACTTTTCCAGTAAATGCACAAAACAACTGAACAACAACTCAAGGGTATAGAAATTCAAGGTAAGAGAAGTGCTGTTATGGGCTAGGAAGGCTTGCTGGAACAGAAAGTAGAGCTTGATCAAAATCATGCCATTAAGTACAGGATTTGGACAGTCCATGAGCCAGTTAGAAACTGGCACCTGGGAGGGAAAACGGGCAGGGCTTGGAAATGGAAGAAAAAACCAAACTGAGGAGAAGCAAGCCAGTGAAGAAAGATATGTTTGTGCCTAGGAGGAGACTAAAAGAAAAATAAGCTTCCTTTACTGGGTGTTTACTTCACAGACTGAGCTGAAGTCCAACCCTGTAGACTGTTAATGAGTGGGAAGGAAGAGGGCTTAAAACGCAGATGAAAACTGCAGCTGAAAACTGATCCCTGCTGTCAGTAAGAGTAGTATCTGTTGTGGAAGCATGAGGAAGAACAGACCTGGGAACCAGGCAGAGAGGCACAGAATAGCCAAGGAAAAGGTTGCTCTTAAGCCCAGCTACTCAACTTCAGGTTGTTTTGAAACTTCTTGTGAAAAAGAAAAGAACAGAACAGGCCTAGAGAAGGCAGGGTGGGACTGGTGCCCACTGGAAGGAGAAGGAGGAGAAGAAGGAGAAGGACAAGGAGGAGGAGGAGGACTGGGTGTGCCCTGCCTGGACCCAGATGTGAAGAAGAAAGTACAAAAGGCACCACCAGTTAAGAGTCTTTTTAGGAGCTATCCCAAACGAAAAGTCACAGGTACCAGGGCTAAAGAAGCTATCATAATAGTGAAAAGTCAGGACATCCAGTTCTGCCAACAATTCACAGTGTGGCTTTGGACCGGTCATTTCACCTGGCTAGGTCTCCATTTCCTTATTTGTGACACCAGGTGATGGGCACTGGGAATGGGAAAGAGTCAGGAATCAGCACCTGAGGAAGAATGAAAGGAAGATGGGGCCCATGGGGGGGGGGGGCGCGGGAAGGGGAGAGCCAAGCACAACACACAAGCTCGTGGAAGTAACCTGAAGAAAGAAGACCCAGTTGCTTTGAAGGGGAAGACAACAAGACCTAGAGGGACCACAAGGAAAGGAAAAACCCACGTCTGGGGCGTGGGAGGGGGAAATTATTCCTGGGGAGTGGGGAGGGAGACCTTAGGGGAGTCTGCTGTGGCGAGAAAGCGAAAACCGATGTCTAGGGAGAGAAAAGAAGAACTGGAATGGGAGAACACCATTTGACCACAATGGGGACCCCTTGCAGGGGCACGGGGGTGGTACTCCCTTGTTTGGGGGGGAATCCCCTGACTAGCTGAGGCGTGGGGCGGGGGGAGAACTTTGGCCCGGACAGTGCAGGGAGGGGGACCCTTTGCCTCAGGCAGGGATATCGACAGGATTGAGGAGACCCCTTGACTTGTGCGGGACTGGGGGGTAGGGGGTTGCAGGGCTAGGGGGAGGGGAACCCCTTGGCTTGGGGGCAGGGCTGGCTGGGGGGATCCTCCTGGGTCGGAGGGACTCCCTCCGGCTCTGGGGGGATCCCCGGGGTCGCGGAGCAGCGCTGGCTGGGGGGACCCCTGGGGCCGCAGGGCAGCGCTGGCTCGGGGTGGGGGTTGCGGGGTGGGGGTCTCCGGGCTCCTGGGCCCCCCAGAGCGGCACCTACCACTTGGGCCAGCTTGAGGCGGCCCGGGGCGCGGCGCAGGTAGTCGGGGTGGCAGCGGAGGCCGCCCAGCCCGCGGCGCTGGCTCACGGGCTCCGTGGTGGGCTGGTAGGGGCTGCTGGCCCCCGAGATCATGGAGGTGCTCGAGGCCTCGCCCTCGAAGCCGTCCAGCTCCTCGCCGCTCCGCATGCTGGCTCCCCGGGCGGCGGGCCTCCCTCAACGGGGCCACACCGGCTGCATCGCGGGCCCGGCCCGGCCTGGGCGGAGGGACCCGGAGCCGCCGCCGCCGATGCCGCGAGGCCGCCGCCGCCGTTGCCGCCTCCTCGGGCTCCCGGGGCTCCTGGCGCTCGGGCGCCGCCTCCTCTCGGCGGCGGAAAGGGAGGGAGGGGCAGGAGGGGCGGGAGGGGCGGGAGGAGCGAGGGAGGGGCGGGCGGGAAGGGGGGAGGGGGCGTCCGCTGCTCCGCGGCCGCCGCAAGATCCCTCCCTCCCCCGCCCGCTCACCTGCAGCGGCCGCCCCGCCTCCAGCCCCCGCCCTCGCCCCCGTCCCCGTCCCACCCCCACCGCGAGACCTGGACCCTGCCCACCCCGAGCACGGGGGCGGGGGAGAGAGGGTGGAAGGGGAAAGAGAAGGGGCGCCCTGGACCCTTCCCCGCCAAGCCAAGAGGGCAGAGGAGGAAAGGGGACTGCGGGGACCCAGAAGGGGCGGAATCATACCTAGCGAGGGGTGGTAACTGAAGGGGACTGTGCCTCAGGACAGCAGGAGAGGAAGGAGCTGAAGTTAGCAATAGAAGGGGAGGAGGGGGCTCCGCTTAGCCGAGGGGGCGTGCGTGGACAGCCTCGGGAGAAGAACTGAGGGGGGAGGGGTGGCTGCCTTCCAAGGAGGGAGCAGAAGAGGGGAGGGGGCTGAGGAGAGGTTAGCTACTCCTCCGGGCAACCAGAGGGGAAAGAAATTTGCGGGGGCCAGGACCAACTGCATTGAGGCTGGGGGTGGTGGCGGCTAGGAACTGAGGGGGCTGCTTCCTGAGCAGAGTTGTAGAAGGAAAGGGAGGCCTGAAACATAGAGAGGATTTCTTAGGGAGTAAGGTGAACCTAAATTCAAATCCTGCTTCAGACACTAGTTGTGTGTTGTTCAGTTGTGTCTGCCTCTTGGTGACCCACCCCATGGACCATAAAGTCTGTCCAAGTTCGTGTTCGTTGTTTCCAAGACATTATCAATCCATCTCATCCTCTGTATGACCTTGGGCAAATCACTTCAGTTCTCTCCTCCTGTTTCCTCAATTACTGTAAAACTTGAATAATAACAGCACTTACCTCCCAGGGTTGTTGTGAGATTAAAATGTGATAATATTTGCAAACCTTAAAGCTATTATATTATATACGACTATTAAATTCTTGCTAAAGTAATGCTTCTGGACTGAGGGTCTGCCACCTGAGAGCAAAGGGAGCTTGCAGTGGTTTGAGGGAATTTGACTTGAGGAATTCTGGAACTTCCTCACAGAGAATGAATCAGCTCCTTCTGTGTAATTGGTTGGGAAGATTAGTGGCTGGAGGGATAGTGGCAACAGTACTTGATTAGGAGTGGGAAGAACTTGGGTTTGATTTGTAGTAGCTGTTTGACTATGGGCAAGTCACATCCTCTCTGGGCTTCATCTCCTCTAGGAATTCTAGTTAAGCTTGTGCCCAAGCTATGTTTTTCTTTGAGGCTTTGCTTACAGATGTTTTGGAGTCATTCTCTTCTCTGTTTGGTTCTTGAGCAAACCTGTCACCATAATAGCTTTTTATGGTGGGATTCTTTTTTTGGGTTGGATCATTCTTCCAGTCTACTCCCTGAGGTCATTTTTTTTGTTTATTTTGTTTTGTTTTGTTGGTTAAGGCCACTCTCAGCACTTCTTGAGAGAATTCGAGCTGGTCTTGATTTTGCCTTCTTGAGATCCTGAGTATTGTGTTAATTGAGGATCTAATGTACAGCTCGATTTGGAGACCTTCAAGTCTTCAGTGCTTTCAAAGTGGTCTAATGCAGGACAGTGTCTGATCACTGGCTCCTCTGGTCTGAGCTCTGAAAGTTTTGTGGGTCTGGGTCTGATAAACAAGATTTTTGACCCACTGTCTTTGGAGTTTCTGTAGACTACTGCTGCTGGACTGCCCAACTATCAACCAGCTGGAAAGCTCTGCTGGTTCAGTATCAGAACTACAGGCTTCCCTTTGGTCTGGGGTTTCCACCCAGGTTATTTAGTTGCAGCCTTCAGACTGGTCTGTAGGTTGGAACTACTGTTTACATCTAAACTTCCTACTTGCCTGGTACCTGGCCTATGGTTGGCAACCACTCTTCACCCTGAAACATCTCCCCTAGGCTCAGGTCCCCTCCTCATTTCACCCTGGATCTGTGACTTGAAACTGGGTAGTAGGAGACTGAATTGCCTCTTGGCTCTGTTCCTGAACAAAGTCCCTTTGCGCTGGGTCTGATACTCTTCTGTTATACATTTTCGCCCTTCCCTGGAATGCTTCTGGTCAGATCCTGTGTCAATAAACTTCTTTCTGTCCCTCTGTGCTGACTTGGGCTGGAAAAATGACTCACTGTGATTTTTTTTCTTGGATTTCTTTATAAGGATTTAATCTGATGTGTTTTCTAGATATGTTTGGAGAGATGGGCGAGCTCCCTGTGCCTCTTCTTGCTGCTCTGCCATCTTGGCTCCACCTCAACCCCAGATCCATTTCACACTGTTGTCTAGTCACTCCATTTTAATGTAAGCTCTCTGAGGACAAGGACGGTTTCGTTTTTATTTTTGTGCCCCCAGTGTCTACAATGTAGCAAGTGCTTGATGAATTGTACTGAATGTCTCCCCTATCTTGTACTAATGCAAGTTTATTTTTGAACCCAAGTACGAGACTTCACATTAATCCCCATTTTCATCTCACAGGTTTGTTGTGAGAAAAGTGCTTTTAAAAGTATTATATGGAGATGAGCCATTAATATTTTCAATTTTTTCTGTTGCTTTTTGTTTTTCTTCCATAGTAATTTCTCCTTAAACTATTTCCCCCATTAGCCCCACCTTCTTCTAAGAAGGAAAAATATTTTTAAAAATCTGGGGACACAACTGACCATGTTGTATACAACATTCTACATCTATTAGTCCCCTACCCTCTGTGCAGGGGGAGTCGGGGAAGAAGGGGGGAAATATATTTCATCATCAGTTCTCTGCAACTGAGCTTGGTCATTAAGGTTAATCAATTTGGTTGTCTTTTAGCATTGTTTTCTTTCATGTTATTGTAGTGATTACATATATTTTTCTGGTTCTACTTACTTTTCTCACTCTGCTTCAGTTAATACAAGTCTTCTCATGTTTCTCTTGTGGAAGCATATTCAAAATCTCCCTTTTAATTCAACTGAAAATATTAAGAAATAAATATTTCTCTAGTCTAAAGTCCTTTTCTGGATTATTCTTGCTTTCCCTTACTTAGGCCTAACTCTTCTTTTAGGAAAGTATGTAAAAGGTCAAGAATGAAAGCTAAGGCCCTGGGAAATGGGGTTAAGGGTGGTAAGCAAACTTCAACCAAGAAATTCCTCTTGTTTAGTTAAGATCTTTGCCTTCCCCATCCCCAGAAAGGATGACAATTGAGATCCACCCAAGGGCAGGACCCTTTTTTCCCATTGTGAAAGTATCCTCATGGTATTGACAGGAGATCCCTTAAGGGGAATGGTCAAAGAGAGATGAGTGGTTTTAGAAGGTGATTCTCCAGAAAGATCTAGTGACTATTGTTCAATTAGATGGAGTAGAGTCTTAACCCAAAACTGTTTTTTTTATCATATTGTGACATTTTTCTTGTCTATTCCTATAAATGTTCATAATAATAACAATAATAATAGCTAACAATAATATCTGCTATGTGCCAGGCACCATGCCAAGTGCTTTACAGATATTATCTCATTTGATCCTACTAAAAAATGTTTAATGGTAGAGGCATCTGAGGGGATGAGAAGACTACTGGCTTGGGCATCTCTCTTTTCTCTCTCTCTTTCTCACACACACACACACACACACACACACACACACACACTTGAAAACTCTTGGATTCCTTCAATTTAGAAGAATGATCAGTTTTTAAAAAATTGTTTCTGGCACATCTGTGCCTAAAATCCAGAGTACACTATTCATATTTTTTCCAAACACTCTGAATTTCTCATACTCATCATTTCTTATGGCACAGCTAGTATTAATATGAAGCAAATGACCCTATACTCAAACTCTTCAGGAAAAAATTCATGAGGGTAACCCAGGTTTTTGACAGTCGACTTGTTCCTTCTTGGTCTTCTTTCACAGAATCTTAATCCATCTCCTAGACCCTGAGTATAGGTGTCTGCCAGGGTTCTGTCCCTGTTCCTCCTCTCTTCTTTCTGTAAGCGCTTTTCCTCATAGATCTCATTAGCTCCCACAAGTTCAGGTATCACCTGTACATGGATAATTCCCAGAGCTGCAAATCTAACTCCAGCTATGCAACATCAGCTGCCTGTTAGATATCTCCTCCCCGAAATCACACCAGCACCTCAAACTCAACATGTCTAAAACATGATCGCCTCCCACTAAACTTACCACTCCTATAAAATTCCCAATTTCTGCCACTATCCTAGTTTAGGGCCTCATCTCCTCTCACCTCTTCTATTGCAATAGGCAAGATATTCTTGCTTCTAGTCTCTCTGTTCACCAAGCCAGCATCCCAATAGCTGTCAAAAATAATCTTCCTAAGGCATACATGTCACCTGTTTAAAAAATAAAATAGGGGCAGCTAGGTGGCGCAGTGGATAGAACACCAGCTCTGAAATCAGGAGGACCTGAGTTCAAATCCAGACTCAGACCAAACACTTGACACTAGCTGTGTGACCCTGAGCAAGTCACTTAACCCCAATTGCCTTAAAAAAAGTTAGTTATAAATAAAATAAAATAAAACAAAAAATCTCCTGGGTCCTCTCAATGGCATAAAATATAAAGCCCCCCCAAACCTGACTTGCATCTACCTTTCCTGCCATATTTCATATTCCTCCCCTAAACAACGAACTTTTCCCAGACCTCAACATTCCATCTTCCACCTCCATGCATTGGCATAAGCTGTCCTCCATGCTTTGAATGTACTCCTTCCAGAAGCCTTGTCTTCCTTCAAGGTTCAGTTCAGGTAACACCTCCATGCAGCCTTCCCTGATCACCCGATTGTTAGTATCCTCTTCTTTCTCAATTTTTCTTGTATACATCTATTTGTATACATAGTGAACTCACTACCTCCTTCTCTCATCCCCATCCAAATAGAATATATGTTCCCTGAAAGCAGGGACATGTTTCCTTTGGGTCCTGTTCTCCCCAGTGCCTAGTAAACAGAGTGTCTTTACACTCAGAAGGTACCTAATATGTTTGCTGAATTGAGCTGAATCTGGGGAGATGGTTGATACAGTGCTGATACTCAAGGCTGGTACTCAATAAATGTTTATTAATTTTTAAAAATCCATGGAGAAATTATTACAGTCAAATTCCTGGTACAAAAACTCCCCAGCAGATTTGAAATTGTTTTGCCTTCTCTCATTTGGGCATCTCTCTTTTCTCTCTGTCTGTCTTACACACACACACACACACACACACACACATACACTTGAAAACTCTTGGATTGCTTCAATTTAGAAGAATGATCAGTTTTTTAAAAATTGTTTCTGGCACATCTGTGCCTAAAATCCAGAGTACACTATTCATATTTTTTCCAAACACTCTGAATTTCTCATACTCATCATTTCTTATGGCACAGCTAGCATTAATATGAAGCAAATGACCCTATACTCAAACTAAACATTCAGTGAAGGCTAATTAAGAACATTAATCATGGTCCTATTTGTAATTCTGTTCTGATAGATGCTTGTACATTAATTTGTACATTAATGTGACTCGAAGGACTCTGGGCTTGCAGAGACCCCATTCCAATTCTAGGGGCTGATCCCAAGAGTGTTGGGTTCTATTTTTGTTTAAATGCCCCCATTCCAAAGTAAAATTTCAGGCATATTTGAACAAAGCTTAGGTATGGCTTGTATTTAGGTTTCCCCAAAGATGAGCAACAGGGCTCCACATACCCCCAAAGCCCCACATGTTAAAATTGATTATCTGAAATAAAAAGGAAACTGAGAACAAAATTACAGAGCTATCTATAATTTAATCTGCAAGGCTAATATTTGTATATTAAACCAGGTCACCTGACTCCTCAGAGGTCAGAGACAAGGAGATGGTTTTTTATAATAAGAAAGAGGAACTGGAAAAAAATTATAGAAACTTGTTCTGAACATAATTCAATTAGACAAGGCAGGTCACCTGATTAGTTAGATTCTCCCAGACTTTCTTAATCCTATGGCAGAAATCCTTTCCTCCAGGTAACCAGAAAGTGTACTGGGAAAGAAGAACTTGTGGTCAGTGGTTAGCAGTCACCGGGTGGGGTGGTGACTGCTAACCACTGACCACAAGTTCTTCCTTAGCAGAGTCAATGACCCAACTTAGACTCTAGCTAAAGAAAAATAAAAGGGGTCTTAACTTCTGGCTAACATTTCTCCAGCTGCCAGAAAGAGGAACTTGGTCTGTGGTCAACTCTGCTTTCTTCTTAGCCTTTGGTCAATCCCCCTTTCTGCTAGAAAGGGGAACTTAGCCTTTCGAAATCTTATAATCTCATGATTGTCTAATTCTTCTAAATTATCTGCCACTGAATAACAAAGTCTTCTCAATCTATCTAGTCACTAAATCTATAGATAACCTAGACTTAAGAGACTATCTATGTTTGTTAGCTTAGTTTAGGGCTAGCTCTTCTAAAGAAGAGAGCCTAATCCTATAATCAAACTAAAAATAAAGCAATCAAAAAGAGCTCATTTCTTTTTCACAGAAAGGGACTCAACATACAATATGGATAGCAGATAATGGGACAGCTTTTATTTCTTTTCTTGTGTGAGGCAACTGGGGTTAAGTGACTAGCTGTCACACAGCTAGTGAGTGTTATGTGTCTGAGGTCACATTTGAACTCAGGTCCTCCTGACTCCCAGGCAAGTGCTTCATCCACTGCACCACCTAGCTGCCCCCCGACAGCTTTTATTTCAACCAACCAACAGAGGAAATACATACGATGCAAAGTCCTCACGGAACTCATAAACAAATACAGAAACAAAGAACATTCAAATAACCCAACAGGCAAACAACTATGTACAAACATACATGGACAGGATAAATTGAAAATAATCAACAGAGAGAAGGCACTAGAATTGAGAGGGATTGGGAAAGGCTTCTTGTAGAAGGAAGGATTTTAGCAGGAACTTCAAGGAAGCCTGGGAAATCTGAAAACTGGGGATAAAGTGTCTAGTGCAAGGAATGGTAAGGAAGCCATTGTCACTGGATTGCAGAGAACATGGGGTAAATATGGGGGGGAGGGGACATTTCAGCTATATCCCCTGAGAAGGATTCCCTTGGAGGAAAGGGAAGCATCTCAGTCTTGGCCTTAATCTTCTACCCCCACTCCTTGGCCAGAAGATACCTTTGCAAACTGTAGAGGCTGGTAGATTTTGGCCTTCCTATATTACCATCAGCATCCGTCTCCCTGATAGGCAGGCATAAGGGTTTGTCTCAGGAACCAAGGACAAGGTGGATACAGATTCACAACTCTACAAGGGGTCCAACTTCTTCTTTAGCAGTTCAAATCTGGCCTAAGAGGGGCAGCTAGGTGGTGCAGTGGATAGAGCACCGGCCCTGGATTCAGGAGGACCTGAGTTCAAATTCGGCTTCAGACACATAACACTTACTAGCTGTGTGACCCTAGGCAAGTCACTTAACCCCACTGCCTAACCCCCCCCCCAAAAAAAACCAAACAAATCTGGCCTAAGATACTTACTAGCTGTGTAGCAAGTCACTTCCCTCTGTTTGCCTCAGTTTCCTTATCTGTAAAATGAGCTGGAGAATGAAATGGCAAACCACTCCAGGGTCTTTGCCAAGAAACCCCAAATGGAGTCACAAAGAGTCAGACGTGATTTAAAAATGACACAACAACAACAAAAATTCAGTCAATGGATTTAACTTCTAGGGAGGTAGTGTGATATAGGAGAAAGCCTGTTGGATTTGGAATCAGAAAAACCTGAGTTCCAATCTCAGCTATGCTATTACTCTTTTTCAACTTTCCCTTCTTTGGACTTAAGTGTCTTTATCTGTAAAATGAGAAGGTTGGGCTGGATGTCCTTTAAATTACTTCCCAGCTCTAGTATGGCCACCCAAAAAAAGGAGCATCATCCTTGGAGCTGGATTCAAAGCCCAGTTCCATCATTATCTATAAGGGTATCTTTGGGCAAGTTGCTTCATTCTTTGGAGCTTCATTTTCCTTATTTGTAAAACAGGGATTACAATTGTGTGCTATCCAAATCACAAGATTGTGGTAAAGAAAGGGGTTTTTTTAATATAAATTTTAATGTTACAGGAAATATAAATTGAAATTATTATTCTCTAAACAAATATAGATAATGATGAACAAAAAATTTAAGGTATAAATAAGTAGCAGGAATATTTTTCAATATAAAGTTGAAAGATCCCATCTCCTTGAGGAAAAAAGGAAACAAGCATTTATTAAGTACCTACTGTATGCCAGGCAGTGGGCTAAGCACTTTCCAAATATTATCTCATTTGATTCTCATAACAGCTCTGGGAGGTACTATTATTATGCCTATTTTACAGTTGAGGAAACTGAGATGACAAAAGTTAAGTAACTTGCTTAGGGTCATGTAGCTAGTAAGTATCTGAGGCTGGATTTGAACTCAAGTCTCCTTGAGTCCAGGCCTACCACTCTGTCCACTGTGCCGTCTACCAATATCTAACTGCCTTCACAACATTTTTCCCATAGTTCCATATAGCTGAAAATTATGCAACATTATGATGGCAGAAGAATCAGTGTAGCAAAGGGCAATGAATAGAAACATAGCTGCAATCAGAGGGCCTCTGGTTCTTGGTCAAATTCCAAGAAGGCTGGAGTATCTACGCTACACATTAGTCAATCAAAAACAATAAGAATGTCTATCAAAGCAAAGCCAGCTAGTAACACTATCAATAGGTCTATATTAGGATTGAGGTCACATTTGTATCTCCAGCCCTTAGTACAGTGTCTGGCATATAGTAGGTGCTTAATAAATGTTTGTTGGTGGGGCAGCTAGGTGGCAAAGTGAATAGAGCACTAGCCCTGGAGTCAAGAGGACCTGAATTCAAATCCAGCCTCAGAACATAACACTTACTAGCTGTGTGACCCTGGGTCACTTAACCTGATTACCTAGCAAATAAATAAATGTTTGTTGACTATTGCCTAGCACTCATACAAAAGATGGTTGTATTGAAACACTGAAGTACAATTTATAGCAATTTAACAGTGATTTTAAGTACAAGCAACAAGCAGCTATGACAAAGAAACATGGAAAATGAATACTTCTATTGATTTGAATGTTCAGATAGTGAAAACCTTGGTTTCTAACAACTTGTATTTCCAAAATGTCCCTCTTGAGAGGATATCAAATAAAAGCCAAGGCAATCAGAATGTAACTGGAATGAATACAAATCTACTTCAGGGTTTGAAAGAGCTGCCACTTAGCAAAAATGCCCAGCCTGACTTCCTCTCCCATTGTTTCCACATGACCTACTGAAGAAAGGGGCCTCTGGTTCTCGGTCAAATTCCAAGGCAAAACTGAGCAGTGATTATAGTTAACTGCACCTTAAGAAAGAATGTGCCCTTTCCATCTCCTCCCTTGGAAATGCACTGGAAATTGCCACCAAAAAAAACCCATCAGTTGGGATTTTCCAGTTTGACATTCTTTCACTTTCTTATGACTAAGCGCATACTCAACCAACTTTTTCACCACAGTAATCCCTATGGGAATCCCACCACTCTAGGTTAAATTCATAGTTTCTTGCTCACTTGGGTTAGAGCCAAATTCTGATTATCTCTTTTATTCAGGCTCCTTCCTTCTCCACCATATCTAGTAGGCTACCTTTTGGTTTTTTTTCTTTATTACAAAGAGAAGGAAAAGAACATGGATAAAATGCTGGAGTGAGGAAAAACATGAGTTCAAATCCAGCCTCAGGGACATTTATTAGCTTCTATTTAACCTCTATTTAACTTCTGTCTCAGTTTCCTTATCTGTAAAACAATAATAATGATGATGATGATAGTGATAATAGCACCTATCTCCCAGGGTTGATTTGAGAATAAAATGAGATCATGTTTGTGAAGTGCTTTGCAACTCTCAAAGTGCTTTGTAAATGCTATGATAATCAAAAGAATCATAGGAGAGAGTGATGAAAAGATTGGCCATGGTACAGTTTGGGTATTTTCAGTAAGTTTCATTCATAGTTGTGCTCCTCATACTAATCATGGTCATTCTGGTATTGTAGTAGAGAGTGGCTGTTGCCTAGTTGCAGATTCTTCAAGACCCCATTTGGGGTTTTCTCGGATTGGTTTGCCACTTCCTTCTCCAGCTCATCTTACAGATGAGGAAACTGAGGCAACAGGGGTAACTTGCCCAGGGTCACACAGCTGGTAAGTTTCTGAGGCTAGATTTGAACTTAGGTCTTCATGACTCCAGGCTCAGTGCTCTAAGCACTGTACCACTTAGTTGCCTGTCATAGAGAGAACATTCATTTTATTTGGATCCATGAGACTTCTGCCAAACATGGTGGAGTGGAAAGAAAACTGAACATGAAGTAGCAGGATCATAGATTTAGAGCAGGAAGGGATCTCAAAGGTCATCTCTTCCAACCTCCTATTTTACAGATGAGGAAACTGAGGCCCACAGAAATTAAGTGACTTGCCCAAGGTCATACAGGTCACAAGCAAGCAAAATGAGATTTAAATCTAGGTTCTCTGATGCTGGAGCTAATGTCACCTAACTTGAGTCTCAGTTCTCTTACCAATGAAATGAATATGCTAGAACTTGTAGACAGGTGCCAGAGCTTGTGTTATTAGAGGGAGTTTCATACTCTACATTTATATAGTCCCATTAAGTTTTGCAAAACACTCTGCCTACATTATGTGGTTTGGATGACTTACCTTACAGGGTTATTATGAGGAAAGTCTTTTGTAAGCCCTAAAGCACAAAAGAAATCTGAGTCATTGTTCCTCCACTGAAATACCTCCTCTCATGCTTCATAGTAGTGTAGAATTTAGCCTGGGCTCTGGAAGGCTGCATCAACTCTGGCAGATCTAAGCTAGAAATTCAACAAATTTCATCCACAACTATATGGAAGGCACTGTGCTAAATGCTCTTCTCAATGTCCCTATTTCTCTTGAAGACACCACTATCTTGGCAGTCTCCCAAGCTCGTAACCTTGGCATTATTCTGGAATCTTTGCTCTCTCTCACCCAATACATCCAGTTAGTTGCCAAATCCTGCCATTTCTACCTTCATGTCATCCCTTTGACCCAGTCCTCCTCAAACAACTGACACATTAGTCTGAGCCCTCATCACGTCTCATCTAGATCATTGCAACAGCCTTCTAATTGGTGTCTCTGCTTCAAGCCTCTTCCCTCTCCAGTCCATCCTCCACACCACTCCAAAGTAATTTTCCTTAAACAGAGATCTGACCATATGGCTCCCCTACCCAACCAACTCTAGTGGCTTCTTATTGCCTTGAAATGAAATACATACTCTTCTCTGTTCCTTTACAGTGGCCATCCCACATCCCTAGAACTGACTCCTTTCTTCCCTCCACTCGAGTCCCTCTTCCTTGAAGATCCAGATCTTCCTGTAAGATCACTGGCAAATGCCTTTCCAGGTCCTTCCACCTGCTAGTGTCCTCCCTCTCAAACTATTTTGTATTTAACTGCTTGGTCTATTTTTACTTAGTAACTTTACCTTTATGCTCTCTGCATTTTCATAGGTACTTGTCTCACCCATTAGAGCACAAGCTCCTTGTGAGGAGGGATTGTTTCATACTTTATCCTTGTATCCTCAGTGCCTAGTATATAGTGAGTGACCTGCCACTCCTTACCCTACAGCATCTGTCCACCACATCAGCTTCATTCTCTCATTGGTGAGTTCCTCCAGGCACTTTCATTTTGGGGAGACATGCAGACCAGACAACCTTCATTTTAGGGTCTGCTTCTGACTTTCCAGTCTTTGACATCATGCTGTTTTAGCTGCTGTCTGACCCTGACACATCTCTCTGCCATGCCTGCTCCTTTCTCCCAATGGTGAGGTGCTCCTAGAGTCTCGGAAGTGCCCAGGCCAGACAATCTTCATTCCCATCCCAGCCCTACTTTGGACTTTCCATTCTTTGACCACATGCCCCAATTTGGATACCTTTTCCACACCTTCCAGTTTTTAGTTCCCTTTTGTGTGTTGTCTTTCTCCATTAGAATGTAAGCTCCCTGAGGGCAGGGACTGTCTTTCTTTTTGCTTATATTTATATTCCCTGTGTTTGGTACAGTGCCATGCTAGGGATACAAGTATGCACATAGTAAATCCTTAATAGTGCAGCTAGGTGGCTCAGTGGATAGAACACTGGACCTGGAGTCAAGAAGACTTGAGTTCAAATCTGACTTCAGACCCTTACTAGCTGGGTGACCCTGGGCAAGTCACTTAACTTCTGTTTGCCTTAATCCACTGGAGAAGGAAATGGCAAACCTTTCCAGTATCTTTGCCAAGAAAACCCCAGGGACAATATTGGTGTGCTATGGTCCACAGGGTCACGAAGACTGAACAACAACAAGCACTTCATATATGCTTGTTGCCTTAATAAGTGATCAGTAGGGGACATAATTGTATTCTATTTGGAAGGCTTTGAATATTGGCCCAGAATTGTGCTGCACATTTTGTTGTCCCAGGACCAATCTAGTGAAGTTCAGAAGGGGTCATTAGCAGTCTGGCCAATTGGGTAATGAAATTTTTGGCTGTAGCAGCTCTCAAGGATAATCTAAGTCATAGAAGAGTTGCAATCTGTTTCAGTGGGAGAAGGATACACACCATCCTTGCAGTATTTAAACATTATGATTAATGGCTGTATGACCTTAGGCAAGTCAAAACCTTTCTGACTCTTTTTTCTCATCTGCAAAATGGGCCTGTGCAGGTAAAAGGTTTAATTATAAAGTGCTAGATAAACCGGCAAACATATGTAATCATCAGTAAACATATGTAAGCTGAGTTCCGAAGCTCATTACATTAGTATGGGATTCTATCATTGGTAGAGATCAATACTTTGTGCCATCATTAGGGGGTGGAGTTGACATGGAAGAAAATACACCCCAGACTCTAGAATCTCTTCAAGCTCTGCAATCACTTTGGGTGCTTCTGGCTTCCAGCTTTGAAATAGAAGGTGGAAGATGCCAAAACTCAGTAAGGTTGTTGCTGAAAGGAGAATAAGACTCTGGGAAGAAGTTGACATAAGAGGAGCTGGATGTCCCTGTCCCCAACTTGCTATCCACTAGAGACCTCAGGGAATTTTCCCCTTGGGTAAGATAAGGGACTCTCTTGGTTGAGCTATTACCTTACTCCCAATGGGAGAGCTCCCAGACCTCACCCAGGGGGGAAATTCCAAAGTCTCTAGTGTGGAGAGTCCCATACCAATGGGCTTTGGGACTTGGGTTACACATACATATATATTTAGCTGATTTTTATAACGCACTTCCTAGTTTACAAAAAGTATTACAGATATTTCAGGTGAGCTTCGTAACAAATCTGCGAGGTAGGTACTACAGGCATTTGGGATTAGGGACTAGACCTGTGATTTCATGGAGGGAATTCCCAAATGTGGGGCATCAAGGACCCCCACACCACCCTTTACTTCGTTAGGCTTCATATTCTCAAATAATTTTGATGATGGTCAGTTGTTTCAGTTGTGTCCAACTCTTCATGACCCTATTTGGGGTTTTCTTGGCAAAGACAGCACTCTCTCCACTACATTGCTGTCTATTCTTGCTGTTAGAAGGAATAAATCTTTGATTTCTTCAGTTAGTGGAAGTATCATTTGAGCTCACCTTTGATCAGGTGTAAAGGAGAATCCTTAGAAGTAGTGGTCAAAAGGAAGGATTGAGAGGTTTTGGTATAACATGTCAGTGCTCTTCAGGGCACACTGACATTTTGAGTTACTATTGTTCTGAGAATTCTGATCCCTTGTTAATCTTGACTATGGACTTTTGTCTATTGTATGAGAATACTATAAATTGCCATTCCAAAATGATGTATTAGATTCTTCAAAGGCATATGGAAACTATGCCCTCTCTCTCTCTCCCTCAAACTCTTCCACCCTTCCCTCTTTTTCCCCTTCTCTCTCTCTGTCTCTCTCTCTCTCTTTCTCACTCTCCTTCCCTCCCACTCTCCCTCTATCTCTCATACTCTCTCTAGAAATGTTTAGAATTTGTTGTTCAGTTGCTTTTCAGTTGTGTCCAACTCTTCATGACCCCATTTTGGGTTTTCTTGCTGAAGATACTGGAGTGGCTTGCCATTTCCTTCTCCAGCCCACTTCACAGCTGAGGAAACTGAGGCAGCATTATGTGACTTGTTCAGGGTCATGCAGCTAGTAAGTCTAATTGTAGTAAATTGGATCTTCCTGACTCCAGGCCCAGTGTCAGTGTGCCACTTAACTGCCCATGTTTAGAATTAGTTTAATTTAAATGGATAAAATTTTGGTGAGCTCCAGCCTAAAATGCAGAGTACGGTATTTTCTTCCACAAGGGTGATGAAATTCTCTCTACTGATGCAGACTGACACCTTCTCTCAGAAAGTCTTAGAAAGATGACTAGATCAGAGGTGTCAAACAGTGACCAGCATGTGACCTGAACCAGATTAAAATGTAATTGGGAAATATTTAATTAAACAAAATACAATGACATAAATAATGCTAATACGTTGTTTTCTAAGTCAATATGTGGTCCACAGAGATCCTCATGTTTAATTTTGCGGTTTCTTTTTCTATTTGAGCTTGGCACTGGCCTATACTATTGACCAGGGTCATACAGTCATTATGTCAGAGGCAGGACTTGAACCCAGGTCTCCTTGGCTTTGAGGCTGTCTCTCTGTGCACTACCCCACACTGCCTATACTGGGATTCTTATCCCCATTTTAGGAAAAAGGAAATTGAGGCAGAAGGTGGTTTCATGACATGTTCATGGTCATATAACTGTAAGGGTCAGGGGTGAAACTCTAATTCCATAACTATTTTCTATCTTCTCCAACATTCTTAACCTCTCATATTGAGGACCTACTATGTGCAAATAGGGGCAGCTATGTGGTACAGTTGGATAGAGCACTGGACCTGCAGTCAGGAAGACTCATCTTCCTGAATTCAAATCAGGCCTCAGACACTTACTAGCTGTGTGATTCTGGGCAAATCATTTCACCCTGTTTGCCTCAGTTTCCTCATCTGTAAAATGAGCTGGAGAAGGAAATGGCAAAGCATTCCAATACCTTTGCCAAGAAAACCCCAAATCGGGTCAAGAAGAGTTAGACACAACTGAACAATAACAACATGTGAAAATTACTATGCCTAAGGTCCTGAAGCACAAAGAACTGTCCTTGCTCTCAAGGACCTTATAATCTCATGGAATATAGATAGAATCAGATGGCCTAGGTTTGAGGCCCAGCTCTGCCATTGACTGTTTGTGTGGCTAGGGATAAGTTCTTGCTTTCTCTGAATCTCAGTTCATTCATCTTTAAAATGGGGACAATATATGTCCTCCCTGTCTCCCAGGACTGAAGAAGGATATGGCTTTCAAAATGCTATCTGAATGTTAAGTATAACAATAATGAGACAGGATAAATTCATTATAATCTCTTCACTTGAATATACCCTGGAAACTGTCCCTAAAAATAGTTTGCTGGGATTTCCCAGTTTGACATTCTTTCACTTTCTTATGACTCAGAACAGATTTGTACTGTAGACAGTCTGGAGGAGTCCCATGACTTTGTGGGTAAAATTGAGAAATCTAGGCGGCATATGTAGAGTGACCAATGAGTGGCCTTCAGGAATTTAGAAGAATGCTCACTGTGGGCTAGAATGATAGAGAAGCTTCCTAGGAAGATATGAGTCTTGAGCTGGGCATGGAAGGATGAATGGGGCTCTGATCATCGGGGAAGTGGGTCCCAACATGATTCCCCTCATGCAGGCTGTGTTCAAACCAAACCAAGCTATTGATCTGGTGACTCTGATCTCCAACAGCCCATCCACTGTGACTGGAGTGCCCTCCCTCTTCATCTTCTGTTTTTAAGAATCTTTTTCTTCCTTCAAGGCTTAACTCAGGTCCTATATATCCTACAAAGCACAACGCCTTCCTTAATAACCTGAAAATGTCCTTCCACTCCTCATACTGTCCTAGAGCACTTAATTTTTTTAAAAAATTATGAACTTAACATCAATAAACATGAATATTTTATATACAAAGAACAGGATTGTATATGAAACCATGAATCTCTTTTATGTTCAACTTTTTTAAAAAGTATGTTATTAAATTTAAATGATAGACCAATATTTGCCCTGCTTGTGAACTTCTTTTTGCTCTCTCCTATTTTCAGTGTTTCAATGATGCTCTTTTCTTCTTCTTTTTTGCATCACTATCATTACCTATCCATTCCCCTCCTGACAACTTTCCTTCTCCTCCCCTCATATAAAAGTCCTCCATTGTAACAAGTAAGCATAATCAAGCAAAACAAATCCACACCTCAATCATTTCTGAAAAATGAATGTCTCAGCTAGTCCATCACCTCTCTGTCGAGAGGTGAAAAGTATGGCTCATCATTGGTCTTCTGGAATTGTAATCGACCACTGCATCCATCAGAATTCTCAAGTCCTTCAAAGTTGCTTTCCTTTACATTGTTGTAGTCATGGTATAATTTGATTGTCTGGTTCTGTTCAGTTCAGTTCATTTGATATCTGTTCAAACAAGTCTTCTCACTTTTCTCTGAATCCATCCCTTTTGTCACTTCATAATTAACATTCCTTTACATTCATATACTGGATGGAGAGAGAACCTCGTTTCCAGTTCTTTACTATTACAAAAAAAAAAAAGTGCTACTTTGCATGTTTTTGTAAAGATGGATCCTTTTTCTCTTTCTTTGACCTCTTTGGGGCATATTCCTAATAGTAGTATCACAGCAATGCAGTATGCTCAGTTTAGTGACTTTTGGGGTGTAGTCCTAAATTATCTTTTAGAGTGGTTGGATCAATTCACAGCTGCACCAACAATGCTTTAGCATGCTTGTCTTCCCTTGGCCCCTCCAACAGCTGTAATTTTTCTTTCCTTTTTTTTGTCATCTTTGACAATCTAATGGGCATAAGGTGCAACCTCACAACTGCTTTAATTTGTATCTCTCATTATCATCTTAGGACACATTTATTGGTTCTCCTTTGTGCCTGTCTCTCTGTGCCTTATATCATACTTACCTGTATAGATGTTGTATTTCCATCCTCCACTGAGATCCCTTCTTTCCCTCAAGAGAAAGTAAGCTCCACGAGGGCAGGGGCTGAGTTATTTTTTTATTTTTGTATCTCCAGCACTTTGGATTTAATAAATGTTTGTTGGAACTTGGTAAATGTCCAATTAAGAGCATCTCAATCCCAGGGGAATAGAGGTAGAAGTAGGAATATTTGTGGAACTCACAGGACAGTGAGTAGTTCAGTTTGGCTGAAGGGAAGAGTTAGGATAGGACAATAACAGAGATAAACCTGAGAATGCAGGTAGAGGTTAGACAGGTGATGGCCTGGAATTCCAAACTAAGAAGTTTGGACTTTGTAGCCACTGGGGAGTCAATGAAGGGGAGTGGCATTCATAACACAGTTTTACCAATGCTAATTTGTAGAACTTGGAGAAAGGGAGACCAGTTAGAAGGTTAATTTAAAAGTTCAGACTTAAGATATAACTTATCCAAGTTCTTCTCTACTGACCTGAATAACTAAGAGCTAACTATAATGGGAAACGAGGCAGTCAGGAGTGGGGATGTCACCTCCTCCAGGAATCCTTCTTTCACCATATTCTCCCCCAGGGTGAAAATAATCTTTTCCTCCTCAAGTTTCTCATAGCACTTTGGTTCTCTCCTTTGCATTTATTTCATTTCTTCTTGTTCAACAGTTACTCATTCGCCATCTCATCTCCCAATTAGATTGTGAACTCCTACAGGTCAGGGTCTATGTTATGTCTATTTTTCTATCCCATTTCTAGCAGAGTACTTTCAATTCAACAGGGATTTACATTCATGGCACTGTGCTAGGTGGTAGAGATACAAAGTCAAAAAATAGTCCCTACCCTCAAGTAGCTTACATTCTTCCAGAAAACACTTTACATACTTCATCTGAACCCTGTGAAATAGGTGTTATGGATATTATTTTCCCAACTGAGGTTGTGAAATGGATATTATACTATTTTATTAATAACTAATTATTAATTTGTGATTCACCCTTTTTCCTCTTATTTCTGTTAAATACCCATCTCCTGAAAAGGTCAGCCAGCCTCTGAAGGGCTTGGCAGAGTGAGCAGACTTGTTCCTAGCCCTCAAGGCACATGCTTGTTAGTTGGGCAGGACCCCACCCAACTGAAAGACCAAATTTCTGTTAAGAATATAAACAGAATCCAGTTAAGCAAGCCTTTGCTGGAAGAGGAACCCTCTGTCCTTGGTCCCCACCATTAGAATATAGGGCAACTCAGCTTATGAATGAGAAAACTAGCTAGAGAGGTCTGAATGGAAATGATTTCCCCTTTGCCCAGATGCCTTGAGATTTTTGAGTCTGATAATCAAGCCACATTCTCAACAGGAGATGCTGAAGACTTTTAGCCCACTTCCTCACTGGGTTGAGTTTTACTTGTCAGGGGAATTCCCTTTCATAAGGGATTTAAGGCGTTTCAGGGTCTACCTTGGCAGTTTTGGTTACTAGGAGAAACCACTAATGTCGATGTATTGATTGCCATCGATACTAATTAATAAATTGATTAATTACCTAGAAACTCTGTCTCTTGGGGTCACAGTAGAGAGGTTACATTACTTGCCCAAATTAGCAAATGGCACAGGAGCGATCCGAACTCATTTTTCTCTTGACTCTAGTTCTAAGGGTCTTTCCACTATAACAAGATGCCTTGTAGTAAGCATTGAATGTGTTTGTTGAATTGAACTAATGAGATTGGAGGAAAGTTGAGTAGTCTCTTTTCCCCAAAATAACTTCCCCATCCAGCTGGCTGGGCACTGGACCTAAAATTCTATCATTTTACATCTGGCCATTGGGCTGAAGCCATGGCCTCTCCAAACATCCTCTTAAAAAACTCTGGGAAGAAATAACCTTTGGTTCTCCTTCCAGTTCTGCCACTAATTTTCTCAGTGAACTTGGACAAGGCACTTCCACCACTTCATCATCATAGGGAGATGGAGTAAAGGATTAATAAAATTCCTTCTAGGTCTGATATCCTGAGTCATCTTTAATGATAAGATTCCCTTGAAGTCTCAATCAATTTGTCTGATGATTCCCTGCCAAGGTCCTAAAACAAATAGGATCAATTGGCATATTTTATGCATGAGAGGTCAAAAAAAGATCCCTGAGAGTTTACAAGTCAATGAATCAACAAGCATTTATTAAGGAGAAGATACATCCATAGTCTGAGACTTCCCTTTACTTCAGTCCTAATACACTATCAGGTATAGTTGTAGGTCTGGTGCTAGGCTACTAGTTCATGCTTTCAATAATGCTTCAAAGTCATCAGTCAACCAATTAGCCTCTCCCAAATGCCTAGCACTATACTAGGTGCTGGGGGAGACAGAAAAGAATTCTAAAGCTCAGTCACTGTCTTCAAGGAGTTTAGAATCTAATTGGGGTGTCCGGGTGATTTACAGAGTTTTAACATCCTAATGTTTTCTCTACCAATTCACAAATAGTAGTTATAACTTTGAATGTGAATGAGGATGTTTATAGCAGCTCTCTTTGTGGTGGCAAAGAACTGGAAATCGCAGGCAACCCTCTCAAATGGAAAATGACCAAACACGTTGTGGTGTATGGTTGTGATGGAATACTATTGTGCCATAAGAAATGATGAGCTCAATGATCTTGGAAAGGCATGGAAAGACTTGCATGAAATGATCAAGAGCAAAGTGAGCAGATCCAAGAGAACATTGTATACAGTAACGGCAATATTGTTTTAAGAATGATTTTGAATGACTAAGTCATTTTGACTATTATAAATAATTAAATTAATATATAAATAAATTTATTTTATTATTATATTATAAATATAGTATATATTTATATATAAATATATTGTAGATAAAACAAAAATAAATAATAAATTAGATTAAAATAAATAATTATTTTTGAAACTAAAGGACCTATGAAGAAAGATGCTACTTGCATCTGGAGAAAAGAACTGATAAATAGAAGTATGTATGGAATAATTATACAGATATACACACACACACACCCCTATTTATGTCTAATTGTAGCCATTTCTAGGGCAAGAGAGAGGGGAGTGAAGAAAAAAAGATTTACACGATAGCTTTGTTGTATATTTGGAGGGAATAGCAAGTTGTACATGATAAATTTGCAGTTTCATGTGTAGATCATCTTTTTTTATTGTACTATGTTATGGACATGCTTATTTTGTTCTGTGAATTAAAAAGAAAATAAATTTTTAAAAAATGATATTGGGATAGGGAAAGGACATCCCTATAGTGAGACACTCCATGGGCATTCATATACGCTGTAGCCAGGAGGAAAAGAATGGTTGGGGGCAGCTAGGTTGTGCAGTAGATAGAGCACTGGCCCTGGATTCAGGAGGACCTGAGTTCAAATTCGGCCTCAGACACAACACTTACTAGTTGTGTGACCCTGGGCAAGTCACTTGACCCCCAATGCCTAGCTTAAAAAAAAAAAAGAATGGTTGGTCACTTCCTTTAGAATTCTACTTAGTCACTGGTTCTTCCTGCTCAGTGCCTAATAAAGGGATTGCTTTTTCTTTTTTGTTGTTTTTAAGGCAATTGGGGTTAAGTGACTCTATCCATTGCACCACTTAGCTGCCCCAGGGATTGCTTTTTCAAGGCCAAGTAGCCTTTAGCAAGGATTCACACATGGCTGGCAGCAGGTAGGGGCTTCATCGTTCCTAGAGTACCTAAATGCTGAGCTAGCACATCTGGTCAACCAGAATCTAGCAGCTCGACTTTGCACAATCCCCAGTTACAGATAAATGAGGAGATAGGCTCAAGAGATCAGCCAAGCAGGTTAAGTTAGTTGCCTAAAATAAAAAAAAATAAATAATTCAGGAGCCACAATGCAAACTAAGGTATCCTGATTCCCAATATCAAAATAACTTTGCATCACTCTCATACATCATGCCACTTTTCTGACAGTATAGTACAATATAAAAGGCACTCACTTTGGTTCAGGGATCCCACTATTGGGCGTATACCCCAAGGAGGTCAAAGACTGAAAGCAGGATCCCATATAAATCAACATATTCATAGAATTACTTTTTGTGGTAGCAGTGTACTGGAAATAAAGAGGGGGTTGATCAGCTTGGGAATGGTTTTCTAAAAAATGCTATTATGTGAACATAAAAAGAGTGAAATAAAATGGAACCAGGAAACAACATGATACTATAATAATGCAGATGGAAAGAACAGTAAAAGGATGCTAAATTCTGAGTCATTATAATAAGCAAACATAGCCCCAAAAAGAGATAAGGAAACATACCCTCTTCCTTAAGTGAGTCCTGCAAGGGAGGAGAGGGGGTTAGCTTAGGGTAGATAATCAGTATAGAATGTGGCACCTATGGTCAGAAAGAGTCAATGTTGGGTGTTAGTTGTAATTTGCTATAAGGGAAGCTTAAAGAATGATGGAAGAGCCAAGAAAGGGGAGCAGCGCATCCAGAAATTATTATGGGTTTTTTTTTAAAGTATCAACAAAATTGGGGAAGAAGGCAGATGATGGCTATCCCCTTCAAATATCTGAAGAGCTACTGCGTAGAAAGATCAGTCACATTCAGCGTGTTTCCTGAGGGGAGATGTAGGAACAATGGGTGAACATAACAGAGTCAGATCTGGCTCGATGTAAGGAAAAACCCAACAACTTCCAAAGTAGAAGTTGCTTCCAGAGATATGGATTCCCCATCCCTAAGGGGCCTCAGGCAGACACTGGATGACTGTCCTTTGTCAAAGACGACCAGAGGGGGTCAATGTTCAGGTACAGACAGAGTGGATAGATGAATTATGGGGTTCCTTATTATTCTGTGACTGACAGCACTGGGACAGTAGTAGGACATGGGTTCCAGTTCCAGGTCCAGCATTTATTGGATGTGTGACCTTGGGCATTCCACTCTCTTGGATCTTAGCTTTCTCTTCCACTAAAAAAAAAAAGAAAGAAAGAAAACAAAGCCCCGCTAAATATGCAGAGAAGGACTTGACATATTTGAGGTTCCCTGAAACAGTCACATACTATGTTCATATATTTAAAGCTGAAAGGAAACTTAGGGACCATCTAGGCGAACCCCTTCATTTTACGATGAGGAAACCGAGGCCCACGGAGTGTGACTTTTCCAAGGTCATACAGGTAGTACATGGCAGAGATTGGATTGGAACCCAAGTCCTAAATTTACCAGTGTGACATTCAGGGATTCTGTAACTGCCTCTTGACTCTCATTTGTATCTACTGGTGAAGTTTAAATATAGTTTAAGGCATATTTGTTTTCCCACATATTCCAGAGCTTAATCCCAGGCTAGCATTTAATACATGACTCAAAGTTTGTGGGGGGAAAAAAGAGTTCTCTATTAAGCTGGGCCAAATATTTCAAATATCAAGGACAGATGTAACATACCACAGGCTGCTAACAGTTCTACCAAAGCAGCAGTCGTATTTAAAAATGAACTGCTGCTCCCAAAAAGCACACACACACACACACACAGTGGGAAATTGTTGAACTCCTCCCAAAACACAAAATTAAGATGCTTATAATAATCCGAGTTTAGCACTCAGTTTGCCTTTGGAAGCCAAGCTTTAAATAGTTCTTTAAACAGGCAAGTTGGTTTTTTCCAGTGTGGGTTGATGGCCCTTGTGACTTAAAAGGTTTGTTCTGATCAACGCCAGGAAAGCATACTTCCAAATGTAGCAAAGAATGGACACTTCAAAGCCTCCTCTATGGGGAAGGGGAAGAGATTATTTATCTCACCCTTATTTACAAAAAACAAAGTGAAACATCCTATGTTTTAGAGCTGGAGTCAGTCCATCAGTCAATCAACAAGCATTTATTAAGGCAAGCACAGAGAATGGCAAAAATAGCCTCTACCCTCAGGGAGTTCACAGCCACAAGGGACACAGAATGTAAATAACTGGGTATACACAGGACACCTACAAGGAAGAAAAAGGCTCTACCAGCTGAAGGAGATTAGAAAAGGCCTACGGCAAAAGGCAGGAGTCTTAAATGAAGCCAGAGATCTAAGACGTGAAGGTTAGGATTGGTGGGGGAGAGCTTTCCAGTAGAAGGGATGGCCCAGTGTCTCCAGATGGAAGGGTGCTGGATAGGGAAAAAGCCTATAAAGACTGGAAAGGTAGGAAGGGGCCAGGTCATAAAGAGCTTCAAAAACAAAACACAGCATTATGTATTTGATGCGAGGAGTCATAGGGAGAGCCTAGAGTTTATTGAAGGATGGAGGGAGACTGACATGGCCAGACCTATACTTTGGCAACTGAGTGGAAGAAAGATGGTAGTGGGGAGAGACTGGAGGCTGGGAGACAAGGTGGGAGGCTACTGCAATAGTGCAGGCTAAAGGTGATGAAGGCTGGAGGTAGGGTGGGGAGAAGGGGATACCAACAAGAAATGTTCTGAAGGTAAAAATGGTAAGATTTAGCAACTGATCAGATTTTGTGGGGTGTGTGAGAATGTTAAGATGAGGATGACACAAGGGTGGCTAGCTTGAGTGAACAGGAGGATGGTGTCACTCTCAAAGGTAACTGGGAAGTGGGGGCAGCTAGGTGACACAGTAGATAAAGCCCTGGAGTCAAGAGGACCTGAGTTCAAATCTGACCTCAGACACTTGCTAGCTATGTGACCCTGGGCTTAACCCCTACTGCCTCCAAAAAAAAAGTAATTGGGAAGTTCGGAAATGGGAAGGGTTAGAGTGGTAGGGAAAGAATGAATTCTATTTTGGACGTGTTGAATTTGAGATGTTTACAGGATAATCAATTCTAAATATCCAAAAGGCAATGGTAATATGAGACAAGCTCAGGAAAGAGGTTAGGGCTGGATATATGGAGCTAGGAATCATCTGGAGAAATGATAACTAAACCCACAGAAGCTGATGAGACCATCAAGGGAGCCAGGAGGAGATCTTAAAAGTTCATCTGATCAAGTAGACAAGGATTTATTAAAGGCCTAGAATGTGCCAGGCACTATGCTAAGTGCTGAGAATACAATGAAAGGCAAATACAAAGAACAGTCCCTGTTCTCAAGAAACTCCCAGTGCAACAACATATAACCACATACAAACAAGATATATACAGGATAAATTGGAGATCATCAACAGAGGGAAGTCACAGCATTAAGGGGATATAGGAGAGGCTTCTTGTGGAAGATGAGATTTTAGCTGAGACTTGAAGGAAGCTGGGAAAGCCAGCTGGCAGAGATGAAGAGGAATAGCATTCCAGGCACGGGGGACAGCTGGTGAAAATGTTGAGAGTCAGGGTGTATGGTTGGAGAAACAGCAGGGTCCAACTTACTTGGACAGATGAGGAAACTGAAGCCCAGAGAGGGCAGTAACTTGCCCCAGGTCATTTATCATGTCATAGTAGAAAAAAGCTCTGTGACTGCAGTTACAGGAACTGTGTCTGAGTCTTGGATATGTTATTTACCACCTATGTGATCTTGGGCAAGACCCAACTCCCCTGGGTCTTTATATTTTTCATTTTCAAAATGAGGGGCTTGGGAGCAGCTAGGTGGTGCAGTGGATAGAGCTCTGGCCTTGGAGGACCTGAGTTCAAATCGGGCCTCAGACACTCGACACTTAGTAGCAATGTGACCCTGGGCAAGTCACTTAACCCCGATTGCTCCACCAAAAAAAAAGAAAGAAAAAAAAAAGAAAAAATGAGGGGCCTGGGCTGGACCATCTATCTCTAAGCCCCCTTAACTATGATCTAAATTCATGGCAGAGCAAGGATTAGGAGATTAGAAGCCAACTACCAGTTCAATGTTCTTCCAAGACCTTTTTCTAAGGTGCCTTTCAGATAGGACCTGACAGGCAGGGTCAGGAAACATTAGAAATGACTATTCCAAAAAACATGTAGAAGGGAAACATCCTCTTTTAAAAAAAAAAAAAAAGCAGTTCGATTCACATCTGTCAGAAATATTCTAACCGTATCTCGGCCAGAACGCAGAAAGATAAATTAGAAGTCTCTCAAGCCCCTCCAATAATGCATCTGTAATATGGACTGACTAGGAATTTATATAGCTTTCCCTCACAATATCCCTATGTGGTAGATCATACAAGCATTATTATCCGCATTTTACAGGTGAAGAAGTTGGTTAAGTGATGTGCACTCCCAGTCTTGCCGCTAGGTGGCGGAGTGGTGCTTAACTTGGAGGTCAGGAAGACCTGAATTCAAATTATTGCTTACTATGTGACCTTGGCAAGTGGTTTAATTTCCGTCAGCCTCGGATTCCTCATTTGTAAAGTGGGGATAATGATAGCACCTAACTCACAAGGTTGTTGGGAGGCTCAATTGAGACAGTATGTATAAAATACTTTATAAACCACAGAGCACTGTTTGTTAGCTATTATTGGTATGTATCCAAACCTGGAACTGAACGGCAGGTCTTCAGGGGTGGGGAACCTGTGGGCTCTGAGGCCACATGTGGGCCTCTAAGTCCTCAAGTGTAGCCCTTTGACCGAGTCCAAGTTTAACAGAACAAATCTGGGGAACACTGTCCCAGGACTGCCCAGCATGGCGTGCCCTCACCAGAGAAGGTGCGGTGCTCTATGAGCAAAACAGAACTGAAGTAGCTGAAAAGAAATATGAGATGCACAGATTCAGAGAATCCACCCCAAATGTTCACATGGACTATTTGTGCCCGACCTGTGGCAGAGCATTCCAAGCTCCTATCGGTCTGATCGGCCACAGTCAGACACACTCTAACTTGACTCTAGCGATATCATTTTGGTCCTCTTTGAGAACAAAGGACAACCACCAATCAATCCTTCCTCCCACCCCTCTCAGGTAAAGTAGCTATAGCTTTTACTGCATTTTCATTTGTCATTCCAACCACTCAATCCCTTAATTCCATCCTCCTTAACCTTACCCACTGCCCCCCCCCCCCCCCCCCACATAACACCCCACTCCAGACCTATCTGTCCTTTCCTTTGTGCTCTCTGGAACACTTACTGTATAATTAATAAGCAAGCTTTCATCCTGAACCTTTTCTTTTCTCAGTCCCTCCATCTTCTGGCTCCCTCTTGATGTCACCTGGTCACCAGTTGCACTTTAACTTGTGCTCCCAATTTTCTGGTTATGGAGGTCTGGGAAGTTTAACAGATATGGGAACTGACTCTGAGAAAGGTTGTGACTTGCCCAGGGTCACCCAATTACTAAAGGCCTGAGGCAAGTTTTGAACTCAGGTCTTCCTGACTCCATGTCCAGTGCTCTATCCACTGTGACAGCTAGCTATCTGAAAAATAACGTGGTATGATTAAGAGGCCACATCATAGGTAAAGAAATTATCTGTCAGGTGTTTCCTTGGAAGTATTTTGAGTTGGGTGAAGGCAAGGGCCATGAGCTGACCAAGGATGAGGACAGAATGGTGTCAGTGAGGAATAGTACAATGTTGTTGGGGCAAATTACTTCATTTCTCCAAAACGAAGAATAAGTAATGGAGGTGCCATTTGCAGTACTGACTTTACCAGGAGGTCAAAGAAAACCATGTATAGAAATATATACAAAATAGTTTGTAACTATAAGAGCACTATTTAAACATTATTAAGAAACTGAGTTGGAGAGTATTGGATATGGTAGGAAATGTGGAAACCTGATCATCACCCCTTAATCCAGAGGTTCTTAACAAACCCTGAAGTTAGTCAATAAGCCCTGGGGATACAAAGAAAGGCAAAAGACAGTCTCTACATGGAAACTGAGGATGGCTGAACAAGCTGAGGTACAAGACTGTGATGGAATACTATTGTGCTGTGAAGAAATGATGAGCAGGATGATTCCAGAAAAACTGGACTTACATGAACTGATGCAAAGTGAAATAAGCAGAACCAGGAGAACATCGAACATAGTAAAAGCAATATTGTACGATGATGAACTGTGAATGACTTAGCTATTCTTAGCAATACAATGATCCAAGATAATTCTGAAGGTCTTATGGTGAAAAAGATGCTACCCATCTCCAGAAAAAGAACTGATGGAGTCTGAATGCAGATCGAAGCATACTTTTTTTGTTATTTTTTTTTGGGGGGGGGTCTTTGTTTCCTTCGCAACATGACTAATACGGAAATATGCTTTGTATGACAGCACTTGTATAACATATATAAAACTGCTTGCTTTCTCAATGAGGGGAGAGGGAGGGAATTTGGAACTCAAAATTAAGGAAAAAATGTTATAAATTGTTTTTACATGTCATTGGAATAAAATAACTTAATTTTTTAAAAAAGATAGTCCTTACCCTCAAGTGTGCATGGAGGGGTGGGGGGGTGGGGGGAAAAGGACAACTGTAAACTTGTTTTTGAAAAATAGTTTGAAAGATGGATGATAATCTTAGACAGGAAGACTCTAGAATGAGGAAACGGGGAAGGCTTCCTGCAGAAGGTGGTTTCTGAGAGGAGTCTTGAAGGAATCCAAGACTTGTAATAGGCAGAGGCGAATAAGGAGACCATTCTAAATCAATGTTACAGAGATGATAAAGTGGACATTTGTGTCAGCAATGCTCCTTGGTTCCCTTTGGGAACCCGTAATGCCTCATGGGGTTGTTACGAGGACCAAATAAGATAGTATACTCACAGCATTTTAGAAATTTTAAATCTCTGTAGATTTCAACTTTTATAAAATGTGATATGTAAAATACACATGTAAAATAATTATATTTCAATCCAGTTGGTTTCCTTTGTAATCCTATGTACTTTTATTTTGAAACATTATTTTGAGGCGATCCACAGGCTTCACCGGATTGTCAGAGGGGGGCTAGGACACACAAAAAAGGTTGAGAATCTCTATCTAAACCCTAAGAGGTAAATTGATTAATCCCTTTGAGCTCTATAATTCTATAAAACAATTACTAAGTACCTTCTGTGTGCAGGGTATTGGGTGGGGTGGATGTAGAATACTCCCTTTAGGTAAGTTTAGATAAGAAGCAGCCCCTGCCTTTTGGGAGCTTACGGTCTGGTAAGGGAATACATACATAGTTAATATAATATGCAACAATGTCTAAGTGGATTGTTGAGAGGAAGGGTAACAGATGAAGGGTAGAGGATGTAGAGGCATCTAAACTTCTAAACAGATAAAGGTATGTTCTGTAGCACATTAAGGTTCAGAAAATGCTTTCTGTGCAACAATTCTGTGAGATGGCTAACACAGGTATTATCCCCATTGTATTGATGGGGCAATACACATGATCACATAGCTAAGGTCTCAGGGCTAGGACATGAACCTAGGTTTCTAGACTTTAAGACTAACATGTCTCATGACATCATAACTCTTAAGTGCCAGTCCGTGACGGTTACTGGAGATTTTTATACTTATGAGGGAAGAATTAATCAATATTAATCCAATAAAGCTGTATGAACGTCAATATTTTACAAATATATTCAGGGAAGACATTATTAATATTTATTAATAAGGAGGCAGATGAACACATCAAAAAGGTGATTCAGGCATCTTTCCAAAGAAGGGAATACCTACTGAATATTCCCACCTTCCATCTTCTAATTTATGCCTACACTTACAGGCCCAAGTCAAGTGCCACCTTCACTTTGAAACAGCATAAGCCTTCTAAGCTACCAGTGATTTTTCATCACTGTCCTTCTCTTACGGATTTCCCTCAACAAAATTAATGTAATCAGGGTAAGGAAAGCAAATAGGAAAAAAAAAACAAACCTTTGTGTCAAATTCCTCAGATAAAGGTTTGGTATTAATTAATTAAAATTAATTAATATATGTGTATGTGTGTGTGTATACACAAACATATATGTATGAATATGTTGTTTATATAAAAGACAGAAAAGCCTAAGGGAATACATACACAGTCTAAGGTTGAGAACAGTTTTCAAAAGAACTGCGAACTATTAACAACCAAATGAAATACTGCTCCAAATCATTAATAGGAGAAATATAATCAAAAGAACCCCAACCAACAGCACAAAACTCAACACTAATGGGAATAGTCAACGTTGGAGGGGTTTGTAGGAAGAGAGATGCACTAGGGGACTGCTGCTGGAACTGTGAAGCAGTAATGACCATTATGGAAAACAATTTGGAATTATGCAAATAAAGTGAGTAAAATGTCCACACCCTTTGACCTAGAGATCCTACTACTGGGCTTATACCCCAAGGAATTCATTGATAAGGAAGTCCCCCAGAAATATTTATAGCATCACTTTTTGTAGTACCAAAGGATTGGAAATAAAGTAGATGTCCATCAATTAAAATAAATTGTGGTATACGAATGTAATGGAATATTACTGTGCCATAAGAAATTACAAATAGGATGATTACAGAGAAGTATGGGAAGAGTTATATAATCTGATGCACAGCAAAGTACACAGAGGCCCTCCCCAAAAATATACATAATTACAACAATGCAAATGGAAAGAATCACAAAACAATCAAAAGTGAATTATTGCAAACTCAGAATGAGCATGGTTCCAAAGAAGAGATATGACATCTCCACCTCATTTCTTTGCAGAGAAGAGAGGCCTACGGGTATGGTACTTTGCATTTATTTTCAGGGTTTTTTTTAATGTATTGATCAGTGTTTTTTTTTCTTTTTCCCTTTAAATATTATTTATCATATGGGATGGCTCTCTGGTAGGGAGGGGAAAGGACACTGGTCACGTTAAAAAAAAAAGACATCAATAAAAATTTGTAAAAAAAAAATTTTTAAGGTTGAGCGCTAAGAAAAGTCATTAGATTGCTCATAACCTTGGAGACAGCAGTTTTAGAACCTATCCAGGATGTAAGCTGGATTGAGAAGTGTGTAGGAAGGAAGGAAGGAAGCAGAAGCAATCAGCACAGACAGCCTCTTCGAGGAGTCTGGCAGTGAAAGGGAGGTAATAAAATGACAGTTTTAGGAAATGTTATTATTGAGGGAAGATGAAGGATGGCAGGGATAGAGCACGACTGTAGAAAGCAGGGACTCAGCTTACGGAACAAGACTGAAAATTAGAGAGAGGACTATCCAAGAAGCAAGCTACCAGGGAAGATGGAAACAGACAGAAATGGTGGCAGGTAGAGATGATGAGGGATAGGAGAGCTTGAAACAGGCTCATTTTCCCCCCAGTAAATTAAGAGGCAAGATCTTTTGTTGTGATGAGAGGTGGATATTAGGGGGAGGGAAGTGAGGGAGCTTGTGGATAGGTCTGTAACAAACACAGGGTATGTGATAAAGTCAACAGGGAAGAGTAAAGAACTGGACCACAATAACCAATGTGTAGTGGACCCAGCAAGCAAGCTGCTGACCTCTTCTGGTGGCACTTAGAATGTAAGTAGGACTGAAAGTGAACAGCAAGATTAAGGTTTGGAAGGGGATGAGTGGTGACAAGGGGCAGCCAGTAGGGAACTGCAACCAGGATCTGTTGCATAGAACAATATATCTAGATGGAGTGAACCTCTGAGAAGACATTGCTGACTAATGGTGGTAGAGGGAAAGTGGAAGTAGGCGTGGGCACCAGTATCATGCCATGTGTAAGAGGGAACAAGAAAAGACACCTCCAGCACTGGAGAGGGCAGCCAGGGATGTTGTGTCTTTTGGGGAAGTCAAATTTCTGTGACTGCAGGAAGAAGAAATGTGACAAGATGGACGGAGTGTGAGAATTAAATTTATCCCACAATATGGCAATAGTTCTGGATGTGAAGTCAGAAGTCCTGGGCTCAGACAACACTGCCACTTCTATGAGTGACCTTAAGCAGGTACCAGAATTCTAGACCTTAATTTCCTCATTTTTAAAATGAGAAGCCAGAACTGGATGATCTCCGTTATTTCTGGATCTAATGATGTATGGGTCCTGCTCAGGTGTGGGTGGGGCTCTATGACCTCTGACAGTCCTTCTAACTCTAGAATGCTATTCTCCTTTGTAATTTTACTCCTTCCCAATCAGATATGCAAGAAACAAAATCACAAAGCAATGCCAGCAGTCTGGATTCGTGTTTATTGAAGCCAGTAATTAGAGACATCTCCATTTTGCCAGCACTAGAAAGCGAGATTCCACATGACTGCATACTGCACCTGGTTAAAGCCATACAACTGGATTAAGATTTGTGGCTGATAATCTGCCATTCTAACTGTAGGTTAAAAAAGATCGATGAAACTTAGTGTACAGGACAGTGAATTACAGCGTGTATATTGTTAGATTCATGATGTACAGAGCAGTCACTTCCCACTTAATTAAATAAAATATGACAGTTTAATGTTGGTTTTAAGATGTCAATCAGAAACAGCGCAAGCTTTAAGTGAAAAAGAACAAAACTTACGCAGCTTGTCTGCAGTGTTCTTGTGATAGGCCAATTCTAGGCCTTTCTCTATGACTCATTTTCGGCTTTAAACAGGAACAGCAGATGTAACCACTAGAATGCGCATGTGTAAATAGTCACTGAGGAGTTTTTAACAGTCTACCACACAAGCGTATTCTTCAGAGAAAATAAAGTAAAGGCTGCTTGCTACTTGGCCTTTGGTTCCAATATTTGGTGACACCCAAAACAGGAAAACAACAGGAACAAAAAATACTTGGCAGCTGCCCAAAGCTGGCTGACTTTGGCAACCACTGAGCACACCAAGTTACTGACAAGCTTCTTCTGACACTAGGAGCACTCACTTGCAACAAAGAACTGGCATAAAACGGTTCCACGAGAAACCTTCTTTTACAAGACTGGGATGTTAGGAGCTTTTGCTCAATATTTTCAACAATCTTATGACAAATAATGAAGATACATTAGATTGATACCGAAAGTGCTTATCAGTTAAAATGACAAATAAAAAAAACCAAAATACCATTGTGCTAATTTTAAAAACCATACTGCGACAATAATAAACATACACATTTCCAATAATTCCTTCTTGCTGCTAAAGTTTTCCAGATACTGCTGGGACAGGAAGCAATGACTACTGATGGCATGGTCAGAGCCTTTCCAATATTCACTTGCTCCCAGCATGTATCCCTCTGAAGACATCTTACATCAACCTTCAACCCACAGTCAGTTCACAAGTGTTTACCTAGGCAACTTTGTAACTTGAGGCCACAGTACAATTTTTTAAAATGTTAAAAAAACAAAAACAAAACATATACTGTATTCCCAACAATATAAATGGCACAAGAAAAAGGCTTTTAGTTTAACATTTGTCAAAGAGGCAAGTAAATGCTCTTAGTTTTCTAGTTAGCAGTGTTGAGACAGTTACAAAATACAATAAAGGTCAGTCTCCTGATAGAACAGGATTTAAAATTATTCCTGGATTCCTATTAGTGGTCAATATAACATGGAAGGTATAAGTAATGATATATATGCATATATATATATATACACACACACACACACATATATATATGTATATATATATATACACACATACACACACACATACACACATATATGGATCAGGGATGTTATGCTCAGACATTGTAAAAACTAACAACTTCATCTCCATAAAAAGTAAACTCAGCATAATTAAAATTGTGGTTTTTCTCCCCCTTCAGTTTGACAACAAAAATGCTGTGTCCATGAAATTCATGGTAGTGTTTTAATATCTAAATGATCCTTATCACTCATGAAATAAAAAGTGCCATCTGAAAACTAGACATCTCCTATGTCACATATGTTGTTGTGATGAGATTATGGACTTGAATATCTATATATACACACAAACACACACCTATATCGTGTATGTGTGTGTGTGTGTGTGTGTGTGTGTGTGTGTGTGTGTGTGTGTGTGTGTATTTTATGTTGGGAGATAACTGAAAGTCATCTTTCCATAAGAAAAAATGCTACGTTTTCAGGAAAACACAAAAGAAAATAATTATCTCCATTTCCAATGTGCAATATTCACACAGATTCTCCATCTTAAATAGCTGCAGAGCAGACTAGTGAGTTGGGGCGAAATCTTTCAAAGAAAACCTTTGAAGGTTTCCACTAACCATAAGGCAGGAATCCATGCTAGCTTAGTAGCCAGAGTGCAATTATTAAAAATCTCTCTAAAACATTCTGTAGCATATTTCATTATGGGAAAATGATATGCCACCCATTATTCTATTAATAGGCCAGCCTGTTGGTATTAAAAAAAAATAAAAAATAAAATAAAATAAAAAAAAACCAAGGCAGTAACTATTAGAAAATACAATTTAAAATTAAATAATTCCATATTTAAACTAAAGCCAAACAGTGACTGTCTGCATTACAGTGCACATTAAGTCCAAGTACCTTCTAAGCCATTCCACAATGTGCCAGGTACTTGGATCTAAGCAAGCTGGAGTAATTTCCCCCCTGCATCAGGTACACTGAAGAGAAATCCCACATTTTATACATCTTTTAAAAACTAAAGACATGATTCATGACAAGAATAATTAATTCCCATGATGTTTAGTGTTTAGTTTAGACTTTTCTCTAATTTGTCTTTAACAGTGATTATTAGACTCCTACTGAACACACAGGTTTGGTAACACTGACTGTCCTTCTGTCTTCCTCCATCTCATCCACATTCGGTTTTCCTCTGGTATCCAATCTCATCCTCTCTCTTTAGACCTTCTTCGCCCTCCTGGACTCTGCTGCCACCTGCACCTTCTTTCCAGGCACAAAGGAACTGGTTAACACACAAGTGCTTGGACTCTAGCAACTATCTGAAAGTTGGTCCCTCCTTCTGTCCTTGCACGTCACCATTAGCTTCACTTGGATAGAAATTCTGCGGTTGGTTCCTTGGTGTTGCCCACGTCAAAGAAAGGTAGCTTCTCCCACTTCCCACCAAGGCTATCCTATCTGAATTCTAAGGGGTTATCTGAAACACAGGGATTTTTCTAGGCAAACTTCCTGAATGTGCATTTTACACTTGGACAAACCAAAGAAGTTGGTTGGTTGTGTATACGTGTTTTTTTTTTTTTAAAGTTCAATCTCCCCTGCCCCAAGAAAAACTGATAGCATGGGCTGTATCAGAAAAAATCCTGGTCTTGTCAGATCAATATACAGAGTTATTTGGTCATTTACACAGGTATGTTTAAGTACTATCAAGCTTCATTTTCTGTCGATGAGTTTGCTGTTACCACAGAGTCAGGCTTGCGAGTCATTCGGTCCAGCTCTTCTTGAACATTTGTCAAAACAGTCTTTTGTCCTAAAAAGTAATGAAAATAAAGTATTTTAAGTTACTATTTTTAAATAACCAACAAGTGTAACCTTGGAGAGGGGGAAAAAGATATCATAAAGGCAATCTTCTTCTCCTAATGGTCTCTGGTAATGTTAACAGGGAAGGTAAGGAATCCTAACTCAGCTCCCTCTGAACTCTAATCCCAAGGCACTCTCTGCTCCTCGCTGCCAGCAAAGACAGGATGTCCTTTTTTTTTTTTTTAAGTTTGCTCAAAAATCTTTATCGATTTTCACCAAATGTTGTCATGTCATTTTTGGAAACCATTTTTCTCACCAATGGACACTGAACACCAACTCCATCCGCATTACCAAATGCTCAATATAACATCAGCTAGTGGGTATAAATGCTGCAATCACTGCCCTCAAGAATCTTGCAATCCAAAAAGCAGGCTCTGATGTGTATACCACTAAGGATGACACAAGCCAGACCGTATAAAATAGGGGTCTCCAAAGTAGGGTGGTATGCACTCAAGAGGCCCTCCCAGCATTTGCAAACAAAGCATTAGAACTGAGGACAGAACACAGCTGTTGCATTTGCAGCTGCTTACAGCCTGGCTCAGATGCTCTTTCCCCTAGCATCTGCTCTCTCCTTCACCCTCATTCTTCCCTCTGCCTGCACCTGAGGCACACTGGACAGTAAGCACCTCACAAGCTTCCCCAACAATCATTCCCTGCTCAACTACATGCATTCAATGCTCTGTTCCCACTGTAGCAGCAGCACACACCTCAAGAGTCCTCCTCTCTTAAAAATTTAAAAAAAAAAAAAAAAGAGTCCTCTTCTCAGGCTCTGCCTACCACCTAGACCCCAGGGGCAGCCCAGTATGCCACAGGGACAGGCAGACACTTCCTTCCTGCAGAGTAAGGACTCTGTCTGTACCTAGTCCTCAGCACAGGATGAATGAGATGAATGATTCCTGTGCATCTAGCACCACCCCTCAGAAATTTGGAGAGGCTCAGGCTGCAAAGGGGACTGCCTGTTTGCCCAAACAGGAATTCTTTCAGGGCCTCATCCACAGGAGAAGATGGGTAAGATAGTTGCTTCACAACCTGGGACAGATAGGACATGCCACAAAGAATTTCAGGAGCAGGGAGAGGTCCTCCATGGGCCCAGAGAGCCAGGTAGGCCCAAGAGGGGGGAAATGCTTTTTTGAGAAGCATCTGGAGAAGTGTCGTGGCCCCTGCCAGTCTCCTTTCCATTGCCCTCAGGAGGAACTGTAGCAAAGTGAATTCAAGAAGAGCAGTCACAAAAGAACTGGAAACTGAAGGGATGCCCATCAATTGGGGAATGGCTGAACAAGCTGTGGTATATGACTGTGACGGAATACTATTTGTGCTGTAAGAAAGGATGAGCAGGAGGGTTTCAGAAAAACCTGGGAAGACCTAGATGAACTGATGCAAAGTGAAGGGAGCAGAGGCAGAACACTGTACACAGTAACAGCAACACTGTGCAATGATCAACTGTGAATGACCTGGCTACTCTGATCAGGACAATGCTCCAACATAACTCCACAGGACCAATGATGAAAAATGCTATCCACCTCCAGAGAGCACTGATGAACTCTGAATGCAGAGCAAAGAAGATTTTTTCCATTTTATTTTACTTGCCTTTTTTTTAAGCAGTATGACTAACATGGAAATAAGTTTTGCAAGACTTCACGTGTATAAGTGATATCATATTGCTCACCTTCTCAATGGGTGGCGGAGGGGCAAGAGGGAGAATTTAGAATTCAAAACTGAAAAAATAAAGAATGCTGAGAGAGAAGAGCAGATATAATGGCTGGCAAAACCAGTGCAAATCGCAGCAGCGGCAGCACGAGCAAGAGGAAGGGACAGCAACTGCCACCAGCAAGTGTGGGGCTCAAGGAGTCGTGCCTGAAAGTCTCTCGGAGGCGCAGCTAGGTGGTGTAGTGGAGAAAGCTCCGGCCTTGGACTCAGGAGGACCTGAGTTCAAATCCGGCCTCAGACACTTGACACTTACTAGCTGTGTGACCCTGGGCAAGCCACTGAACCCCACTGCCTAGCAAAAAAAACAAAAAACAAAACCAAAAAAACACTAAAAGTCTCTCAGATCCACAATGTGCTTCCAAGATTCCTTCCCACTCCACCCTCCTCCAATCTGACAGCTTCTAAGTAAATGAAGACCACTCCTCCCTAGGAAGCAGCCTACCCAGAAACCTCACCACCTATCCTGCCACTGCCCTTTTCTCCCCTAAACACTGGCACTAGGGGATCCAGGCCACACCCACCCAGACATCAAGGAAGATGGTAATTTACTAGCCAAATTTAAGCAAAACCCTTTGCATAACCTGTAAATGGGCCTGAAAAACGAATGTCATCATTTAATCTGTGTAGCCAATAAGGCAATTCTTCCATCTGGGTCTACGTGTCTTGGTGAGGTAACTTTTTTTTAAAGCCATGACAGCCATTAAAAGCCAAACATAAAAATACACTGAGTTTAGAACCTGACCTTGAAACCAAAATGTCACAAAGTGTTTAGCCACGATTTTCAAAAATTTAAAATATTTCACTGTTGTCTCATCCTTTTAAATTTCTATTTCTGTAAATGTTCTATAAGATACAAAATATATTTGTACAGTAGTACCTGTATATAATTCACGTGTGAATATACACCTCTGGTGGGAGAGGGTGCACACTCAAAAAATTGACAGGGGTGTGGCCAAAAAAGTTTGGATTTTACTTGTAAAGGTTACAGGGACAAAAGAGACATCCAGACAAAGTGCCCGAGGAAAACACAGGGAGGGAAAAATCACTTTCAGTGGTGAATATATGTGTGCTGGTGGAGGGGAGGGAGAAAGACACGAAAAGGTAGCAGATGAGAAGTGGGCCTTGAAGACTCAACTGACAGAAATAAAGAGGGAATGCATTCCAAGGAGTGAGCAGGACAAGATCTGGAAACAGCTAGGAATCATATGGGTAGAATGAACAGCCTATGAAGGGGAACAGTTAGGCTAAATAAGTAGGCTGTAAACAGTCTGTGGTGACCCTTAAACGTCAAAGGGAGCTATTATATCTCAGAATTAACAAGAAGCTAATGATAGTTTTCTGAGCAAAAGAGTTACATGCTCAAAAACGCATCTCAGAAGCTTATTTTGGTAGCTGGGCAGAGGACGAATTGGAGAAGGGAGACACTGGAGACAGGAGACCAGGGAAATATACTTGCCCTATTTCTTCCTCCCAATAATGTGAGTTTAGCATACACTGGGCTGCCTCCCTCATTCCCTCAGTCTTGATCTGCTTCCCAAGCCTCTCAAGTTACAATAAATATATGCTATGCAAATGAATAATCTAGAAATGCTTCCTACATTTCAACAGCAAGACTAACATAAACAAAAAAGGGATTGTCAGATGAGTGAATTGATATAATGGACAGACCAATGGACTCAAAATCACATGATCTGAGTCCTAGGCCACACTCAGCCAATAACTAGCTATGGACTGTGGCATACCACTTAACATTCTTGCTGTGTTTCCTCCTCTGTAAAATGGGTGCACTAGACTAGGGAATTTCCAAGGTCCCTTTCAGTTTTGACATTCATATTTTATATCTTGTGGTTCTATACTTTAATCTTCAAATTTTCTTCACGATACCAAATAAATGGAATTACTTAAAAACCACCATATATCTATAATATACTATTTGAGAAAAGATATCCCTTTTAAATCTAAAAGGTCATTATCATTAATAAATTATTTTTCCCTCAAAAATGTGATTTTTGGTATAAGACAGGGTTTAAGTTATGAGAAAGGAATAGCCAGTTATGATGCACAGATCACAACAGATTCTACTGGGGAAGGTAAAGGAGTACTATTTTTATGCATGGGTTCAAAAATGACAAAATGGCAAGCAAGTTTCTAAATGGCTCTTCCCCTTATAGACTACACATTCAGAATAAGCCACTGTCCTTCTCTGTGTCTCAATTTCCTCTCTTGCAAAATAAGGTATTTCTTTATCATCTACTATTTGTTGCTGGATTAGAAACAACTGACTTATTTTAAATGCTTATTTTAAAAATTAAAGATTATAGAATTATCTTTAACTCTAAACAAAACCACTTTTTAAAAAGGCCAAAGAATTTAACAAGCATCTGTTTTCCAGCTTAGACTTGTATGTCAAACATTAGAGGTGGATTTTTTCCAGGAGACATGGTGAAAACATTAAGACAAGACTAGTCTGCCGAATTTCAAATGCTTTTTCCCAAAGTAAATAGACGGCAATTTATAAAAAAGAAAAAACACCCCCAAAACTTCAATGTAGCCTGTTCTAACCAAAAAACAAATGAAACTAGATACAAACCTTGGGGTAGTATATTGGATAAAGAACTGATAAAGGAAACCTGGATTCACACTCGAGCTCTGAAACCTATCACCTGTGTGACCTTTGGCAAGTCACTTTCTTTAGCTGTGCCTCAGTTTCTTCATCTGTAAAATGAAGGGGTCTGACTAGATAGTTTTAAAGTCCTTTCTAGACCTATACCCCACAAGACTATGAAAGCACCTTCAAAACCTTAAAGCATTCCAGTAACATGAACTATTGTTATTACTACTTAAAACTGAAAAGAAAAATGATTACATATCCAAAAAAGTACTCAAGGGGCAGCTAGCTGGCACAACGGATAGAACATGGGCTCTCGAATCAGGTGGACCCGAGTTCAAATCCGACCTCAGACACTTGACATTTAACTAGCTGTGTGACCCTGGATGAGTCACTTAACCTTGACTGCCTCACCAAAAACCAACAACAACAAAAAAACAACCAAAAAACCCAACAAAAAAGTACTCAAGATTATTTGAACCTGCTTCAGGGTACAGCCTTCTCAGAATCTGCTCATTGAAGGAAGTAACAAAGAGACTTCTGTTTTCCTTCCTATCATACTCTTTTCAGACTGTTTCTGTTGGCAAATACCTAGAGATGCAATGTATTCTATTCCCCTGAAGAGAATAAAACTGTTTTTTAAGATTTCAAGAGATGATTTCACTACTTCAGTAGCTGCTGGAACAAGGTGGCTTTTGTTAAAGGTGTATCTGTATCAACTAACCCAACAGGTCTATTCTTGAGAAGATAGCATGTTAGTAATTAAAATGCTATTTCAAATGTACCCAATTTAGATGCAATGTACTGTAGTGGAGAGCATGCAGAGCCAGAAGTCAAAAGGACTGGTGTTCAAAGCTCAAAACTCAAAACTGCCATTTATTAGGTGTGCGGAAAAGTTACTTTTCTGGGGACCTCATTTTCTTCACTGATAGAAAACAAGAAGTTGTAGTACATGATCTCTAAGGTTACTTCTAGCTCTAAATCCTCTAATGGTGAATAATTTTGTAAAAAGAAACATCCTTCTTAAAAAGTAGGATTAATCACTGCCAAAGTAATCATTTTTGTTAAATTTGGATTTTTCCCGTGTTGAGTTTGTGTAAAACACAGTATATCCCTGAACATATATAACTAGATGTGGTCCAAATCAAACACTGAACAGTCAACAAAACAATGCCCCGGCAGGCAACCTCCACACCAAACCAACAAAAACAGCCCAGCCCCCGGCCCCAGACAAAAGGAGACCCTTCCGTACCAGACTTTTTGGCTGTGCCTTGGACTCCTCCAGCTCCAGGACTCCCAGGAGAGCCGGTCTTTTTACTCAAGAGGCTGTTAAAGAAGCTGGCCAACACTCCTTCGCTTGCAGCATTATCTAAAGAAATTCAAACAAAAAACCAGAGAAACCCGTTTTCAGCTTGGACCTTAAACATCTGACTGCACAACTTGTGATCTATGTTACACACTACAATGTCTACCAGTGCAAGAGCACATGGACATGGGGAATGATTCGATGCCTTTTGTGTGGATGGCTGCCTGTAGGCTGGCTGTGAGCAAAAGCAGCTTTTGTGACAGGACAGACAGAAACATGGCAGCTGTGGCAATTTTTTTTATTGGTTTTAACCCACAGCCAAGCACAGCCAACACTGTCATGCACAGGACGCAGGGCTCTTCGATCCTCAGGATCTCTAATGCCCTATCATGACCAGATTTTTGCTAAATTCTTGTTAAGCATGACACAAATGTACACACAGGGAGAGGCAGCGATGAACAGCAAAGAAGAATATGGAGTATGGCGTCAGGATTTGAGTTCTATTTCTGCCACCTACTAACCAGGAGACCTTAAACAAGTCACTTTGCCTTGAGCCTCAGTTTCCTTATCCGCCGAATGGGGATAACGATATTTGTCCTACCTTCTTCAAAGGGGTATTTTGAGACTCAAACCAAACTGTCTGAGCCTAGTATTCTTACCTTTACAAGGAGGATAATAATACTTGCACTATCTATCCTTATGGAAGTGTTGTGAAGAAAGTGCTTTGTACACTCTAAGTTATCATTGTTATATCTGACTTATCACAAGCTTCATTCTAGCTTAGAGGTGATCCTGGGCTGGAAGAGGTTAGAGTAAGACTGTATTCATTGTTCAAGGCACAGTCTAGCCAGTTGGGAGAGTCTCGTTCCCGTAATGAATTTTTTGGTCATAGCAACTTACGAAAGATACCTTACCAGTTAGGCATAGAAAGGTAGTGATCTACATCCACAGAGTAAGCAACCACACAAACGAATGCATGATCTTTGAAATATGGAAGTTGGAATCCTCCAGCACAGAAAACGATGGCTTCTATCACTATGCTATGAAGCTCCTCAGCATCTCTTTTGCAGCCAAAAGCACTGCAGATAAACCATATGATCTTGCAAAAGTCCCCAGTCCCATATAACTAGTCTAGCATTAAACAAATTTGGCTATACTATTTATTACCAATAAATTAATAAGCAAATATTAATTATTATTCAGTAAGGTGTTTCTGGGCATGGTGGTGCACACCTATAATTCCACCCAAAGGAGGCTGGGGCTGGTGGGTGTCTCTTGAGTTGGGGAGCTGAGTTCCAGTGGGCTATGGGGAGTGGGGAGCAAACCAATTTTCTCATCACATGAGAGGCTGAATTAAATGATTTCCAGGTTCTTCCAGCTGTAAATCCCATGAGTTAGAAATGTTTCGCTTTCAGCTTCAGGTTAAATGTTCAAGTCCAGCAGAAGAAAGTAGCAGAAAAAGCACTGGATTTGGGAGTCAAGAGACTTGGGTGTAAGTCCTGCTCTTCTCATTTGTAAAATGAAAGGACTAGACCAGATGACCATCAAGGTCTAGCCAATTCTGAAATACATACTTTTAATATTTGGATCGGGCTTCTTGACAGATGTGATTGGTGAGGCACTGGGGACGTTGGCGGGTCCAGCTCGGCCCTGTGTCCTTGGAGAGCCTGTAGGCCCTCTAGCAGGAGATTCCTTAGACCAAAGAGAGGTTATTAGTGTTAACAGAACTTTGAAAGGCACAGACATTACAGAGAGTGCAAACTCTGAAAATGATTAATATTCTTTTGCATTTTAATTTTGGAAAAATTATACTTCCTATGGAATTTTAGTCAAATCACTGAGCCTTTCTGGGCCCCAGTGTCCTCCTCATCTGTAAAACGACGAGGGAGGAATAGAAGGCCATGGAAGTCCCTTCCTGCTTTACAGCAACAATCCTACAACAATGATTCTATGATCAATACAAAGGAGATCATTCTAAAAGGAGGTCTGTGTGACGTAGTTAAAAAAGAACAGGACTGAAAACCACCAAGTGACCTGGAGTCTGGTTCCTGACATGGTTCCAACTAGCTGGAATTCAATTTTCTTATCTCCCAAATGGGAAGAATGATACTTGTCTTACATAGTTTTCAAAGGAATATTGTGAGGATCAAATCAGATAAACATGAAAGTATATCAAAACACTGTAACTCCTACACAAATGTAAGGCATCATAACTAATGACAAAGCATGAAAAACCTCACATTGGAATATACCTGATCAACACCACTACTTAGAATTTTTGCACTATTTGTCTACCGTTCATCATATTATAAAAAGGATTTTTCTTCACTGTAACAAAAACAATACTCACTGATGCTCTTGTAGGGGTGGCTGGCTGCTTGGCAAGGAAGGACTGCAAAGAAAAGGACTTTGATAGTTTACTGTCAAACAAAATTGCCATTTTAACATAAATAAAACAAGGTAAACTCCTAAGAAATGTGCTTAACTAAAACACATTGAGCCCTGCACTGCAGATTCAGGAGAGCTTTGGCTTCCACTCTTGGCTCTGCCTCCGGGCCAGTCATGCCCCTATTCTGAGCCTTCGTTCCCTTTCACTAGACAATCCTCAAGTCATTTCCAGCTTGGTCACGGGGTCAGAGATTTGCTGGATCCCCGCAGGAGTTGTACTCTTCTTGTTTCCAACTACAAGCAGTTTCCAGAGGAAAACAGTTGTAATGAGGTGTGAATTGCACTCAATCAGGAGGCCCAAGGCCAGGACTGGTCTCTTCTCATCTATAATACAGGGATGACAATATCAGCACCCTCTATTTCACTGGGCTGATTCAAGGAAACTGTTGGTAAACTAGGAAGCCCCACAAAAAGACGACCTTCCTTTATCCACGTGAGGAGGACAGCTGGAGAAATCCTAAAGCCAGGCTGTCCAGTTACTACTGAAAAGCAACGTATGGCAATTATTCTACAGCAGATTCTTGTAAGAAAAAGGGAGAAAACTAAAAGGAACTCTTTCCACCTTATCTCCTTGAGCCATATGTTTTTGACTGTATATTCTAAATTCTTCCCGAGGGGTGAGTAATCATACATAATGCCTTCTTTCTGTTACAAGTGGAATTTAAAGACTGTGCAACTCAGAGTTTATTTGTATGTCATAATTTATGTGTGGGATCACTGATCACAATAGTTCAATACTCCTTTTAAAGTGACTGAATATCATATAAATGATTAAAAGGCAGCATGGAATAGCAGAAAATACAATGACCCTGGAATCAGAAGGCATGGGTTAAAGTCTGAGTTATGTATGACACTAGGTGACCTTGGGAAATCTACACCTTCTTGATTTTGCCCCTGTGGGTTTTGTCCCTCCACAAAGAGACAGCAGTGCCAACATACAAATCTTAGTAGATATCTTCCCAAGCTGCTACAGCTGGGACAATCTACCACTTTAGGGTCACCTCTGTACTGGGGAGCCTCTCCTCCAAACTCACATTACCCTGGTTGTCAGGGACAACTTGAAGCCTTTCCAAGGTGAAATCTGCCAGATCTTACAGCCTTTGGGGGCCCAGAGGCACCTCCACACTAGAAGGAGGGCCTGCAGAAGGACTGCTAAAGTGGAAAATTTTGAGAAAGCAACAAGATTAGATGATTATAAATGTCAAATGTAAACTATTCTAATGGAATATACAAGCCTTGAGCATGTTCTACTACTAAGTTCTAGAAATTGCATTCAAGATTTTATATATGTAAAATTGTACTGTTCACCCTCTGTATAAGCCAAACATTTTCTGGTTTCTTTTAACACTTACTTTAAAAGGTTTTTAAATATTTAGTTTTTCATTTCTCAGTTGTTATTTGAATTTCTTAAATATAGCAGCATAACAACTTGCTAACTTTATACCACAAGACAGTCACAAGTAATAAAACTGACGTTTTTCCTTTTATGAGGCTTAAATCCGAAATAAAGAATAAAACAAATAAACACCAATCTTAAAAAGTTGAATGATAATGGAGCCAGTGCTAATTTAGAAAGGTACTCTTAACCTTAACTTACATGTCTACTTTGGTAAATATTAAATCTTTAACCAGAAGGATTCATTTTACAAGTCAGATCCTTATAGATTTTTTTTTAAAAAGATTCTTCTGGGGCAGCTAAGTGGTGCAGTAGATACAGCACCAGCCCTGGAGCTAGGAGGACCTGAGTTCAAATCTGACCTCAGACCACATACTTGACACTTACTAGCTGTGTGACCCTGGGCAAGTCACTTAACCCCAACTGCCAAAAAAAAAAATTCTTCCTGCCTGTTACTGGCAGTATCTATATCAGGTACAGGGTTTAGATAAAGATAGAAAACAGCAAAAGGTATGTAAAAACTTAAATTCTCTCAAGTTTCAAATGAACTAGGGGTTCCTAATTTGGTGCTCTGCTCTTGATAGGATTAGAATCATAAGGTTTGCCCTGGCTTTCACTATATGAAATAATTATTGGAAAAGTAAAATTTAAGTGACTGTACTAAATTGTATTGAGATCTGTTTTGCAAAAGATGTGAGCAGACATCGAAGAATTTCTACAAGTTAACCGGAACCAGAGAAGCAACTCCCTTCAGAGCTGCTCTGAGAACAGGCCCATTCTAGATGTCCAAGAGATGTTTCCAGAAATCAGACAACTATATGGGACATCTGGGATCCAAGATGAAATGTGCTAATTAAATGGATATTTAGAGTGGGTTACCAGGATATGAGACAATGTTAATTAACGTTGATGATCATTATTTTATTACTTTGGCTTTTTGCTTCACAGTATCTATGTTTGCTGAGTTTTCTTAAATTACCTTGCAGACATGTAAACCTCCCCTCTAATATTAGTCCATGATTTTGGATATTCTTACTACGACTTGTGCTATGATTAATCAATCTTGTTGTTCTTACGTTAACTGCTCAGGGAAAATTGTGACAGGCCTACATAAGATTCAACAAGTTATAGCAGAGACACAATTACTCATTTCAGGGGACTCCTGGTGGAATCCCTCTTCCTGTTCACATGGTCGCAGAGAAACAGCCTGTTATCCACCTTGGGTAAATGGGCCCTTGTTGCCTTGTCTTTTTATTCTTTTCAGACTGAATTAATTGCTGTGCTAACACGTGTTCTGAACTTGCACCAGAAAATCTTATGTTAGTGAGTCCTATTGGTAATGATTATGTTAAAGATCTTATAGAGTTAAGTGGATAGAGCACCGGCCCTGGAGTCAGGACGACCTGAGTTCAAATCCAGCCTCAGACACATAATACTTCCTAGCTGTGTGACTCTGGGCAAGTCACTTAACCCCAACTGCCTCACTTAAAAAAAAAAACTATAGAATTAGCTTATAGATAAGTGATCGAGGGGAAACATGCATTCCATTGATCAAAGCAGGGAACTGAGAAAATCAAACTGATTCTGATTTTATTTTGTAACATCTGTATCAGACCCAATATATTGTAAAATTGCCTACGCCATGCTTTTTTGCCTCCAAGTTCAGAAGTTCAGCTTTGCTCTCTGAGCTAAACTATCTCAAAAATCATCTTAATTCAAAGGAATATATCGTCTCTATATATCTTACTGCCCGTGTACAATTGGCGGTGCAATGCTGTCTATCCTTCAAGAAACTCTGGACTGTTATCGCTGTGACTCTACCTAACCATGCAGTGGGATTTCCATAGCAACAAGCTGGAAGGAGTTATTGCTGTTCGTGCATTCCTGACTTTCATCCACTCATATTGTTTTCCATCATCTATGATTCTTCATATTTTGTAACCAGTCATATTGTTTTATGCTTCCTGTTCTTTGTTCCCTTATAACTTCCCCAAACTATATGAAGGCTAGTAAGCCCTACCTCATGGTCTTTTGACTGACTGAAGTGTAAGAGACTCTTTTATTGGTAACTGTTAGCCTTACCAATAGATTCAATGTGCTCAGAACGTTGTGCCTCAGTTTACCTTAATTTCAATTGTAACAGACTGCAGAAGGACTTCAAGGGTATAATACTTACAAAAAAATCACAGATGATAGTACTCATGCTCCCTATGCCCCAGGGAGGTTGTGAGCTACAAAAGGTGACTATTTATAATGCAATGCCAATTGACTTAGAATTCTCAGTGCCATTACCTGCTGCTTCATTAGAAAAACTTGTTCATCTTCTGCTGCCAATTCTTTATCATGGACCAACTGTGAAACAACATGCTCAATTTTAGTCAAAAATGCACAAAAACACCAAATCAGTAACACAGAATTTTCCAAAAAACCCACAGAGTTTAAGTCTTACTATGCATCTGGGAGTCACTTTACACATAAAGAAACCCAAACCTTCAGCCAAAACTCAGAGAAGCTTCTCAAATGGAAAGATGAAACAATTGACTAAAAAATGGCAACATGGAGAGAGCAATGGGATAAGGAAGAGCCAGGTTCAAATCCCAACTCTAAAACTTATTAGCTGTATGGTCAGAGGCAAGTCTAAACCTGTATCTCCGTCTATAAAATGGGGATAATACCTACAGTACCTACCTTAGTGTTGCTGTGACACTCAAATAAGGTAATATACATAATGTGTGTTTATAAACTTCGAAGTGTTATCTAATTATTATTAAATTCATGAGTGCTGCTAAGACTGAAAAGGCCTAACACATTTTGGATAGAACTCAAATTTTATGCAATATCAGAGATTTTATTCATAGCTTTTTAAAAATTCTGAACTTAACCAATACTAAATGAAATGAGTATTTCCATATACAGAAAGAGGGCAGTACATCAAACTGCCGACCTCTACTGTACACAGCTTGCTGAGAATTACATTAACAAAGCTACAAAAAAGAGCTGAGGCAAGCATGAGTGGGCAAAAATTAAAATAGATTTCTTTGATGCAAAATTAAACAACACAGGAGCTCTAGAAAAGCATAAAAGAATCATTCCCAGATGATTGTGAGAGGCAGCAGTATGGTGTGATGGAAGAGCCCAGAAGTCCATGGTGAGTAGGCATGGAGCCAGAGACACCTTTAGGTTCCTCACCTATAACATGATGATATTCTTTACCTTTCACTCTGCCTATCTCAGGAAACCATTAAGGAACACTATATGAAATTCGGGTTACTGTTAATGACAAGAATCAACTTAACATTTTCTGTAGTCACAAGAATGAAAGAATATTCAAAGTACTTAAAAAAAAAACTTGTCAGAAATAGGGCTTCCAGAAAGTTTAATACTGATAAAATCTTGTATTACAAAGTAAGCATCCTAATGTTAGCACAGAAAAGGCTGACCCTGGGCCTCCAAAAACTGGGAAAACAATTTATCCTGCAACACATGTAAGCACTGTTATTAGTGAGAGGTCAAATGTACTTCAATACTAGTTTGAGTTTAAATACTTATTTTTATATGAAGTAATTGTGGCTAATGATTATGACCCTGAGAATACATCTGGTGGGTGAAAATACTAAATAATATCTCCAAGTCTAAATTCTAATTAGTAATTCAATTTATAAATGACACTGAAGTCCAAGTCTTATTTAAATTTCTTTTCAAAACAAATTCCAATAATTTTATTCCATAACATCACAATCTATAAGAAATCAAAAATTTTGTACATAATTTTCTTCTTTGAAATATTTTCTTAAGAACAACCATGCAAAACTTTTCAAAATAAGTAAGTTTTAGTACCTTTCTTACAGGAGGTTTTACTATGAAGTCTTCATATGCATCATCTGGTTTTACTGTTGTGAAGTTTTCATGTAAAATAGCTATTTTCTTTTCATTGTCCCAACCAGCAGGTCTAAAAGGAAAAGAAATAAGGAATGATTTGCTTTTTTGGACATAATTTAACATATTAATGAGATTGAGAAGTATTATATAGGATTCAAGCACACAGGACAAGGAGTTGTTACCTAATGATCATTGAATACCTGATACTTTTAGGGACTAGAGAGAGTATATTTCAGTTCAATTCAACAAATATTTATATGGCACTAAGGAAATAAAGACAAAAATTATGTTGTACCTGCCCTTGGAACCATATGAAAGCCAAGTTACTAACCAAATGGAATTTGTACCCTCAGAGGACAGCACTTTACAGGGCAGCCTATACAATAAAGTCCATATGACCCTTTCATTGGAAATGAAAAGCCCTTGGAGATCAAGTCCAGGCTCTGCCTTTTACAGAGGATAAAATGAAAGTCCGAAGTGGTCACATGACAGTCACAGAATTCTAGGGTTGGAAGGCAGCTTGTTCCACTGTGGAACAGATTCAAGTTTTAGGAACTTTTTGCTTATATTAAGCAGAAAGCCACAATTTTAAAATGCCTCCTACATCTCTGGGAGAACAAGGCTAATCATTCTTTCCCATTACAATGATTGTATCTCCCCTATATCTTCTCTTTTTAAGCTTAAATAACCTCAAGTTCCTTCAGCCATTCCAGCTCCCTCAAAATGAACATGGTAGGTGTTTTATGTCTGATGTCACAGAAAATAATGTTATCTCCCCTAAGAGGTGAACTGATGACACAATAAAAATTTCTTCATTTCAGGGGCAGCTAGGTGGCACAGTGGACAGAGCACCAGCCCTGGAGTCAGGAGGACCTGAGTTCAAATCCAGCCTTGGACACATATTACTTACTAGCTGTGTGGCCCTGGGCAAGTCATTTAACCCCATTGCCCAGCCAAAAAAAAGTTTCTTCATTTCAATGATGAAAGTTAAGAAATATAAGTTAATGCATTACAATATACACACACTGAAGGCAACGGTACAAAAATAGCCTTAGAATTGTGCATTTAAGGTGATATGTTAAGACTGGACTGTGCTGGTGTGATTTCCTATGCAGGTTATAAAATCACTCTCCCTGTTTGGAGGTTTAGGGAAACCTTTACTTATAATCTCCCAGGTCGTTGTACAGACATCACTACTACCATTTTAAAGAGACTGTGACTCTTTTTGAGATGGCAGGATGGTCTCAGGACCCAATCATTAACTCACTAGGGGCCTCAGCTTCCTCACCTATACAAGAAGGGAGTTGGACCAGATGATTTATAAGATTTGTTCCAACTCTAAATCCTGGATTCACATGCCGTGTTCCAAATCACATATTTCAAAGGTGCTAGGAAAAATAAATAAATAAATAAACGAAAAATAAACAGGGCAGCTAGGTGGCACAGTGGATAGAGCACTGGCCCTGAAGTCAGGAGGACCTGAGTTCAAATCCAGTCTCAGACCAAATACTTGAAACTTACGAGCTGTGTGACTCTGGGCAAGTCACTTAACCCCAACGGCCTAAAAATAAAAATAAAAAAATAAAAAAATAAAAAAGGTGTTAGGGTTATGCACAGACTCAGGTCTGAGTCCTGAGACTGGTGCCAGTGTATCTCCCCATTATTCCACAACTGTGTCCTAATGTGACAGGGATATAGAGACCCTACAAACAGTGACACATCAGACCAGTCTTGGCCGATATCTTGCTGATGGGATCAAAGGTAACAATATGATAGTTCATACTTACAGCGGGTTTAATAAATAATTTTCTTATTCCTTAAACAAATGAGATGCTATTAAACAAGACCAGACAGGCCTGACTGGTCCTCTGTATTAGGCTTTCATCTGTCCTGTGGTAGATTGGGGCAATTTAAAGGAGACAATTGCACTTAATAATTATTTGCCTTAGTTGTGGACCTAAAGGGATTTTGTATCTACCTTTTCTGAACTACAATTTTAAAAATCAGCGCTGAAGTGAATAATAGAGAATAACTAGATTAATTTCAACGGAGACTTTCAATGAATATTCACCAAGGTAAGTGCTCTTTGTCTTGCCTGGCACAGGACCTGGCACAATGCTGTGTATATAAAAGAGTTTAATGCTTTTTTTGTTGTTGATAGTAGACTTCAAAGAATACAAGAAAACCAACATAACCTACTATAATGTTTGAAGCAGCTAGGTGGTCCAGTGGATAGAGAAGTAGGTCTAGCCTCAGACACTTCGCAGCTGTGTGACCCTAAACAAGTCACTTTACCTCTGCCTGTCTCAGTTTTCTCAGCTCTAAAATGGGGATAATAACAGCACCTACAGGGTCATTGTGAGGATCAAATGAAATATCTATAAAGTGTTTAACACAGTCCCTGGCACAAATAAGTGCTTAATAAATGCTTATTCTCTCTCTCTCTAAATGCAAGATACAAATCTCTAGAGGATTATTTCATTTTCATCATAAATATGCATTATGTATCAAGCGACCCATGCAAAGCCCTATTGAAGGCCCTAATGAATTAGGGGAAATACCTGTAAATCTTATCAACTGGGATTGTACAATCCGGAATGGACAACTCTTGAATAAAAGTGCATAAAAATACATTAACTAATACTCAAAGAATCAAAACCACAAGTGACCCAAAGGGCAAGGGAGAGATATGGGTGGAGCTACGCAGATTGCAGCCTATTGCTAATGACAACTTGCGTATATAAATAATTGAGTAAGAAACTCAGTAGTCATGTGTGGGAAAACAGATAGGCAGTCCAAATACTGTAGAGGTGTTCATGAAGTATTAAAAGACCTAGAGAAAAGGCTTCCACACTCTGGAGAATTTATGGGAGAGAACACAGACAAGAACTGCATAAAATGAGATACACTATGGATAAACAAAAGACACACATAATCTCCAAACTTCATTTGCATACATTCCATCTCTCACTTCTATCATCTTTTATCAGCTATCCGAAAGCAACAAAAGTTATTTAGTCAACTTTGCTCCCAAGAATGAAAGCATTAAATTTTTAAAAAGGCCAAGGGAAAGGAAGAACGACCTCTTTGTAATTGGTTTTAAAGTTTGGTATAAGATCACCCCTACATCAGCTTTTGTTTCAGCATGTTGAAACATCAGCATGTTTCAGTACCATTTTTCTATAAAAATTGCATTATAACTTTATTCAATTCTACAAAGAGTCCTCACAGTCCTTTTTTGGGGAGGGATGGAGTGTCAGCAGCTATGATTTCATCAGTACAGGGAACAACCAGTTAGGAAATTCCTTCAAATGATAAAGACCAGAAGCTGTAAAAGACTGCTACCAACCATCTAGTATGCCATGCTCTCTGATGGATACTGCATTAAATATGTAAATAAATTAAGGGGATAAAATCATTATTACTGCATTGATGAACACTTAATCGTCCTTCAGTTATTCAGTTCTTACTTTATTTCAGTTAGTGTCATTTTGTAGTCATCCTTATACAAGTTATGGATTCTAGCCTGGGTAGGCTCATTCTCATATATCTCATTGATTTTTTAAAAATAGGAATGATATTTGTGGACTAATCATATATCCTATAACACTGCAAAATTTGTTTATTATCTCTGAATTTTCTGGCCAAGGTAACTGGATTGTCTAGACATGCCATTATGTAACCTGCAAATAATGATATTTTGAGTTTATTTTACAATGCTAATCCCTATATTTTTTCCTGTCTCATTGTAACTAATAGCACTTCTAAAAATGCCCCCAAAAAGTGGTAAAAGTAGGCATCCCTGTTTTCAGTTGGAAGACTTCTAATGATTTTCCATTAAAAATTATGTCAACAACTGCCTTGGGTAATCTTTTACTGTGCTGAGAAAAAAAAACCCTTCTTTCCTTTCTCTTTGTGATGTTTTATTTTTTTATGAATGATGCTGACTTTTTATCAAAAGCTTTTTGTCTATAGATAGGAAAGTTCTGAAAATTTTTTTGTTAAATTTTTACATGATTATAGATTTATAGCTAGAAAGAATCTTTCCTTTTTTTTTGAAATGAGGAACCTAACAAGCGGACATGCCTAAGGTCACACAAGTGGCAGAGTCAATATTAGAACACAGGTCCTCTGATTCTGAATCGAAAGCTCTTTCCACTGTACCACACTTCTCCCCACAGTGCTCATTTTTTCTGATGTTGAAACATCTTTGCACAACCAGCACTGGGTTGTAATAAATCATTTTTAAATGTACTGCTGTATTGTGTTTGCATTTATTTAGTATGGCAGTGTGGTGTATGGGACAGAGTGCTGGAGCTGGAAATCAGAAGATCTGAGTTCATATCTCACCCCTGGCATTTACTAGCTGTATGACTAGAGGCAACTCACTGGCACCTAAAACAACTCTCTAAGATTCTGAGCTGGACAATGGTTGCAGCATGTGTCAGTGGACAGAGTTCCTACAGAGGTTAAATCTCAGGTCCTTAATATATCATTACATAACAAGTGTATTTAGGAAAACTGGTTAGCATTTCATAGAGGAATGGATTTAAGAGTTCCGTCTTACACAATAAACCTCAATGAATTCCAGGTGAATGATAAACATAAAACAAAGAATAATGCTATTTATATCAATCAATCATTGAGGAGAGAGGAATACTTCTATTAAACAAATAGAAGGAACTACTAGGGACTGACATGTTTGATTACATTAAAATTGTGCAAAAACTAACAACAAAAGAAAAGTAGAAGGACAAAACATATTCATGGTAAACATAACATGTAAAAACCTGACATCTAAAATATATAAGATAATGCTAAAAATTTACACAGGAAACTCCCAGTCTAACAAGTACTAAATGGTCAAAGGATCTGAATAATTTTCAAAAAATGAAACATGAATCGTTAATAATCACTTGGAAAAATATTTAACCCTACTAATAATAAAAGTGATGAAATAAAAACTAACAGGTGCCACTACATTCACCAAACTGGCAAAATTAATTAAGAACAACAAAACTCAATGCTGGTAGGTTGTGGAGAAACAGATAAAGTCATTTAGTACTGGTTAAACAGTAAATTAGCAGAATTGGGGGGGGGGGGGGAGACAGCAATCTGCTAGTATCCAGTAAAGCTACCAAAAATAACCATATTTGACTCTAAAATTCCACAGTTGGGAATAGACCTTGAAAGTTTTATCAAAACAAAAAATGAGATGGCTTTTCCAAAATTTTCAGTGATATCATTTGTAATTTAAAAACAAACAAACAAACAAACTAGGGGGGCAGCTAGGTGGTACAGTGGATAGAGCACTGGCCTTGAAGTCAAGAGGACCTGAGTTCAAATCCAGCCTCAGACCAAAAACTTGACACTTACTAGCTGTGTGACCCTGGGCAAGTCACTTAACCCCAATTGCCTAAAAAAAACCCAAACAAACAAACCTAGAAGCAACAAGTCCAAAAATAGAGGAATGGTTAAATAAACTGTGGTAAATAAATATAATTAAATGATATAATTAAGACAGATTATGGGATAAAGAAATATGGATTTCTATGAACTACTGCAAAACAAGAAAGTCAAAATTGAAAAGGATACCCCAGACCAATTATGACCCCAGAAGAAGAAAAGTCAACAGGAACAAATGGAAAAAGAATCAGAAGGAGCCTAAGAACGTGACTGAAAAGACACTCTGTGCCACTGCAGTGAGCGTATCTAAATGTAAACAGGTGCAAGGCAAACTTAATTGGCTGTACTGATATTTACTGTTGTTCTTAATGCAGAAGAACAAAAAGTGAGGAGAAAGAAGCTCATGTTTTGGCTGACCCCGGGTCTCCTGGATCCAAGGTATTCTTTCAATTCCACTACGTAGACTATCGACTTCATTTTACAGATAAGGAAAACTCAGGATTGAATGAAGGTAATGCCTTCAAATAGCTGGTTACTGGCAAAAAAAAAAAAAAAAAAAAAAAGGCAGGTCTTCTGCCTCCTGGTTTAGGATTCTGTCCGTTATACGATACTGCCTTCGTGTAGCCTAATAGAAGGTAGGATGACAAAGATAAATCGAAAAACAGACCACTTGGGAAAATTGGGAAAAACCACACTTTACGGGGATAAAAAGATTTAAAATGTAAAGAAAAAACATCTTTAAGTGAACTTACATAAAAACTGCATCCTTTTCCACCACTAAGGCAGGTGTGGTGAAGTGAAAACCGTATGTTTTATGCACAATATACTTGTACAACAAGTCAAGGTTCTTTTCTTCCTTAACTGATGTATAAATCAAGGCAGCTCCATCTATTCAATTTGCTTAAGGAAAGCTGAGTCAGTATGAATGTTTAAATCAAGCATGCACAATCAAAATCCAATTAAGAAGAAACAGGCCTAAATTATTAATCCAGATACACTGAGACAAATATTGGAACTTCTGAAACATCAAAAAGGTAAAAACAGCTATAGAATTATAGAACATTAAAACTGAAAGATCATCTAGCTCCAATCCTTCATTTTCTATGAGAAAACTAAGCTCCAGCGTTAAGTCAATCATTCACTGGGAGGATTTGTAACTAAAATTCAGATATTTGGAATCCAAATCAGAGTTCTTAACTATATCCTGGCTTCTAGCCCAACCATCAAGAATCTTCTCACTCAGAATCCTAATGTTAAAATAATGGAAGGTCCAGTTTCTAATGAAAAAATGTACATATACACTTCGATATTCCAAGGATCCATGATTTTATCTGTGTGGCTGTACTATATATAGACCACAACACCTGTTCCAACTAAATAAACAGTCTCAGTGAGTTACCATTAAATTAAAAGTCCTTAAAACACTTGACCTGATGGCTAACGTGATGGTGAAGAGCCTCTCGACTCTTAGTTCATCAGACTAGTCCTCAGATAACATGCCATTAAAAGGACTACATACACTACCAGCTAGGTAGTGCCTATTCAAAAGCTGGAGCTCCAACAGGGACATCTTTCAAGAATTCAGTCACCTCTATCCCATGCTAAGGGATGTAAACAGTGCTTCAATGAAGGAATAACAAAATAATATAAGATATTATATTATTTTATATTATATTATTACATATTATTATATATATTATCATAAGATCTGTATATAGTTGCATATACTATATTTCTAGCAAAGAATATATTATAGCAAAGAATACACATATTGTATAGAAGAATAAACAATACATATACAGTATAATGCTACACATAAATGATACAGCATATAGATACGCAGAGTGTAAACAAACCCATTATGTTTTTTTTCCCAAAGGAATTTCCTAACTAAGCATATTTAGCTCAAATTCACTACTTCAGAAAATAATGTAAGCATTTCAGATATACATAAGACTATTCCTAGGTCACTAGATCATCCTTCATTAAATTACTAATGCAGTATATTAATCTGGCCTTGGTGGTACAAAACTACAGTGAGTATAATCTTTGAGTGAACTTTTTGCCAAAGAAATGATTTGTTCTGGCTCAGTTCTGGTTGTTAATTTTTCTGACCATTTTCCTACTTTTAAATCTCATAAAATTCATTAGCAGAAAAAAGAGCCTTGCACACCACAAACACATCCCTACTGACAGGATGAATCCACTGTATGCACATAAATAAAAACAGTTTTCAAATTTTTGTGAAATAAAAGACTATCAATGTATTCCTTTTATATCTCCCTTACATACTGTAAGCTATTCAAGAAAGCATAAGCCTATTTAAGGAAGCTTCTTGGTACAGCCCAGTCACCTAATGTGGCTCTGGAGCACCACTTGCTGGATTTCAAAAGACCCAAGGCTGGTGTTAACTCAGTGTCTTATGTGTAGACTACCAAGGGATTCCCCCTACTAAAGCCGAAAATTATGTTCTGTTTGACAATAAATAGCACATACAGCATTTAAATAGGGCTTTCCAATTTCCAAAGTACTTGGTGTTCATTAGCTCATTACATCCTAGTAAGATCTCTCTGAAGCACACTGAGCATTATTCTGTCCATCCGAACCATGAAGAAGCTGAAGTGAAGGAACTTGGCCACAAAAGGATAAAATGTCAGAGCTGCATTCAAGCCCAGCTTTCTGACTCCAAATCCACATCTGCTGATGATTTAGACCTAAAATTAAGCTGAGCTTCCTATTCTGAAAAAAGGCCAAGTTTAAGTTTTAAAAGGCACCAAATTCAAATGATGTTTGGCAGCGGAACTGTCAGTTCTTTACTTCCAGTTAATGTGTCAGATCACCCAAAGGGTGCCATCAACAAGGCTGGCTTACCACAGGTATGAACGGAATGCCTCCAAGTAATCCCGTATCGCAGCAGACAGCCTACTCTTTAGGAGGAAACTCTACATTCCTCTTCCTCCCTACTTTTAAGATGGCCACAGTATTTCACATTTCTAATGTGTTGTACAGTTTACCAAGTGCTCCCCTCACAGGGAGAGGACTCCTTGAGGTCTGGAGCACAGGCATTATTATCCCTACTGACGAAAAAAATCAAGGCGCAGAAAAGTCACACATGTAGTGCTACATTTAATTTTGGGGGATCTGCTATTTTATTGGTATAGAAGAGTCCTGATGAGGAAATTCTCTCTACCAATGAAGATCAGCAATCATTTTGCAAATTATGCGACAAAAACATTTAACCTTATGCTATTTCAAGTTGTGCAATTTTGAAGGGCCATCTTAAAGAAGAAAAAAGAGGAAATAGCAAAAATGACACCACCTTAAGTGAGGATACATTGTAAGCAGAATTTACGGATGTGCGACTGAATGAAATCAAAGTGCTCTTCTCGATAGTCATGTTCCTTTTCTAGGACGCTCACTGCATCACACTAGAAGAAAACAATGAAAGCAAAGGGTTAAAAGAGCAGTTCTCTAGTTTTATGGTCTCAGGACCCCCTTACACTCTTACAAATTATTGAGGAATTCCTCCCCAATCCTTTTGTTTATGCAGGTTATAGCAATTTATATTTACCATACTACATAATTAAAATATCTTAGTATTATTGTGAAAAAGGTTTTGACCTCATGGTCTCTTTAAAAGAGTCTCAGGAGCCCCAGAAGTACCTGGACCACACTCTGAGAACTGCTGGGTCAGCTGATTCTTACTAACATTCATCAGAATAATACATTTCAAATTCTATTTCCTTGTCATATCATTGACTAGCTGCTGACAAAAAATATTTACATCACTAAAAAGCTTGCTATCCACAAAGAACCAAACTAGATTAAAAGAGTAGGCTGAGCTAGATGATTTCTGAGTTCTCTTACATAAATGGGTGACCCTACAATCTCATCCTTAAAGTGAACTGACACAATGAAAGAACTGATATAATGGTGGGTGTTTTTTTTTCTTCAACTATTGCATCATAAACGCTACTTTTAGGAAGTCAAAGATTCCATAGCTAAAACCAATCTCTTGCAAAAAGCTAAGCTTACATGTTCTGAGAGCCTTAAAAGAACTGTCCCTTCCCCGCCAACATAAGAATATTTGCAGGCCCAGCACTTAGTGTAATAAGCTCTTAATAAATGCTTATGCCTTTATTACACACACACACAGACAGGCATACTGTGTATATATGTGTGTATGTATTTTTATTTTAAAATTCCTTTAAAACTTTAAAATTACAAATTTAAAACTATACAATTCACACTAATTTTAAATAAAAATACATTCTCAAAGGTACACATCAAAGTTATTAATGTCCTGATGGCAGATTATTTCTGACATTTTATATTTCCTTTTTTTCTTTGTTTAGTTTCTCCTGTTCCTTCTTTAAATCCAAGAATACTGGGAGTTTTGTTGTTGTTATTGTTTTTTAAGATTGACTTTTACAGAGTTTTTCTACTTCTGCTATTACCAAAGAAGGAGAACGTCTTTTGTACTTTTAAGGAACAGATTTCTCCCCCTCCCCCAATCAAACTATTTTTTGAACATTCAAATTTTCATCACATTACACAAAGGAAGTATTAAGTACAAATATATTTAATTAGTATTATTTCCAATGGTCTTCCATTAAAATTTTCCTCTAATATCCTATCATGCTACGATCTTGATCTAGGATTCTCAAAGACTCAAAGATCTGGAGGGTTCTACTATGTTGGAAAGGTTTTGAGTAATGGATGGCAATAGACTTTGTATTTTCTGTCTGGGCACCAATCAAGTTAAGTATGGAGATACTCATCACTAAAGAATGAATTTTTTGACAGCTAGAACTCATGCAATTGTCCAATGCATGGAGGGGATTATGAACTACACCAGTGAAAAGAGTTACCAGGATAAAAGCATGAATTTGTAAAGCATTATAAAGTAAAGAATTAGTATTTCTAATTTTACTTAACTTTAGCTTTGAGTGTCATTCAACTTGTGCCTGAAAAGAGTCATTGCACAAAGTCAACCAGGTTTTGCCTACTAGTGAAAGGAGACCCAAGCTAATCAAGGCAATTATTCTACTTGGGCACCATTTTGTTAGGAAGTCCTTCCTAGGCCAGAAGTGAAGTGAGAGACTCACATATCCAACCCCCCTATCATCAGCTCCCTGACCTGCTCCAGCTCATCTTGGGAGCTTGCCACAAGAACGCTGAACTTAGCCTGGATGCCCGTTGTAGCTCAGAACTACCAACTTCAAGAAATCCACTAGTCTCAGACTCTCAGTAGCAAGGACTATAGGTATATTCCACCATACCAGGTATGGTTTTGACCCTATTCTCACAGGAGTATACTATGATTTTATATTCATCTTTTACCCTTATCTCCATTTTCTGTATATGCTTTTTAAAAACCCAAGCTGGTCAATGAGCTCCATATTGGTATCTTTAGACAAGCTGTCCTTTTCTTCTTAATCAGAATTGTTTCTTTTCAGATCTTTAGAACTTAATTCTCATGCAATTTTCATCCTTCCTGGGCTGTAGAACTTCAGGTCATGGAATTCCTCAGACCCTTTGAAATCTATATACTTTGAAATCTATCCTTCCTACCTACCATTTTGTTTTATCCTCTCCAGAGCAAAGATCATGTTCCTTGGCAGAGAATACAGAAGTAAATTAAGGGTAAAGCATGTGGGCCTCATTTTCATTATCTGTTAACACTGTCCCACCTGAGTTTTTGCACACCTAACACTATTCTTAGATACTCTACTCAACTATGGCATAAATCCTATTACCTACTCTTGCTTCCAATTTCTCCAGTCTTTAAAAAATTCTAAGTTGGTCAATGACTTTAGTGTACATCCACATCAGTTTCCTTAGCTAACAACCTTTTATGTTGGAGTTCCTGGGATTACTTTCCCCACGAAATTTTAGTCTGATGACTCCTACTTATCACCTCTGAAATATCTGAAATTTGCTTTCCCAAAATCTATAGTGCAATGTCAAACTATGCTCTATCTTCCAAACCTGATACAAATTCTGATAGAGTGGTCACCTTCTCCCAAGCTTCCCACGATTTCTATTTCAGCAACCAGTTTTTATTTATTGATGGAAACCAGGTCTAATATAACAGTTCCTTTAGTTGCTTCCTATCTTTTTAGGAGTAGGAAATTATTATTATAGTAAGTCAGCTACTGTGCTTTAAGGAGAAAGGATATTCTAACAGATATCCACATAACAGAAGTCTCCTATCATTATTGTAACACGCCTCTTGGTACCAGGGTGATGATGTGTTTTCCAACTCTTCATCTATTTCCTCTAAGTGTTCTTAAAATTTGGCTTCGAAATTCTTTACTCAACTTAAACTACTTTCTACAAAATTCCCAATTATCTTACTGCCAAATCCACTGTCCTTTTTTCAATCATATTCCTTGAACTGTCTTCAGCATCTGACACTGCAGATCACCCTCTCCTCTTGGGTACACTTTCCTGTCTAGGTTTTCATGACACTGTTCTCTCTTGGTTCACATCCTGATTGCTTCTTCTCAGTTTTCTTTGCTGGCTCATTATCTATGTCCTGTGCCTTAACTCTGTGTGCACTCCAGGGCTCCGTTGTGGGCCCTCTTCTTTCTAAAAAATCCTCTCTTGAGGAATTTACCAGCTTCCCTGGGTTAAATTATCATCTCTCTGAGATTATTTTCAGATAATATTTATGTAATCCCGAATGTTTCTCTTTGAGTGTCATTCCTATATCATCAACTAGCTGCCTAGACGTTTCCAGCTAGATCTCTTGATTCACCTAGACACCAACCACTACAGTTGAGTTCTTCATCACTTCTCCTCTGGACTATTTATTTCTTTATTTGCTTTTTGGTGAGGCAATTGGGATTAAGTGACTTGCCCAGGGACACACAGCTAGTGTCAAGTGTCTGAGGCCAGATTTGAACTCAAGTCCTCCTGACTCCAAGGCTGGAGCTCTATCGACTGTGCCACCTAGCTGTCCCACCTGGACTATTTATTGCTAAAGCCTCCTTAACTGTTCTCCCAGCCTCCAGTCTCTTCCCATCTTCAATATATCCTCCACACAGTTGCTAGAGTGATATTTCTAAAGCACAGGTCTGATTAGGTCACTCTTCTAATTCCAAAGCTCTGCTGACTCTGTTCTGCCACTAGGAAAAACTATAAACTTTTCAGGCATCTAAAGCCCTTTACAATTAGACTCTAGCCAACCTTCCCATATAGTGGACAGTACTTCATCTCATGTACTCTATGCTCTAGACCTGTAGTGTAAAATTCAAATAGAAACGTTCCAGAGAGCTGCAGCTGCACATTTACTTAGAAAACCACAAATTAACATTATCTACATTGCATTGAATTTGTATCTCTTTTGTTAAACATTTCCCAATTACAACTGAATCTGGTTCTGAGGCACTCAGGAGTTCTGCTGGAGGCTTGTAGCCTGTAGGCCAAGACTCTGACACCACTGCTCTGGACAAACTGGACTATTTGGTGCCCCTCGTATATAACATTCTCCTTCCTATCTCTGAGCCTCTGCAGATGCTGTCTCTCTCCTCCATTCCCCATAATACCCAGAATGCAGTTGAGAAAATGCATCTTCTTTGCAGAAGACGTGTGGAACATATTTCATCAATCATCAGTCATCCTACTTGTGTACCTTGCTTTTGATGAGCCATCTTTTACCTTCCTTTTTTAATTTTTGTTACAATGAATGGTTTGCTGAGCAGGGAAGGAGAGGAATATGTTTGGGAAAGAATGCAATGTAAAAACAAAGAAGAACGAGTAAAAATATTTCTAAAAAATTCCTAATTTCCTTCAAAATTCAGCTAAAGTGCCATTTCCTACATGGATCTTTCTTGAACTCTCCCATCTATTAACACTGCCTTGTACTTACTTCAGATATATTTTGCATTTATTTATAAATACATGTTGTTTCCCCCAAGTGGAATGTCAGCTTCTTGAGGGTAGCAACTTTGTTTTTTGTCTTTGCATCCCCAATGCCTTAGCACCATGCTTGAATGGTAGGCACTTAATAAACACATGATGATTGGTTTATAGTCTGCAGACATGACTGCCTCCTTAATCTTAACCCAAATCCCCTCCATTATGCTCCCCTGGATTTTTCTTAACATATCAGGTTATTCCACCATTCTCCTTTACCCATTAACTCTCAATAATGTAGACTTTTTCAGAGCCATAGCCCAACCACGGTCCCATCTCACCTAGTTTCAAGGACTCCTATAAGGCAAAAATTTGCTTTCCTGTATTAGTATTTCTCCATCACCCTACTTGTTATTCATACTTTGTGCATTTGTATGGACATCAGAAGCCACAGGCTTTAGGGCTGGCTCTTTTTCTTGGATCACTTTCTGGGAACTTTGGGGGGTCACTACTGCTGTTCTCATATCCTAGCTACTTTCACTGACATTTAACTTGGTAGACATATGAAGGCAGTTTTCTCCTTGGTCCTTTCTTTTCGATTTAAAGTCCACAGAATTAGTTTTGCAAATTTCTCCAGGCAAACACATTTTTACCAGTCCTTGTACATTCCATCCCTACCCAAGAGCCCAGCATTCTTGTATTTTTAACCATGGTCCATCTATTTTAATCCTGTGTTCCCCTTATATTATATAATAAGACACCCAGTTATTAACCAGCAGCTTCCCATATCTGCTTCTCTCCTCTGAAGTGTTACTTTTTGGTCAACAGCAATAATAAAAATTTCAATCAGACTAAGGCCTTCAGTCCCTCACTGAAGACTTCATAACCCTTAGCAATGTTTTCCAGATCCCTTCTGGAAGTGTCACTTGTGACCATTTAAATGACCAGAAGTGGGAAGCACCCATCATCAGTTAGACTAGTCAATCACATTCTGCATTATAGTTTGACTCTCTGTTGCTGTTTCCAAATAAAATGGAGCCACCTCTGGGCCTCTCAGCAGGGAGTCGCCAATCACCACGACTCTTTTTGCTCTGGCCCCTTTCCTCCCTGAGGGCAGCTAGGTGGTGCAGTGAATAGAGCTCTGGCCTTGGAGTCAGAAGGACCCAAATTCAAATCCAGCCTCAGACACTTGACATTTACTAGCTATGTGATCCTGGGCAAATCACTTAACCCCGATCACCTCACCAAAAACAAAAAAAAAAGAAAGACCCCCTGGATTTGGAGTCAGAAGATCTGAGCTCATTCCAGCCACAGACACTAGGTGTGACCTTGACATGTTACTTAACCTCCATCTGTTTCAGTTTCCTCACCTGTCCATAAAATGTAGATAATAAAAGTTCCTACTCCCAGGGTTCCTGTGAGGATGACATATTTCTGAGGCTCTCTGCAAACCTTAAAGTGCTATACATGCTATTATAATATTATTAGTACTATTATATGATCTTTCACATGATAGCAACTGTGTATCTACATCATTATTCTGAGGAAAAGAAACAGCTGCTTCCTCCTCTAAAGTTTTAGCTTCCACCCCTCTGGAAAGAAATGTCTATTATCAAATATGCAAGCAGATGCCCAGTTACGCAAACACACTGCCTATGGACTCTTGGCTCACTAAGATAGGGTCAGAATTTAGCCATGTGGTTTGATCTCAGCAGTAGCTTTCATGATTCTAAAAGTTCTGATCTGAACTGTGTCTAAAAGAAAACTTCTATCCATAAGATCAACAACCCACTTAAGTATTCTACACATGATGATTTCACAGTCTAATAAATGTATCAATTTTCATTTTAAACCTAAAAGTATCATATTGACACAGACTATTATAATTTCATTTTGTTTGAAAATTTGTGTTCTTTTCCTTAAGGTGAGTATCTTCTATGTTTGGTTTCTGTTTAATTCATAATATACTATTGTTAGCAGAGGTTTTTTCTTCACTCAAGTTTTTTGGGGGCTACAAGGTCAGAGAGATAGTAGTAAGGGAGACAGACACAAGACATATTCTACCACTATGAAACATTCATGGATACTTACTCAATTTCATGTGAGTTTCAGTAATGACCAATATACTCAAGCTTAAACTTGCTGAACTGGAACCCTCAAGGAGGCAGAATAGCAGAATAACTTTCTATACTCCACTTTTAGATGATAGAGGCCAGACAGAACTGAAGTTCTAAGAATCTTTCCCAGGCAGGGACACTCTGCCTTCATTGCACCTTTCACACCATCTTGTTTCTATCTGTCAATTAAGTTACTGGTGTTTCTGCTGTATCTTCCTGGCTATACTTTAAGCTGTTTAAGTATAGGCACAAGGCCTTATATCAAGTAGATGCTAAAAAAATTTCTGATGCTTGTCACATGAATATGGAATTACTTACAACACTTCAACGGGTCTGTGATTTGTCAGTAGTGAAAGTATACCCCCTTGGCTTAGATATTCTTTGAAAGCTGTCAAGGACAATTGTACTTTCTGTAGCAACCCCAGTGATAAATATCTCAAATCTTAGCAAGGTTGTTTTTTAAATAACATGTCCTATACGACACATGTCCATCACAGACTGCACTAGAACCCATCCCCTCATGGCAGGGTTCACTAGAATTTGCACTCTTGACAAGGCCCTCGGGATCCCCGTTATTCCACAGTGAAGCTTCAAGGAGGGAGTGAGTGTAGACAGGTTGAAGTGAAGAAGAGTGTTAACACTGAACAGTTAAATTAACGGGGGACTTCATATTATAAAAGTATTCTTCATTTGAAATGGGGATTCTCTAAAGGGGAGTTGCCTTGATGAATTTAAAATATTTAAAACAGAATCTGATTTACATAAGATTTTTTAGGAAAATATCTGCTGAATAAAATGAAGTCTGCCAGGACTCATAAGTAAATCAAGCAAGCAGCATAAACCACTGCATGCAAAGAAACAAAAATAATTTTCAATACTTAAATCGACTCCTGTTGGGTTTAAAATTATGTAGATATCTAATAACAGAACTGCCCAACTGTAGAACTGTAGAATGGAATACTCCAAACAAAGATTCCAAATTCTATAGGAGTTTAATAGAAGACTCAATGACCACTTATCAGGGATATTGTAAAATGCGATTCATAATTTGAACAGGGTTCAGACTGAGGTTCCATCCACCTGTGTTAAATTGGAATTTTGACTCTATAACTGACCTATTTTCTCAGTTGCAAATATAAACATACTGAAAACTTAAGATATTCCAGAGTATTATTATTACCACTAATATTACTAATGGCTCACATTTTTAAGCACTTTAAGGTTTACAAAATATTTTATTTACAAAAAATCCTGTGAAGCTCCATGGTACAAATATTAACTCCATTTTACAGATAAGGAAACTGAGGATCAGAGAGACAAAGTGAATTGTTCGCAATCACACACGCAAGTAAGTATCAAAGGCTAGGTCTTGAATCTAAGCCTCCTGACTCCATGGCTCTTTCTTTTGCTCACACAAAACTAAAATCCAATAGCTTGCTACCTGCAAAGACAGCAAAGAACTGAAGCCAAAGAAAGAACTGGTCCTACCCTCTAACACTTTGATCCTATTGCTAAATGACTATCTGCCTCCACTTCCTCTCCTCTCAATCACCTCTCAATCCTTTGCAATCTAATCCAGCTCCCAACCTCAATACTCTAACGACACAGCTCCCTCCAAAACTACTAATGATCCCCTAATTGCTGAATCCAAAGATCTGTACTCGGTCCCTCATCATTCGTGACCTCTCTGCAGCAGCATATGACACTGCACAACAATGACCTCCTGTAACTCCCTTCTGCTTCGGTTTTCTTCCTACCTAGCTGACCATTCCTCAGTCTCCTCTGACAGTTCTGTACTCATTATCATGGCCCCTAACCATGGTCATCTTCCCAGGCCTAGTCCTGACCCCTCCCCTTCTCTCTCTATGCTCTGTCACTGGTGACCTCATCAACTCTTATATGCTCAATCATCATTTTTATGCAGAAAACTCCTAGATCTTTAGACCCAGCCTCAGACTCTGTCCTCAACTCCACTCTCACATCATTAACTACCTCTTGGAAATGTCAAACTGGAAGCCCCATAAACATCTTAAACTCAGTGAGTTTAACTCATTATCTTTCCCATAAAACTCTGCCTTCTACCAAACTTCTCTCATTTCTGTTAAAGACACCATTAGGTCTGCTTCCAGTTTTAAAGGTTCATTACCTTGGACTTCCTAGAATCCTCAGTCTTCCTCATGTCACAGAGCCATTGAGTTGCTAAATCTTATCATTTTTACCTCCACCTCTCCTGCAATTGACCAATTCTCTCCTTGCATGGCCACATCCTACATCAGGCCACCATTGCCTCTGGACTATTTCAACAGCCTCCTAATTGGTCTACAGCCTCACATTTCCTTCCTATGCATTCAGTCCTTCACACAGCTTTCAGAGCCTTGTTACTCCTCTAGTCAAACTCCAGTGGCTACTTAATAACTTTGAGATCAAATAAAAACTCCTCCCTTCGACATTTAAAGCCCTTTAACACCAGGCCCCAACTGACTTTAAAAGCCTTATCATACATTTATTTGCTTGGGGCAGCTAGGTAGTGCAGTAGATAGAGCACCAGTCCTGGAGTCAGAAGGACCTAAGTTCAAATCTAGCCCCAGACACTTGACACTTAACAGCTGTGTGACCTTGGGCAAGTCACTTAACTCCACTCCCTAGCAAAAAAAAACAAAAAACCCCAAAACAATACATTTCTTTTCTTTCTGCATGTGACAGTTCAGCTGAACCCAGATTTACTGTTCCCCACACACAGCACTGCATCTCATCTCTGTGCCTCTGCCCTGAATGAGCTCCACCCCTGGAACGCCTTCTCTCAACTCCACTTCTTAGAATTCCTTGTTTCCTTCAAGACTCAGCTCAAGCACCACCTTCTACCTGAAGCTTTCCTGATCCCTCCACTTCCTTGTGTTCTTTCTCTTAAAATAAACCTTGTATATATTTTGTATATACTTATTTGCGTACATGTTATGTCCCAGGAGAGAATGTAAGCTCCTTGAGGGAAGAAGTTTCATTTTATTTGTCTTTGTATCCCTAGCAAGGTGTCTGACATAGAAGGCATTTAATAAAAGCTTGACGGATCAGTCACTTTAAAGTGCAAATAATCTGTTTTTAGTTCAAGGTTATTGGTATGATTCACTGAATGAAAATGAATTATTTCATCCATCCATTCAACAACTATTTCTTAAACACCTGCCACATGTGAGTACTGTGTTTAGAACTAAAAGAGAAAAATAGAGGAGAAAAAAAAGATGTGGTTCCTGCCCTTAAGGAATTTACCTTCTACCAGGTGAACTACACTAAGGATATGTGAAAATACTCCTGGACTCCATTCCATTAGTAACATCAACTTGAGCAAGAGTAGATAGTGCATTTGTAGAGTAGCATTTTACAAAGAACTTTCAAACAAATTCCGTCATCTGTGCTTTACAACAACTCTACTGTGAAAGTGGAAAAGCCTGCTTTATTTTAAAAATGAGGAACGAGGCTCAGAGAAGTTAGCTGGATTACTAATGTCACAGAGCTAGTCAGTGACAAAGTGAGAACCCAAAGGCACAGAACTCCCAGGTCATTTAGTCCAACCCCTAGTACCTCTACAACCCATCCCCCAAATGGCTACCCAACTGTCATTTGCACACTTCTTGTGACAAGGAACTCATCAGCTACTGAAACAGTCCATTCTAGTTTGCCACAGCTCTGTTAAGAAATTCTTTGTTATATTAAACTGAAAATCACTTTTCTGTAACTTCTAGTTATTGGTCCTAGCTCTGTCTCAGTACTTTTTCCACTTACAGTAATTCATCTACTTATATACAAAGTCCCAAATTAAAATGGACCCACTGTCAGGTAGCATGTTTTCACTGGAGAACCATAAAAAGCAAGTAACACTTTAATCTAGCCAGGCTCACCTTTGTGCAAACTACCAAGACTGGGATCCCAAGATTATGTGTGAGCATGTTGTCTCCAAGTGGCAAGGTAACATTTTCACCATCTTGTGCTGAAGCTAGAGGTCCTCTCCTCTGTGGTGAGCCTTGATAGCCTTCCTCAGGTTCCACATACTCTTGAAAATCCTTCATGACTATAAAAGACAACACATTTCTAACAATATATTAGATGCCTTTAAGTAGCAAGCCCTGGAAAATTAAACCACCCCTTCATTCCTTCCCACCTCCCAAGAAAATCAAAGAAGATTAAAGGATGTCAATGAAGACTGCAAATTTTAAATAATCCGGTTAGAACTCTATCATTTTGGAGCAACACAGGCATTTCCAGACATCCTCATTGTAACTCTTTCTGAATACTTAAAAATACACTACCTAGTGGTTTCCCATAACACGTACTTTAAAAGCCAACGCATCTCAAGACAAATTTAGATAGTTCAGACTTTCAAAATATCATGGATAATTAAACTGCTTAAAAAGTATGTTAATCTTTAAAATTACTAAAACACCTGAAACTTAAGCCATACCAGTGAGAAGTTCTACATAAAGTCTGCTATACAAGGAAATAGAATAAAACACTTCTAAACTGCTATGGTATTTACATACTATAGAACAGAGCTGAACGTGCCCATATATCATCCCTGTTATATGTAAATAATGAGGATGGAAAACTCTTAGCTTAGAATACCCAGCTTCCTCACCTGTCAACTGAGAGGGCTGGACAATGACTCCTTCTAGCCCTAAATCCTACGGTCTACTGAGGCCTATTATTTAAAGTACTGTTCCTTGTAATTTGCAGTAACCATATAATAAGCTGTCCTGTCACAAATGTAGCAATTCCTTCGAGTAATTTAACCAAAGAGACAGAGAATGTTGTGCAGAATTCTCCACTCTCTCTTCCACGACAGCTTATTAAACAAGGGTAGACTTTTCTGAAATAGTTGTTGTGGGGAATCAAACCTATGATCTCAGCCTCATTAGCACAGTGCTTTAACCAAAAGAACTAACCAGCCACAGACAGGAAACAGCATCGTTATTTAGGCTCAGTACTCCTTGATCTAAATACGGAACAAAGGAAGGGGGGAAAGGATGTACACAACATCATAAAACTTTAGCCTTAGAAGAAACATCAGAGATCATTCAGCTCAAAGCCCCCACAGTACAGAAAAACTAAGGCTGGAAGAGAACTGCCTTAGCCAAAGTAACACAAACTAGAACTAATCTAGCTCTCAACCACCAACCCTATGCTCTTTCTACTACACCACACTCCTTCCCTCTTGTGCCAGAAAGAGAAGTTGCCAAATCACCCTTTCTTTCCATGCTCGACAAAAAAAGAGATCCGGATCTACAGAAGCCTCTAGTCTTTTACCTTCACAAATGTCATAGGCTCCAGAGTGAGAAGGGACATTAAAGATAATCTAGTCCAATCCCTTCATTTTTCACATGAAGCAACAAAGTGAGAAAATAAAATCAAACAACTAATTTCAAAAGAGTCCCAAAAGAGATACTACTCCTTATTCAAGGGACAGATTTTTAAGATTTAAAAATGCCAATCTGACAAACTCTTATCAACCACAATTATTGCATCAGCTTTGGATAGTTTAATTTGAAGAACACTGCTGTACACATGAAGTTATGGGGCTGATCAAATGTAAACTACTTCCAAATTGATGAAGCCCTCTGAACAGCATTGCGAATAGTGTTTTGTCTTTATACCTAATTTATAATGAATTTCATTCAATGATTTAAACTTTTAATATAAATGACCCAAGAAATATTCATGGCTGCATTGTGACCTGAAAAGCAGTGGTTTGACCCAAACCTGAAACACAATGTGTTCTAATGTGTCTGTTACGATTATTAATGAGCACTAAGGAATGATTGGCCTTTTTGCTCCTTCTAAAAACATAACAAAACTGTAATTACAACAGACAGTATTAAAAAAAAAATCGTCCTTTAGAACACTGAACAGCAAGCAACCTATCTGTGATTTCATGATGAAAATATGAAATGAAGGAAATTTCAACCTTGAAGAAAATTCCATTTGTTATAACAATAATTTGCAGGTAAAGTGTTAAACATAAGGTGTTGGTGATATTATACCATGATTGTTTGTCTAGCATTTTCAAAGCATAGTCATGTACATTTTTTCTTCACAACAAACACACAAAGTGACCAAAGAAAAACATTATTATCCCGGCTTATGGAGAGGCAGCGTGGTAGAGTGGATAGAGAGATGACCTCGAGCAGAGCTTGGAAGTCCTGAGCTCAAGCCCGGCCTCTGACATACACTGGCTATGTAACCCTGGGCCAATCATTTAACTTCCCAGGGTTTGAAGCAAGGCAGTAAGGCAATAAGTTTCAGAAAAGAGGTCAACTAGCATTGGTAGAGCCAAGCCTAGACTAGAACTGAGGTCTTGACCCCTAACCTTGTCCTCTTGCCCTCGAACTACAATGCCTCTTACTTGAGTAAGGCTCCCTCCTCTCAGATTATCACTATGCTTAACTAAAGCAGTTTCAATTTATCAAACTGGTGAAACGATTACATTTACTCTATTTTTGTGTAATGTATTACAGAGAACTCAACAGAAACAGACCCTGCCAGGTTACAATCACTAGTTATTACCATCACGGGAAATGGACGGGCTTTGCAAAAACACTTCAAAAACATCAGATTACCTTTAAACATTTTACAACTGGTTTTTCAGAATTTGGGTAAGGTCTATAAGTGTGCAACATAGTATCATTTTAAGTTTGTATTAAGATAGAAATTGGAATCAGCACTACCTCCAAACTAGAGCAGGAATAAACTTAAGGATACACACCAATCACAGCCTATACAATCTAAGTTTACAAAACAGTTCAGTACAGCTACAGCTTTGATGGATCATTTCTAGAATGAGATGGGATGTGAGGCAACCACGCTTCCAAAAATGAGAGTGCTTAAGAGTATAACTGAAAATGCTTTCATCATCTACTGGTTCACATTAATCAGAAGTCAGAATAATGAACTTCAGTCCTATTCAAATAACACCAAACCACTGTTTATACCTGAGTGAGCAAAACTCCTGAAATACTTTGGACAGTGTTTTGGAATCCTATGTTGGAAGAAATTTTAATTAAATAATTTTGTGGTAACTTGGTGAAGCAGCAGCAAGTCTGAACATTTTATGGGCTTTAATCAAGCTAGGTTCTCTGATCCTCAGAACGTTTCCATTGCTATTTGGAGCCTTAGCAGTTTAAACGAGAAGAATCTCAGCTACATTTCAGTTTTACAAATCTATACGTTTCAGACAACTATGTTTCATGGTGCAACACAACTAACAAGGAACACTATAAATCCCACTTACAACTTTTTTTTCACATGAAGAACCTTTTTAACTCATGTTCTACCTAAATGAAACCCTGTCCATTCTTTTTCCTGCCAAAGAAGCACACATGAAATTAAATGTCATCTAGTGCCCCATCTGTGGGGCACCACAGCCTCACACCCAGTCCCCAGGAAACCAATAAATTCCTATAGGGAATATGAGGAAACAGGTAACTTTGATGACACTTTTCCAATCACTAAATGATTTATCTTTGGAGGGGTTCTGAAATTTCAAATTATTGCCTGTACTTTAAACCCTGAGGTGACTTACAGACACAGATTTGTTAAAAAGAATAAATAATATAATATAATATAATATAATTCTGGCAAAATGTTTTGGGCATGTAACTCACCAAACACCCCCAAATGCTAAATTACTAAAACTCACTGATCATAAAAATCCTCACAAAGGCACTTTGGCAGATTACATTTTTGTATAACACGGCTCCTCCATCGTCCTGCTCCATGAACTTGTCCAACTGGCTATGCTGGGTCTCAAATTTTTCATCTATAAAATTTGGGGTTGAACTGTGACCTCTTCAAGTCCTTTCTAGTTCTGAAATTCTAAGATTCTATGAATATTTTCCTCTTCTTTCTGCCTATTCAATCTCTTGTTAACTTGTCTACCTCCCAGTTTCTGTGGCTTCAAGTCCTAGCTAAAAAACCACCTCTGTTTACTATCTCAAATTTATCCTAAATACATCTTACTTGTACATAATTATTGGCATGTTATCTCCCATTAGACTGTGAACTCCTTGGAGGAAAGGTCTATTTTTGCCTTTCTTTGTATCTCTAGTGTTGAGCACAGAGCAAGGCACACAGAAAGCACTTAGCTGCTTGTTAACTTGTCTCCAAACAAGTGTATGTTTACTCCACCTTAAAAAAAAAAACCCCTTACTGATCCATTCAGCCCCACTACCTATCATTCCATATCTCTCCTGTCTTTTGATGTTAAACTCTTTGGGAAGGCTGCCTACAGTTCATGTCTACAATCCACACCTTTGCTGCCTGTCACCTCATTCTTAATTCTCTATAGTCTGGCTTCTGCCCTCATCATCCGACTGAAACTGCTCTCTCCAAAATTTCCAATAAACTCTTAGTTGCCAAATTCAATGGCCTTTTCTTTATCTTCATTCTCCTCAACCTCTCTGCAGCCTCTAACATTATCAATCACACTCCTCTCTAGGTTTTCATGACATTTCCAGGTTCTCTAAGCGACTAGGAAGCACAGTGAAGCTGGGTCTGGAGTCAGGAAGACCTGAGTTCAAAGGTGCCCCCCCCCCCCCCCCCTCCCCCCCCCCCCCCCCCCCTCTCTCTCTGTGTGTAACTCTGGACAAGTCACTTAATATATCTGATCAGTTTCCTCAACCGTAAAATGGGGATAATAACAGTACCTACCTCCCAAGGTGGTTGTGAGGATCAAATGAGACATTTGTAAAGCACTTAACATAGTGCCTGGCACACAGTGGACACTTAATAAACGCTTGGTTTCCTTCCTTCTTTCTACCTATCTTGGGCTGCTCCTTAAATCTCCTTTGATAGACCTCAGTCCAAGTTGCACCTGCCTACAGAGGGCATGCCTCAAAGCCCTGTCCTGAGCCCTCTTCTCAGGTCCCTCTAGACTATTCCACTTGGTGATTTCATTGGTTCCCATGGATTCAACTATCATCTCCATGCTAATGGTTCTCAGATCTATTTACCCAGTCCTAACCTCTCCCCTGACCTCCAGTCCGGTATCCCTAATTGCACACTGGACATCTTACATTGGATGTCCTGTAGACCCCTTAAACTCAGCAAGTCTGAAACTGAGCTCAAACTTTCTCCCCAGCCCTCCTGTTTTCCTGATTTCCTTGTTACTGGTTGAGGGTACCACTATACTTCCACTCAGGCTCCAAACCTCAGTGTCACCCTTGACTCCTCACTTCCTTTCATTCCCCCATATCCAACAGGTCGGATTTCACTTTTGTGACATCTCTGGCATACACTGCCCTCCGCACTGTGGAAGACTGTTATTACCTGATGCCTGGGCTACTGCATAGCCTGGGGTTGGTCCCTCTGTCTTAAGTGTCTTCCTACTCCAGTCTATCTGCCCAAGGGATCTTCCTAAAGTGCAGGCTTGGCCATGTTGCCTCTCCCCCCTACCCCACTTCCCTCCGCCAATAAATTCCAGTGGCTTCTTACCACCTGTAGCCCCAAATATAAAATCTTGTTTGGTATATGAAGCCCTTCATAACCTTTCCATTTTTCTCAGACCTTACACAGCCCCAGGTACTCTGACCCAGTGCCACTAGCCTCCTTGCTGTTCCTCAAACAAGACCTCACATCTCCCAACTCTGGATGTTCTTTTCACTGGGGGTTCTCCATGCCTGGAAATCTCTCTCTCCTCCTCTCTACCTCCCAGTTTCTGTGGCTTCAAGTCCTAGCTAAAAAACCACCTCTTTACAACCTCACCTCCACCTCCAACCCTGCTCCCCATTCTCTGGCCCCTTAATGCGAGTGCTTTCCCTCTCTTTATTCTCTCCAATTTATCCTCTATATATCGTATTTTTACACAGTTGTTTACATGTTGTCTCCTTCATTAGATTGGGAGCTCTGAGAGAAGGACCTACTTTTGTTTTTTGTTGGTTTTTTTTTTTTTTTGGTATTCCCAGCACTTAACAAAATGTCTGGTACACTATAGGCATTTAATAAATGCTGCTGAGGACTATTCAAAATTATCTCTATTCTTTAAGGCCTAGCTTGAATTCCACCTCTTCCATAAAACTTGTTCTCAACTTTTTTTCCATTGCACTCTGAAAAGTGCCTATAGTCTATAATATATTAAACAGTATTTTTTATACACTTGTATGATCTCCATGTAATCTGGTTCCTTGGGAGATAGAAATCCATATGTCTTCACATTATTATCATTTCCATTTTAAAGGTATGTCAACTATACAAGTCTCAGAGGTTCCAAGTTAAGCCCTTGGTTGCCCTGCCATATATTATGGCTTTAGGTCACTTTTAGGTTTCAAGTAGAGTTAATAGGTAAATGTTCCAAAACATTTCAAAAGGTTCTGCCTAGTTCTCCTGCTCTGGTTTAAGCAAGGGACCACCCAAAATATACAGCTGAGAAGGAAAGAGTTCTTTAATGTAAATACTATCTTTCAATCACTTTTCCTTTAAAAATAGAAAAGCACAAGGATGAGTAATGAAGACACTACAGGATAATTCAACATCTGGAAGAATGTCACTATCGAGATGAAAACAGCCAGCTGACAGAATTAAAGCGTGTCCTGGGAAAACATCTAATTCAAACTTTTCATTTTAAAGTTGAAGGAACTGAGACTCAGAGAGGTTAAGTTACTTGTTCCAGGCTGTTCAGGTGACTCTCAGGTCTTCTTTAGCCTAACCACATTATTAACATGCAACTTAAGACTAACAGACACTTTTAGCACACAAGGCAAAAAAAACTGTCATCCCAAATGTCTGATACATTGGAGGTAGGGATGAGAACAAAGATTAACCAGAATTAGAATAAATTTACAGCACTGGACAGGACCAAAAACCCCCAACATTATAAACATTTTGCACATAGATATAGCACATCAGAGCTGGAAAGGACCTTAAAAATCACCTAGTCTGATCCCGTTATTTTGCAGAGAAAGAGAATGAGGCCCAGGAGGGTGGGGAGGAAAAGTAGCATGCCCAAGGTCACATGTAAGTGGCAAAGCAAACCCAGGTCTCCTAATTCTTACTCTGGGGATCTTGCTGCCTCCAAGCTTGATTTAAGTTGTTTTAAAAAAACAAAACAAAATAAAACAAAACCAAAAATGAAACATCTTTGAAATGTTATCACACTATAAAAATGAGCTCATAATAGTCAATTTATCACAATCAATCTACTTCTCTACATACCATACTATCTGTGTATTGGTTACAAAATTGCCCCATGTTCAGAAGTAGTTTGCTTTAGTGTGGCCTAATCCTGGGGAAAAAACCCTCATTATTTGTAAAGGTCAGTCGTTTGATACTGGCTAGCTGAACTGCATAGCAATCATGCAGCAAATACAGCTGAGAAAATTTACAAAAGACAGGTTGAAAGGATCAACTATAAAGCTCCCAGTGTCTGTGGGACACTTGAACTGACATGTGACAGAAGGCACAGGCAAAATGAAGAGCGTGACAGGAAGACATGGAATGTGGAATTTGATTTGAAAAGCAAACCTAATATTCAGGAACCATCATTCTGAGTGTCGGTTATAATGCACGAGTTAGCAATGTGAGGATACTGTATACCACGCCCAAAAGGGCCCTCATTAATTCACTGGAGTGATGTCATACTGTGGAAATAAGCCAGTTTGAGCAGAGCCAACCCTTGTCAAAGACTGTTGCTGCTGCCGCGGCCACTCCTACTCTTCTGGCAAGTGGTCAGATGCTCATGTAACTGCACAGAAGCAAGGGAGAGGAAAAACAATCTTCTGAACCACATATATTTTAAAACAAAAAACAATCCCTCCCCTCCCAAACTTCCTTCAAATTTGAAAATCAAGTCCTTTATTTTAAAAGAACTCTTATTTTAATAAACACAATACAGCCTACCATTTAACAATAGAAAATGGACTTTTAAATGCTCTAATTTTTAATTTAAGCACTTGAATTCAGAAACAAACTACTCTAGCACTGGCTTATGTCTGAATTCTCTGACAGAATTATGCTTTTAATTTTTATTTGTTCTCCTACAGGTTAACGAAGGAAACTAGCTTTCTCCTGCCAAATAATGTAACTCCTAGAGGGAGCTTCAGGCTATATAGACCACATTAGAACCCACAGACTCAAAAACTGTCAGAACTAAATGGGACCTTAGCAATCACTTTGCCTGGAGATCATCCCTACTTTACAGGAGAGGAAATACAGCTCCTCAAGGGGAAGTGACTATCCCATAAAGCTATTATGTGTTAGAGTCGAGACTTGGACCCCAGTTTCCTAACTGCAAAACCAGAGCTGTTCCCACAACAAACTGGGGCCCGCTAAAGAGCTCTGAGGCCACACATGAAAACAACAAAAAAGACCCACAGATCAGATCATGTTTAAATAAGGAAAGCCTTATTGTACATCCTTCCCTTTGAAAACCACACACACAATAAAATGACCTTAATCTTCTGGTCAACGGGGAAAGTAAATATCAATCAAACTCACTTCATACAGAGAAACCAACTGGGGATATGAGGAGAACCTTGAAAATGTTCTGAGACCCTAAGCTGAAAAGGGCTGAACTCTCAAAGAGCATCTTCAATGCAATCATTCATTCAACAAACTTTATTAAGTACCTTCTATGTGCTTACTTCTTCAAAGAGAGGATTCATGAATGTCCAAAACATTATCCACCTACTAAAATGAGGGGGGCAGGTGCCATTCAAAGGATCTACCATGAAAACAGGCCCATAATTACACTGTCATGCAGAAAAATGTATTGTACTTACACTTTTGCTCCATGTCTCTCATTTCTTCTGGTGGGATTTTCATTTTATCAATGTGTTCTCGCAAAACACTGGCCCATTTCTGTAACGATTCCATAACAGTCCAAGGCCTAGACATATCTGCTACAAAGATGACTAAAGTCTCTTGCAGGGTTTCTGCTGAAACAGCAAACTTCAACAGGCCTTTATGGTACAAATCTCCATCCAGGATCCACACATTGCAACGTGTCTGATCTGTGGAGAAGAGAAAAAAATGTAACCATTCAAAACTCAAGTTTGCTGCCACTGCAACTGCATCCTAGAAAAGTATCAGTAGATCTTTAATGTCAAAGTCAAAATAAAAAAAAAAACCTATAACTAGAAATGCTTTATTTTCAAAGGAAAATGTAACCAAGAATCATGTGCATATAAATTGCTTTATCCCTTAAAAGAAGTGATGAGAGGATATTTATAAATATTCTCAAAGCAACCTGAAGTGTGTACAACTTACAAAAAAAATACTAAGCCCTTTGCTACTTTTATTGGAAATCAAAGTTTTGTTACAAGGGAAGGCTGTATTTGGAAATAAATGTGATGTAAAAACAAAAGACATCAAGAAAAAAATGAAGGCCGCATTTTTTTTTTCAAATTTAAAAGGTAGAATTTGAGGAATGAGATGACAAATCCTGATATATTAAGGTTATACAATTTCATACATTACTTGACCTTCATAAAAGTCCTATTAGGCAATTACTAGAGGTAGGTCCATTTTACAGACGAAGAAACTAAGATTTAGTCTTTCATTGCCAGTAAGCAACAAGAAATTGATATGCTACTATTTGCCAACAGTGCCATTTTCATTAAATAAAACTGAAATTTAAGACTCCTACATTAACATCTTTTTTAAAAAACCTCATAATTATGGGCTATTTTAGAAAGTGTTTTTCACATAACATTTTATTTGACCCCCACCTCAACTCTGGGGCTTCTTACCCGCTTTTTGGATGAATCAGCTAAGGTACAGAGAAGGTAAGGAATTCTTTGGCATGAAGCATCAGGATGCATAGAATGCATCCTCTTCCCCTGAAACAGAAGCTTCCTAAGGACAGGAGCCTCTTTTTGTCATTGTATCTTCAGTATTTTGCACAAAGTGGGCACTTAATGTTTTCTAAATGGAAATGGGCACCCTCGTTCCACCCCTGTCCCCACACACATCCCAGCATTTCCAATTTGCAAATCTTACATTAGAAATGCCAGCCACTATTATTACTGTTATTATTACTAATGGCAATCATCAGGCCTGGTGGACAAATCCATGGCTTATTTCCTGTGTCTCTGTCAGGCCCTGTGGCCTTGCTCTCCCTCTTCACAGTAGGCCCCTTCAGGGCCCAGCTCAAGCATCACCTGTGTCTGCTCAAGGTCTCTCCTGATGTCCCCCCTTCCTTCTGCCATAATTGTGGTATCCATACCCCTTTCTTCACCTCACATTATTTTGTATTTATCTGTTATTTACTTTTTGTTGGACATGTTGTTTACCTTCAGTAAAACTTAAGTTCTTAGGGCAGCTAGGTGGCGCAGTGGATAGAGCACTGGCCCTTAAGTCAGGAGGACCTGAGTTCAAGTCTGCCCTCAGACCAAACACTTGACACTTACTAGCTGTGTGACCCTGGGCAAGTCACTTAACCCCAACTGTCAAAAAAAAAAAAAAAAAAGTTCTTTGGGAAAGGGGACCATTTCATTTTTGCCTTTATATGTCCAGTGACTGACACAGGGCCAGGCAGAGAGAAGGTATTTATCAAATGTTCTGTAAATTAAATTAAATTAAATAATCAGCTCTTAGTTCACACATCCCCAAATGAGTAGCCCAAGAAATGCCTCTGGTGACAATCTTTCCAAATTTGGCAGGGGTTTTGTTTTTGTTTTTTTGGGGGGGGAGTTATTTTTTGGAGACTAACACTTCTTATCACATTACAATCACCTTCAAATGCATATATTTTAAATCAAAACCATTTCATTATATGCCTACATCACTAAAGCAAAAAAGGTTAGAGTTAAAGAGAAATGAGATTTATTTGCTTCTAGTCAGAATAGTGCTTCAAGTAAAGACAAAATGACATCTAATTATATACCTCAAAATATCTATATTAAACATTTATTATAACTCACATTTACAATGGCTAATACTTTTTTTTTTAAAAAAGTCTTTTCTTACAACATCTTACATGGTAGGTAGTGAAAGTATTATCTCCATTTTAACAGATGAGGAAAACAAAGCTCAAGGAAGGAAAAAACTGCCCAAAGGCAAACAGCTAGTAAGCAAACCAAACCCAAGCTTCCTGGTTCTAAGCCCCAAATTATATATATATATAAATATATATTATACCAGGCTGCCTACAAAATTAGCTATTACGGTAACCTCAAAGAAATCTGAATGAGGAGTTATTACTCTACTTCTACTTAGAGGAAGTAGGGTGCACAGAAAAGACACTGGTAAGTAGACTGGATTCCAGTCCTCACTAACTTGCTGTGTGACCCAGAGTAGGTCACCTAACCTCTCTGTAAAATGGAAATAAAACCTCCCTCACAGGATTGTAGTCATGAGAATCAAATGAGGCAAGCCATGTAAAAGCCCTCTGCAGTCATAAAGTCCTATAAGCATAAACATTATTAATGGTATAAGGACATAAAAATGCTTTGGCACGAAATGAACTTTTGACTACTCCACAATGAAGACTGTATCCACACTATGTATTTGAGAAATAAGAAAAAAATTTAGGAAACAAAAAGCAAAGGACAAAGTTTTCATTTGTTCAAAGGCCGCCCTATGTCATCTGTGGCTGAAATGTAGATGTTCTTCATATTACCTGAAGGGACTCTAAGAGTGGGCAAACAAATCTGTTCTTGAGTCTTGCAGGAAAGGAGGGTTTGGAAGGACTTTAGCACTGAAGCCAAGGTAACCACCCCCAACATTGCAATTTATGAGCTCAAAAGGGAGATATAAATCATGCTGAAGCTAGAAAATTCAAAAGGTGAGAGTTACAAGTTTAAACACTGATTTTAAAAAATATATTAAAAAGTAAAGGGAGCATGATATAATGGAGAGAGAACTGGGAACCAAGAAGACCTGGATTCGAGTCCAGCCGCTGAGGTAATAATGGCTGTTTGTTGTAGTTCGTTGTTTCAGGCATGTCTGACTCTTTGTGATCCCATCTGGCGTTTTCTTGGCAAAGATACTGGAGTGGTTTGCCACGTCCTTCTCCAGCTCCTTTTACAGATGAGGAAACTGAGGCAGAAAGGGTTAAGTGACTTCCCCAGGGTCACCCAGCTAGTAAGTGTCTGAGATCCAACTGGAACTTAGGAAGAGAAATCTCCCTGACTCCAGGCCAGCGCTCTGTGCACTGCATCACTGAGCTGGCTGTTTAACCTTGGACTAACCACTTAATATCTTAATATCTAACTTAAGAGACCGATGAGGCCAATCTCCTTCATTTTACAAATGAGGGAACTGAGGTCTAAAGAAGTAAGGTGATGTGCCAAATGTGTTCTATTTCATTTCATATCAACCTTCCTAGAATTTTAAATGGTCCTGGGCAAGATTTTATTATTTTTTGTCAACATAACCCAATTTAAAGAAAAGTATTTCATTTTTATTGTAACCTTTACATTCAGATGAACCTTCTTACAAAAAAACAAAAACAAAAACAAAAACAAAAACAAAACCTGAAGATGGTAACATTTCTTTATTTAAAAGCCAAAACTCCAAGCCATAGCAGACACAAAAGCAGGCAATGGATTTCATGAATAAACTTCAGTTAACCCTAGAACTACAGAATTTAAAATGGTGTAACAGCAGCACATAGATACCAGCAATCTGTAGGAGATACATCTCCTACCAGCAATCCAATAAATTAGTGCTAAAAAGGAATGCTGAAAAATGTTTAAAAAAATCCAAACTTCTAATATATCATTTCAGGAGTTCTTCACGGGAAAATAGCAGGCTACCAGACCAAGATATCAAGGCAGGCTCCTAAAAAGATTCTATCTATATCTGAACTTAAGTTAAGCTTTAATTTCTACTATTAAATCAAAGTCTGCAAACACAGGAGTAGATGTATTTTCTGTTTTCTATAATATTTTTTCAAAGGATAGAAGGGGCACTATTTAATACAAAAAAAAAAAAACCCAACACATTTTCATGTGTAAATTCTCCCTCTCACACATTCTATATCGCAACCAAAATGTCTCAGACTTTCCCAGCTTTACACACTTGCTCTTATTATTTACCACACCTGGAAGAGCCCTTTGTTCCCCAATTAAATTTTGCCTGTTGAATTTCTACCTAGAATTCAAGGCCCAGCTCAATGCTACATTCTGTAGGCATCCTGTCGTGGTTCTGCAAAGTGGAAGTGATCTCTTTTCATATGCTCCTACGGCAATGTGGGATCCAGGCCCCAGAGGGGTGGCTGCTCATACTGCTTAAATAAGCTGGGAGTCATCAACTCCAATCCTTCTGGTGAGATGGGGGACCACCAGGCCTTACTATCTCTCCCACTTCTATGCCCTTCTAGGCACTGTCATCTGACCTATCCCTGGGCCTTGCCATCTGTCTCACTCTTAAACCCTTAGGACTCTTTTCATCTGCACTTTAACTCTTCTCTCCTGAAAGGTGTTGTGTGGATAACCTGTGTCTGGTGGAAGACCTGGGTTCAAGCCCTGCCACCACACACTGTGACCATGTGATCCTGTCAGTGGTCTAGGCCAGAAGTGTTGCTCTCAAATAGAAATGGGGGCCACTTAACCATGATAAGGCACCCTAGGAGATACACACAGACTTAGAAAGGAACATGATCTATGTTTCATTTTATTTTGTTGAATATTTCCAATTACATTTCAATCCAGTTACATGTAATATGGCTGCACTAAGGGAGGGGTGTTGTGGGCTGCATGTTTGACACTTCTGTTCAAGGGGACTCTCTAAAACGTGCCAATCTGTACTAGAAAAGTTTTTTCATGGTAAAAGTTTCCTATACCAATGCAATGACTGGTCCAGTCCCTAGCCTATTTTCCTACAATTAGAGTGTGAGCTCCTTGAAAACGGAGACTCTTATTTTTTCTATTTGTATTCCCAGTACTTAGAACAGTGCTTGCATTGGCACATATTAAGCACCTAAAAAATGCTTTATTCGTGATGGGTTGGAACAACTTACCATCTCTATCTTCGTCATGAATGTTAAGGTATAGATATTCTAAACCTCTTCCTTTTTTGCTGTGCTCTGCTCCTTGTAATTTAGCCAAGAGTGTTGTTTTACCTGAACCATCTTCACCTAAAAAGAATATTTAGAAGAAAAACATAAGAATGTAATTACTCAGTACACAGAAACTATGCTGATATTCTGAAAGAAATAGGTATAACTTCCACATTTATACATATATCCTGACACGTAACAGAAACCCTTTAAAAAGTTGATTTCACAGCACAGGACAGGACTCAAACTTAGTTAACAAACTTTAATAGTTATGTTTTGGCAGGACATGATTTAGACATGGCAGAAACATGACAAATAAGGAATTATTTAAAAAACTGGAATAAAGGATATCATCAAAGAACTGTATAATCATAAAACATAAGAGGGTCACCTGGAAAGAGGCATGATCTAATGGACAGTTCATATACTCCACCAACATCTTCACGTGAGGAAAGATGAAGGCCTCTCAGCACAATGGGTAAACCCCTTCAATCTATGGTGAACTTAAGGAAAGACACGGACAAGACTGTCTCACAGGATGGGCAGACATAGACGGGCTACAATCTGCTCTGTTGAAGGGAACATCCAAACCAATGAGATCACAATTCTATTTTAAGTATTTTAGACTTGAGATTTTTAAACCTGGAACATCAAAGATCAATGGATCCAGCCCCTTACTTTTGCAGAAAAGAAAACCCAGGCTCAAGAACATGACTTGTCACATAATGTTACACACTACCTAGCCAGAATGGTAGAAAGGAGTTTAAAATCTAGGCTTTCTGATTTCCAAATCAATGCTTTTTTCTTTACTTCACACTGCCCTCACCTATCCAAGGTACACCTAGTTCTTCGTAATAATAACCAAAGTTATAACCCATTCTTTCATGTGAAAAAATAAATGAATTTGGCTCTACCTACAATTCACCCAAAAAAGTAAATGAAAAAGTCAAAGAATAAGCTGGGGTCAATCGCTTACTAGCAAATATGTTAAGATGGACTATTACAAAGAAAACAGAGTTCTGAGACATAATAGGTCTAAAATGACAACCTTAAACCTTCGGTGTTTAAACAATAAGGTCTGACTGCGACAGCCAATAACCATTAAGAGAAAATTCAGTCTGTGGCAGGATAGATACCAACATTTGCTTTCAACATCAGTGTATCTTCTTCACCAGCACAGTGAAGGCTGGGAAACTAATGAAAATAATTATAGAGCTAAGCAAAACTACAAGTCTCAAGCAGACTCTATAATCATCTCCAATTTATCCTGTATATATCCGGTTTGCACATAGTTGTTTCCATGTTGTCTCTCCCATTAAGAATGAACTCCTTAGGAGCAGGGGATTTTTTTTTTTTTTTTTTGCCTTTCTTGGTACTCCCAGTGCCTGGAACACAGCAGGTACTTAAAAATGCTTGAGGGATGGAACTGACTTATTTTGTTATTCTTCCTTTCCACCTACTTTAGTGACCTTTGCCACTGTAATGGAATAATTCTATCCAACCAGAAGGTCAGAGAGTATTTAAAACAACAACAACAACAAAAACATAACCTGGAAGAATCAGGGAAGAAAAAAATATGGTCAGTTTTAAATCTACCCACATTACATTAGTTGAAACAAGGAAGTTCCAAAGTCTACTTAGGGAAATACCACAAAAGCCCAGTGGGTACTTAGCACTTCCTTTTCTGCAAAACCCCACTCCCAAGCTCTTCCCCAGCTCCCAGCAACGTCTCAGGAACAGCCGCCTCCTGGCCCAGCCCGGGGTTGGGTGTCACACCTTCCCCACCCTGCTCCAGGTGGGGAGCCACTCACCAAACACCAGGATGTTTTTGCCTGCCGGTAACTTGGACCTGGAGCGGGTGGAGACTTCGCTCAGGATGGACGACCTGCGGGGTCAGAGCACAGCCGTCAACCGGGCGCTGACCCCCAAGGCTCCCCGGGCCCCGGATGCTGGGCGCGGGGGGCCGAGGGGGAGGAGCCCCTCTCCCCACACCGACATCGTCCTGGGGATAACAGCACGCCAGCGGTCTGTGAATCATCACAAAGTCCAGACCCGGCGGCGGAGATGCTGGCCTCGGGAGCCGAGGGAAGGGGTACACAGGCAAAAGCGAGGCTGGGGAGCAGAAGGATAAGCACGGCTAGTGTTTACGTAACGCTTAGAGGCTGGCAAAGCTCTCCCCAGACGCGTTACTTCGGTCCTCACAGCACCAGCTCTGGGAGGGAGGTGTTGTTATAACCTCCCTTTTACAGAGAAGGAAAAGTGAGGCCGGCAGAGGCGAAGCGACTTGCCCAGGGTCACACAACTAGAAATGTCAGCTCGGATCTGACCTCTGGTCTTGCTGCCTCCAAGAGAGAGAAAAGGAGAGGAGAGAGGGGAGAACGAAGAGGAGGATAAGAAGGGGGTCCCTCCGCGCGGAGCCGGGAGGGAGGGAGGCGGGCGGAGGCTGCCCCACCATCCCTGCCGTCCCGCCCGGTCCAGCGGCCCCGCCCCGCCCGGCCCGGCCCGGCCCCGGAGCCCGGGCCGCCCTCGGCCCCTCCTCACCCAGCCCGTCGGTCCTCCACTCACCACAGGTTCTGCCCTTCGTCCTCCTCGCTGGGCAAGTCCCCGGCGCCCGGGGCCCCGGTCCCCTCAGGCCCCAGCAGCAGCTTCTTCTCCACCCCCACCGGCGCCATCTTGCCAACTGCAGCCACAAAGAGGGCCTTCCCCCGGGCCCGCCGAGGACCCCGCGCCGGCGGGGTGGCCGAGCCCACGCCTGTCCCCGACACCGAATTACCTCACCCCTCTGCGGCAGCCGTGGCCGCCGCCCTACGCCAAATCACTCGTCAGCCCAGACGCCTGCCTCCCTGAACAGCTTGGCAGGACAAGCGAGGGCCGCAGGGCGTGAGGCTTGCTGTCAGGCAGTGACGAAGACAGCTAAAAATCCGAAGGCTTGGCACTGTCACACTGCGAGGAGCCGCCCTGAGTCTGAGGAGCGCGGCAGCGCCCCCTCCTGCCCTGAAGGAGGACGGCAGCCACGGCCACGACCTCCTGAGCTAGTCTGGTACCCAGGCTCCTTCATCCTGGGAGAGCATCATTGAATCCAGGGCCCTCCGTGACCGCAGAAGGTCAGCCACAGGGTGCCAGGGCTTGCAAGGGACTTTCGGTAATATATTGTTTCCAGGATCCGGAGCTCAAAGGAATCTTCGAGATCCACTTCATTTTTACAAATGGGGAAACTGAAGCCCAGGAGTGGGGAAGGGACTCCCCAGTATCACAAGAGGCCAGTGAGAAAGCCAAGAATAGTTTTGTTCAAATCGTCTGACTCAGAATCCAGGGCTCTTTCGATAAGAGGGTGAAGATAATTGGGTCCCTGATTAATTTGATGAGTTTTTCAATCAACCCACTACTAATATTTATACAGGTCTTTTTTTTTTTATAATTTTGCAAAGTGCTTTTAGTACATTATCTTATTGGAGTCTCGCAACAGCCCTGTGAGGCAGGTACTGTGGATGTGGTTATTTCTATTTTACAGATGTGGATTGACTTCCTGTTCCATTCCAGGAGACTACTTCCTCTGTCATCCCTACCCTTTCACTTGTCTTCAGTCACTCCTTGTCTACTATCTGCTTCTCTACTGACTGCTAGGCATGCCCATGTCTCCCCCATTATCAGGGGATCCTCATTTGATCCTTCTATTCCTGCTGGCTGTCATATCCTATCTTTCCTGACTATTGTGATGCACTCCTGGAAAGGGCTGTCCGCAATAGGGCCTCCACTTTTTTCTTGCTCTCTTCCTAACTTTCTGTGGTCTGGTTTCTGAGCTCACATTTGACCAAGATGACTCTCCCCAACCTTGGGTTGCTAGCAGTCTCTTGATTGCCAGATCTGATGACATTTTCTCAATCCTTATCCTTCTTGATCTCTCTGAAACCTCTGATATTGCTCTCTTCTCTCTTAGTTTTTGTGACACTGCTCTGTCCTGGATCTCCTTCTTTCTGACTTCCTTCTTGGTCTCCTTTGCTGGATCTTCATCCAGGTGACCCTTGTGGGTGTTTCACAAGACTCCATCCTGTGCTCTTTTCTCCCTCTGTATTATTTTACTTGGTAATCTTGTCAGCTCCCATGGATTGAGTGATCATTTCTATGTTAATGATTCTCAAATCTACTTGTCTAGCCCTGGCTGTCATTCTTGACTACTCAACTCTTCACTCTCACCACCACCCCCAAAATTCCATGTACAATCTATTGCGAAGGTCCATTGATTTTGTCTTTGTAATATCTCTTGCATATACCCCCTCCTCTCCTCTGACACTGCCCTGACATCTAACATGGGTTCTCATCATCTCACACCTGGACTTTTATAATAGCCTGCTGGTTGGTCTGTCTGCTGTGGGTATCTCCCCATTTTCATCCATCTTAACTCAGCTGTCACAGTGATCTTCACTAAGCCCATGTCTGATCATGTCACACACCACCACCATCACCCCTCAGTGGCTCCCTATCACCTCCAGGATCAAATATAAAATCCTCTATTTGACCTGCGAAGCCCTTTGTAACCTGTCCCACCCCTACCTTTCCAGGCTCCTTAAACCTTACAGTGCCTCCCCACTGGGTATTCTTCAATCCAGTGACACTGGCCTCCTTGCTGTTCCTAAAATAAGACATTCTATCTCCTGACTGGGCATTTTCTCTGGCTATCTCTCATGCCTCTCATTACCTTCCTCATCTCTGCCTCCTGGCTTCTCTAGCTTCCTTTAAGTCCCAACCAAAATCCCACTTTCTATAGGAAGCCGTTCTTGATTCCCCTTAACTCTAGTGCCTTTTGTCTGTTGATTGTTTCCAATTCATACAGTGTACTACTTGTTTGAAGTTATTTGCATATTGTTATCCCATTAGATTGTGAGTTCCAAAAGAGCAGAGACTTTTACCTTTCTTTGTATTTTCAGCACTTACTATGGTCTCTGGCACATATCAGGCACTTAATATATTTATTTAGGGCAGCTCAGTGGTACAGTGGATAGAGTGCCCAGCTTGGACTCATCTTCCTGAGTTCCAACCTGACCTCAGACACACACTAGATGTGTGACCCTGGGCAAATCACTTAACCCTGTTTGCCTCAGTTTCCCCATCTACAAAAAGAGCTGGAGAAGGAAATGGCAAACCACTCCCATATCTTTTACAAGAAAACTTCAAACCAGGTCATGAAGAGTCGGACATAAGTGAAAATGACTGAAGAACAACAAATGTTTATTTACTGACTTACTCATGGCCATACAGTGCCAGAGATAGGATTTCAACCCACTCCAAGGCCAGCATGAAGCTGTCTTTCAAAGCTGGAAAAAAATCAATTCCAGTTCTTCATTTGCTAGATGGTGAAACAAATGGAGACCTGGAGCAATTGTGTCTTGCTCATTCATGGTCCTGCTCCTACTGGCTCTGCTAATGAAGTAAGAGAGAAGAGGAACCAAAGGATATGAGAGTTCAGGCCAAGCTGTCTCTACTACTAGTCCAGTTAGGGGTTAGAGAAATGGGGATTCTCTCCCCCTTGGGACATGGGATCCATGCTTGGGAATGGAAAGCCATTGCTTTCTGCTTATTATCATTATTTATTTTTCCTCTCCAATTACACATAAAAAAACTATTTTAACATTCATTTAAAAAACTTTTTGAATTCCAAATTCTCTCTCTTTCCTTTCCCCCTCATTGAAAAGGTAAGCAATTTGATATAGGTTATACATGTGCAGTCATGCAAAACATATTTCCATATTAGTCATGTTATAAAAGAAAACATAGACCAAGAAAAAAAAGAGAAAAAATAAAGTTTAAAAAAAGCATGCTTTGATCTGCATTCAGACCCCATCAGTTCTTTCTCTGGAGGTAGCTAGTATTTTTCATTGTTAAGTCTTTCAGAATTATATTGGATCATTGCATTGCTGAGAATGGCTGAGTCATTCACAGCTGATCATTGTACAATATTGCTGTTACTGTGTACAATGTTGTCCTGGTTCTGCTCACTTCACTTTGCTTCAGTTTGTATAAGTCTTCCAGGTTTTTCTGAAATCATCCTGCTTGTCCTTTTTTTTTTTTTCCTACTTTTTAGGCGTTTGGGGTTAAGTGACTTGCCCAGGGCCACACACATGTCAAGTGTTTGATCTGAGGCCGGATTTGAACTCAGGTCCTCCTGACTCCAGGGCCGGTGCTCTATCCACTGCACCACCTAGCTGCGCCTGCTTGTCATTTCTTATAGCACAATAGTATTCCATCACAATCACATACCACAACTTGTTCAGTCATTCCCCAGTTGATGGGTATCCCCTCAATTTCCAATTCTTTGCTACCACTAAAAGAGCTGTTATATATTTGTATACATATAGGTCCTCATCCTTTTTGTTTTTTCTCTCTTTGGGATACAGACCTGGCAGTGGTGTTGCTAGGTCAAACGGTAAGCAGGGTTTTATAGCCCTTTGGGCATGGTTCCAAATTGTTCTACCGAATGGGTAAATCAGTTCACAACACCAGTGTCTCAATTTTCCCACCTCCCCTCCAACATTTGTTATTTTTCCTTTTCTGTCATATTAGCCAATCTGATAGAAGTGAGGTGGTACCTCAGACTTGCTTTAATTTGCATTTCTCTAATCAATAGTGATTTAGAGCTTTTTTTTTCATATGACTCTGGATAGTTTTAATTACTTTGAAAACTGCCTGTTCATATCCTTTGACCATTTATCAACTGGGAAATGTCAGCCATTGTTTTCTATGATCACTAAGATGAAACTTGGGCAGTAGGTGTGGCTACCAGGAAGTTGGACAAGGGTTTGTCCTGATGTAGTGCCAGAGGTTGAGTACATTTAAGGGAACTCCCATGACATCCTCAGGAGGCAGTCTCCAGGCCAGTGTTGCCAGAAGCACAGAAGTGGGCAGCAGGTAAGGCAAGGTTTATTCAACATATACTTGTGATCAGGAAGAACTCAAGAAAGGACACCAGGCAACTGGGGTGAGTTGTCCTCAAATGGAGAGGGCTACCAGAGATTTAGCCATATGAGAGAACTTTTATAGAAGATAAAATGGGATCAAGTCTCTTCTTTTCCCAGTCCTTAGTCAAGTTAGATCCTCATACCATATCAACCCCACCAGTGCATGGATGGTTCCCATCTGGAGGGAGAACCTTTGATTGATATAGGTGAGTGGTAAGGGGGTACAGGACTCAGATCCTGATATTGCTAATTGGGCAGTCCTCAGGTGGCAAAGAAGGACACCAATAGTGATGGGGCTGGAATGAGTAGGGTGACTTAGGCCAAAGGTCATCTTCCTGAATTAAAATCTGGCCTCACCCATTTACTAGGTGTGAGATCCTGGGCAAGTCACTCAACCCTATTTGCCTCAGTTTTCTCATCTGTAAAATGAGCTGGAGAAGGAAATAGCAAAGCACTCTAGTATCTTTCCCCAAAGGGGGTCACAAAGAGTCAGACACAACTGAAAATGACTAAACAACATGACAGTCATTATTGTACAGCAGTAGAAATGATATGGGGTCAGAACCCTGGTTTCCTGGCTCCTGGGCTTTTGCTCTTTCCAACATCCCAGGCTGTCTCTTCAAGGACATCCTCCTATATTCTGGCAGATGATGCATCTACTCATCCCAAATAGCAGCTTTCCTATTAATGATTTTGAGGGAAGGAGACATAATTCTAATCCTTTATTAAAAAAAAAAATTACCCCATCTCATCTATGAGCCAGAGCTCTATATATGGTTGGTGCTATGGGAGATACTGAGGCATAAAACACAATTCCTCATATAACTGTGACCCCTTCTTTTAGTAAGCTTCAATCATGACATGACCTGGTTAAAAACCAGTTCTTTAGTGGCTCCCCATTGCTTAAATGACAAAGTCAAAACTCTCAGCCTTGCCTTCAAGGCATTGTAAGACTTGATCTGAAATGATCTTTCTCCCCTTATCCTATACTTTTCTTCTATACATATTTCACACCCTAGGGAACCAGACTAGCCTGTCATCCTGAACATACCTAAGCTTTTCTGGACTCTGTGAAACGGAAATCCTGGGTTTTAAACTCAACCATTATTTTTTCCACCTGAAATGCCTTCATTTTCCATTTTCCACCTATGCTTCATAGGGTTGCTGGGAATCAAGTGCTCTAAAATTTTTAACTTGTTATATGTGGGTAGAAGATTATTATATTGAAATCCTATCTATCCTTCAAAGTCCAGGTCAAAATGCCACCTCTTTACTTGCTAATAGCTACTTAATCAAGAGTTATTCTCTACTTGAAGGTCACAAGAGACAGAACAGACTGATTTTAGACGTGGTGTTGATGAAGGATATAAAATGCTGCTTATGTAAGTTAAAGAATTCACATTCCTGGTGTGTTTTCAGGTAGGGACATTTTCTCCTTTCACCCTGCTTCAAACAACAACCAAAAGACAATTATAAGTTCATATGTCCTCCTTAAAAAGGGAAAATACCTGTTTCATTACTATTATTTCTAAAACCACATCTCTATTCATACATATATCTACATCAACATTTATAGCAAAATATCTATACATATATACTCAAAACTAATATTTCTCATTTTCAAGAAAATAAGTGTTAATACACAACAGGCTTCTAAAAAATTCTCTTTTAATACTGTCAACTCTTGATTATCTGGGTTAGTGAGCTGAGACTAAAAGCACATTTTTCCCCTGGCCAAGGCCAGACCAGTCCCTGATGTAGATATTTGATAAGCTTATCTCTGAGAATGCCTAATGAAGGGCCCTACTCCTCTGGCCAACAGCTGGAAGTCTGTAACAATTTCTCTTCCTTTCTCGAATACAGTGAGAGAGGAAAGAAGAGTGAGGTCCTGTGGGAGTTTTTGGTACGAAAACTCAGTTCCAGCTCACCAGTCAATCAAAAATGTCCCTTTCTTTGATCCATAGTGAATGGACAAAAAACGGGTAATGGGATATCTGTACTTGCTCCAAAGTCTAAAACAAATTCTCCATTACACATTCTTGGAGGCAGGCTTATCAAATATTCCCAAGGGGGATTGCATTAGGCAAATATACTTCAAAAACAGTCTTGAGGACTGGGTGTCCCACTCTTTGTGGTATGCAGGGTGACCCTGGGTTCTCGAAGTCTTCAGACTTTCCTACTTCTGTTGAAGGTACCACCATCCTTCCCAACTCCCAAGTTCATAACATTGGCATTATGCTTGCATCCTTATTCTCCCTTACCCTACCAAATCTTACCACTTTTACCTTCGCAGCATCTTTCACATCTGAGCCTTTCTCTTCACTCACACAACTACCTTGGTTCGGGCTTTGATCACTCCTTGCCTAGATCATTGCAGTCCTGGTCTCTCTGCATCAAGTCTCTCCCCACTGCAGTCTATCTTCTACCAGTGCTTCTTAAACTATGGGTCACGACCCCATATGGGGTTGTGAAAAACTTGTCAACAGTAAAAGATTTCTGAGCACGCAACGACCAAAATTTAAAAATCAAACACATAAATGAATCTGAGATGTTTCTGGCAGTGCTTGCCCATGTTGCATCGTGCAACTTCACTGCAGCCTCGGTTCTGAACACAAAGCATGCACACTTTGCACAGCACATGCCCTTAGACCACACAATGCCAACAAACGCTGTCCAAACGGGAAGATGGGTCTCTAGTGGAAAAAGTTTAAGAAGCCCTGCTCTACACTGCTACAGAAGTAATTTTCCGTAAGTGCAGATTCAACCATGTGACTCCCACGATCAATCAACTAAATGGTTTCCTATTGCCTCTAGGGAAGAAAAAATAAACTCCTTTGTTTAGCTTGTAAAGCCGTATACAACTTGGCTTCATTTTATTTTTCTAGCCTTACTGGATAGTATTTTCACTCTTGCATTCTGGGAGTCATTCTGATCTTCATGTGGCTGACTGTCTGTCCCACATGCCTGGAATGCACACCTTCCTCAATTCTCACCTCAGAGTCCTCTTCCTCTAAGATCCACATCGAGCATCATCTTCTGCACGAAGCCTTTCCTGATCCCCCTAACTGCTAGTGGCCTCCTTACCAATATTTAACTACTTTGCATATATTTATGAACTTTATATTGATGCACTATACATATTTAAAGCTACTTGTTTCCTGAATTACAACGTAACTCCTCCGGAGTGGAAATTGTTTCATTCTTAAGTCCTCAATGTTGGGCACAAGGGAGGCACTTAATAAATACTTGTAGACTGATTGAAGGGTTGATGGACAGCCACTAAGGACAAGCTCAGGCGGCTACTACCAAGTTGAGAAGTCTTCGGTGTCATAGTTGCTTTATGACTTTACACAAATCACTTTTCTCTGGACCTAGAGTTCCTAGAAAATGCAAAATGAAAAAAATTCATAGGATTTTAGACTTGGAAAGTATTTAGATATTATATAGTCTAATCCTCTCAGTTTGTAGATGAAACTGAGGCTCAGAGAAGGTGAAATATTTGACTATGGTCACATAGTCAATAAACATTTAAGCTGTTGATTATGTGTCAGGCACTATGCTAAGTGCTGGAGATACAAAGAAAGACAAAAGACAGTCCTTGCTCTCAAGAAGCTCCTAATTGATAGCAAATTCACTCAATTACCCTAAAAATGTGTATTGGTATCTCTTGTTTTTATATCATCCTTTCTGAATACATTCCCCACCCTGTACCATCCTGAAAGTCATCCTTTATAATAAATAATAAAAGAATGGTCGCAAGGGGATAGTGTAAGTTAACAAGTCCACAAGCATTTATGAAGTGCTTACTAAGGTGCTTAGATGTGCCAATACAAATACAAGCACAAAGGCAGTCCTTGCCCTCAAGGGGCTTATTTTCTCATGGAGGGAAAACAACATTGAAAAAGAAAATGAAAAACCACTGGGGCCTGGTAGAGAAAGTTCAGATAGTCAGAAGTGCAGCCTGGAGAGGAAAGAAAATATGGCTGGTCTGGCTATCCTCCTTAAAATGGAGGTTCTATGAGGAACCAGCCAATCAAGCCTCAGAAATAGAAGGTATTTTCAGTGGGAGAATTCCAGGAGTGAAGTGAACATCAAGGGTGAAGAGGTTTAAGGGGCATGTAGAAAAATATCTGGGATTTAGGAGCCTGGAAAGGAATGAAGGCTTAACATGTCTGGGTCTTTTCCAGCAAACCACACTGTTGCGTTCCTTGCAGAGGTCATATACTCACTGGCAGTGGCTTGTGGTTGGATCCTTTTATTTGAACCTGTATCAAAGATGATTGTAGACTGAGCCAGGAAAAGATTTCCCCTAGCTCCCATGTAGGTTTCACGAGGTAACATTCCCCCGTCTTGATGTAGCATCTTTGTTGGGATACAGAAAATACCAGCTGTCTATTAGGCTTCTAGCAAGAGAGGGAAAGAGGCCTTTCCCACCCTCCCCCTGCCTCCTCACCCTCAGCAATGGTAACTGCCCTCAAGAGGCATCAAGAACATCCTAAGAGAGCCTGAGATCTGACCTCAAGTCTGTCTCTTTCAGTCTGTGTTTCTTTTCCTGAGCACTAGTGATCATACAGTGATCCCGATAGGTGGTCATTTACAGCCATGTCATGATTTTGATATATTGGGAGCTAATTGCCAAGCAGATAATTTTTTGCAACAGACTCTCGGGAACAATAACCACTTCTAGGAGAATACTACAGCTATAAGGATTAAGAGAGCCCAAGCCATGGCTGGCTGGCCAGAAAACAAACACCTTGAAAACTGCTTCTGTGGTATGTATGGGAAGTGAATATGAAATGACTATTCAGTCCTACAAGTTTCCTGAAAATCTTCACCTTCCAGGAGAGTAAGACAGAGGTGATGGATTACTGGGATATTTTAAGTATTTGTTAATGGGCATTTATGATTCTTTTGTATTTTAAGCATTCCTTTTGTGATAGAGAAAATAATATTTGTCTCCACCTGGTATCTACTTTATGAAGAGTATTTTTCTAGAAAAGGCCCTATTAATCTCTTTTAAGGGAGACCCCAGAAATGAACCATATCTAAGCTTTATTTTAAAAGACAGAGGTAGAGAATTCTAGAAAAGGTAGAGAATTCTAGAAAAGGTTAATCCATTCTCTTAGGGATCAGGCTGTCCTAGGACTGAACCTAATGCATGTGACTACAGAACCAATGCCTCGGTAGATCAGCAAAACCAGGCTACAAGTCTACCAAATCTGACAGTATAGATAGTATTCTGTAATATGTTGTTGTTGTCCAGTCATTCAGTAGTGTCCAACTCTCTGTGACTCAGTGGACTATACTGTCCATGGGATTTTCTTAGCAAAGATACTGGAATGGTTTGCTATTTCCTTTTCCAATGGATTAGGGCAAACAGAATTTAAGTGACTTGTTCAGGGTCACACAGTTTGTAAGTGTCTGAGGCTGGATTTGAACTCAGGTCTTCCTGACTCCAGGCCCAGCACTCTATCCACTGAGCCATCTAGCTGCCTCCATTGTGTATTTACAAAATGTCTGCCCACTGGTACAAGTTCTCTGTCTGGGGCTAAACAAAATAAATGCAGTTTTGAAGAATGAAGAAGGAGATAATTGAGACTGGGAGAATTAGAAATGATTAAAGAAGCTAGAAACTCAGATTAGCTACATATTTAGGCAGAGGCATAAATATTTTATCTAGTAAACACTCTTAAGATTTTTTCAAAGTTTAATTTCATTTATTTAGGAGTAAAAAGTATTTAAATTCTACTAACAGGGCCAGAATATAAACAGTGCAGGCACAAGCAATATCTACAGCTGTCCAACCTTTAGAAACTTAATAAGACCATAAAATCGTACTTTCCCATCTTCTTTATTTCACACAAGACATCTCATTCTTCAGACAAATTTCTACAAAATCTTCATTTCTCTGTAATCAATTGGGATTATATTTGTCAGTCTTTTATACAGTTTATAGAATTTATGACTAACACTTAATGAGTAAGATTCACCCCAACATGGGAAGTTGCTTCCTGAAAAGAAACCTGGCACTCTTGGTACCCTAAGGTCTGAAAGAATTATTACTCTAACACACTCTTAAATAATGACTTGGAGATCAGAAAAATCAGTAACACCTAGAATAAGACCATGCACATGGTAAGCACTCAATATGAACTGAAATGGCTAAATGAAAGTCGCCACACTGATCACCATGTAAAATGTTAAATTTTTTTAAAAATCCTGCTCAGCTCAAGTGAACAATTAATAACAGCCCTGTGAGATAGGTATAGATGAGAAAACAGGTTCATAGAGGTTAAATAACTTGCCCTTGGCTGCACCGTTATGTTAAAGGTTGGATTTGAACCCAGATCTTCCTGGTTCTAAGTTCAGAATCCTTTCCACTAGTGCATTTCATTCACACAGAAATCATGCTGGTTTATGGAAGACCATGCTGACAGCAAGCTCTGGCGAGTCCTACAAAACTAGAAAGACTCAACTATGGCGCCAGGGACAAGCTGATGACCCGTGAAACATGCAAAAATTTTACAACCGCTTTCAGTTCCTGTTGCTCTTTTTTGTTTTTGTTAAGGACAGAAATGAGAGAAAAGAAGTAAGACAATTGTTAACAATCACAAAATTATTAAAAATATTACCGGTTCATTTTTGGCACTATAAATGAGATCTTTATCCAATGATAGAAGAGTTGATACACTACATTTTCACCATAAACATAACTAAAAGATATAAAGTTCTAGGCACATGGAAGGATGGCTCACAAGTTCTCCCAAATGTAGGTAAAAGAGCTAGTTCTACATGGTTTCATCGTGACCACAAAGGCAACAAGAAGCCTGGGACCCTAGGTCATCTCCTCTGCAGTCTTCATGGTAAGTAAAAGCCAAAAGATAATGACCAATAAAATAACTGCAAGATGGCAGAGGATAGGCAACCACTCAGCTAAACTGTCTCAACATATCCCTCCAAACAACTTTAAAATAACACTTCAAATTGAATTTTGGAGTAGCAGGACCAACAAAAAGTCAGGGTGAAACATTTTTCTAGCCTAAGACATTTAGGAGGTCTGCAGGTGAAGTCTGTGACACCAGGGTATGAGAGGATAATGGCTAGGAGTGCTAGGCTAGAAGCACTGCCATTCAGCTCTTGGGCTCAGGGTCCTGGGCTGTCTGTATCAGGGTCTGAGGGGTGATAGAAGTCAAGGTGATGGTGGTCTGACTTGCCTGGCACATGCTACCTCAGAGTGCCTTGATTCAACTACTCATGCCCTTAACAAATGATTCCTTGATAAAAGTAATCATAAAGATTACTTTGTGTATAAATCAAGTCATAAACAAGGGCATATGTGCTCACCAAAGATTCACCAATGTCACGAAGTATGTCCTGTGCAGAGTACAAATGGAAGAGTAATTCCCAAAAGAGGGGGAGCTGCTCCAAACACTCCATTTTGCAGATGACATTGCACAGATTTCATCAAATCTCTGAACACTACCAGATCCCCTCAATGAAATGAAGTGAAACTCAAAAGAGATCAGCCTGAAAATCTTCATAAGAAAAATTATGCAGATGAAGAATGCATATTGCTCAGATCGTGATATGCAGTTGGATAGGCCACTGGCATTTACATCTTGAACAATGAGTTGGGTCAAAAATTAAAAGGAAAAAGAGAGCACGATTGTATTTAAGAAACTGTGTAGTACTTTCAATGATACAAAAATTCCTCTTTTTAATAGCAATATTCTACCAGTAACAATATACACGGAATGAGTCATGGAATATTATGCTTTTCAGATCATAATAAAGTCAAAATTGCAGGTGACCCAAAGAGCAACAGAGAGACAAAGAGGGTTTGGAAGGAGGCTGCAGCACATTGCCAATGATGATTTGCTTGCAAGAAGTGGAGTAAAAGACATTCAATTCAACAAACATTTATTAAATGTCCACAATGCGCAAAGCACTGAACTAATCCCTGGGGACACAAAGACAAAAACCAAAGAACCCCCACCCTCAAGGAGACTGCATTCTATTGGAGGGATAAAACATGTAGAATCTAAATTTTTTTAAAAATTGAGAAAGGACTAAAAATTGGGAACATCAGAAAAAGTTAAGTGTAGGGGATGGCCACTGTGCAGGGAGACTTGAAACAAGCTCAAGATTCAATAATCTCTATACAAGTGATTTCCTGATCTATATATTTAGTCTGAATCTCTCAAATGAATTTTAGTCTCTACTCACCAACACTTTTGTGCGTCTCAAACTGGATGTCTTGGGGGTTTGGGGGCAAGAGGCACATTAATGCACTGTGGGTGGAGCTGTGAATTGGCCTCATTATTCTGTAAAACAATCTGGAACTATACCCCAAAGATAACTGAACTGTTCATAGCCTTTAACCCAGCAATATTGCTACCAGGCCTATATGCCAAAAAGACAAAATTGAAAAGGACCCATATGTACGAGAACATTTACAGCAGCTCTTTCTATGGTAGCAAAGAATTATAAACTAAGTGGGTGCCTATTGATTGGGGAATGATTGAACAAATATGACTGTAATGTAATACTATGGTGCCATAAGAAATGCTGAAAGGGATGGTTTCAGAGGAACTTTGGGAAGACCTGTTTGGAGTGATGCAGAGTGAGGTAAGCAGAACCAGGAGAACAATTTATACAACAACAACATTATAAAGACAAATAACTATGATGCAGTGATGAACCAAGATTCCAGAGAGCTGATGATGAAGCATGCTATATGCCTCCTGATAGAGAGGTGATGGATTCAGGGCTCTAGACCAGTGACCACACCACTGTGGTTATCAGGATGTTAAGATTTTTCTTATATAGTTCTGCATATTCTTGTCACTTCTTAATCTCTTCTACTTCTGTTAAGTCCCTACAATTTTTGTCTTTTATCACACCCATTTTTGCATGAAACATTCCCTAGTTATCTCTAATTTCCTTGAAGAGTCTCTTGCCTTTCCCATTCCATTGTTTTCTTCTATTTCTTTGCGTTGCTCATTTAAGAAAACCTTCTTGTCTCTCCTTGCTATCCTCTGGATTTCTGCATTATTTGAGTATATCTTTCCCTTTCTCCTTTCCCCTTCTCTTTCTTCAGCTATTTGTAAACCTTCATCAAACAACCATTTTCTCTTTTTGCTCTTCTTTTTCTTTCAGATGTTTTTTTTTTATTGCTGCCTCCTATTATTGTTCACAATATTGTGAACCTCCGTTCATAGTTCTTCAAGTACTCTGTCTACCACATCTAAGTCCTTAAATCCATTCTTCTCTTCTTCACCTCCACTTCATATTCATAAGGGATGTTATTTAAATCATACCTATACAGTCTGATGGTTTTCCCTACTTTCTTCAATTTAAGTCTAAATTTTGCAATAAGAAGCTCATAATCTGAGCATAGTCAGCTCCAGGTCTTGTTATAACTTACTGTATAGAGCTTCTCCACCTTTGGCTGTGAAATATATAATCAATCAGGGCTCTATTGACTTGAGCCACCTAGCTGCCTCATTTCATATGTCCTTAAGCATCATGTTGTTTTCCTGTTTGTTTCTTTTAATCATATCTATTTTTATGTTCCTTTACTTTGCCATTCCTGCTTTTTAAAAGTTCACTTAAATCATAATAAATTCTGCTCCAGATCCTGACATAATTCTATATAAATCCTTATAGTTCAATTGTAAACAACGTATTGCTGGAATCTGCTTTCTAATCTGTTCTGCCATCTTTCTCTATATTATGGGTGAGTTCATCCCAAATACAATCCAGAACCATAACTAAAAACCTATACCCACTTATACAGCTAGGTCCCAATTAGTGCAAATAATGAATCCCGTGAAGTGTTTACATGTGTTTGAATTCCAACTATTTGAAGTTATAATTATGTAAAATATGGATAATTAGTTCCAGTCCAATGACCACTTCATAGGATTCATTAATTGCACTAATCAGGACCTAGCTATACCTTCCTTAGACAAACTGAATATACAAGACCCAGAAGGGAATCAAACATAGCAACACAGTATTTGATGAACCCAGGGGACACAACTCCTAAAATAAGGATTCCTGATTTGAAAACTACTGGGGACACTGGAAAGCAGTCTTACAGAAAATAGTTAAGATGAACATCATACACCATATGCCATAATAAATTCCAAATGGATACATGACCTAACTATAAAAGTTCATATCATAAACAAATTAGAGGAGCAGGGAGCTTTCACAACTATAGACAAAGGAATCTTGATCTTGATGCAAAAAGAAGTGAGCAGAACCAGGAGAAAAAATTGTAAAATGACTACTATATTGTAAAGGAAAAGACATGAGAATTATTTAAGAACAATGATAAATGAAATGACCAATCACTATTCCAGAAGACTGATTTATATGAAACCATGGTTCCCACCTCTTAGAAGAGGTGTGATGAATCAGAGGTATAGAACGAGATCTAAATTTTCAGACTTGGGCAATATGGGAATTAGTTTTGCTGGACTATATTTGTTACAAGGGAAGTATATTATTTGGGGGGTGGGAGGACTGTTAAAGGACAGGGAGAGTCACATACACTGACACAATGCTTTTTTCTTTCTTCTTTGAATAGGGAAATGTTCACATTTGTCAATATCAGGTTCACAATAAAAAAGAACATTTTTAAAACAACGTAAAATATGGTAATTTTGATTTTTAACACAGTTATCTTTTTTTCTCAACACATTCAATAAGTAATCTTCTCAAATACTAGCTATTAATATTAAGAAGCAGCCCCAAGTGGAGTGGGAAAAAGAGGGAAATGGACGTGTAAAGTTTTTCACCAGAGTTAAAATTTAGGACTATTGATGATGTAATATACAGCAAGAGTTCATTATTTTATTCAGATGTAAACACACTAAGTTTTAAAGTAATTCAGTAATATAAGGGCTGCGGGAAAAGAGTATATACAAGCAGTAAATGCTACAGAAGAAAGATCCCCAGAACTGGTGCCAGAAGACATGGATTCTAGTCCCAACTTGTCCCTTTCTAGCTGTATTACTGATAGCAAGTACAATTTCTCTGAGCCTCAATTTCCTGCAATATGGTGATAATATTTGCACTACCTATATCAGAGGATTATTATGAGGAAAGTACAATGTACATTGAAAGCTACAGAACATTACATGAATGTCAGCTATTACTATTAACATTTTTTGCTTACCATGGTGATCATTACATAATTACTGAATCTGAAAAACAGTGAACCGATAAATGCTTCACTGCAGAGTATTTTTCTAATTGTCATGATGGGTAGTGTTTATTTTAAAGTGGAAAAGAAGAAGTCTATAGATTAAGTGAGAATGAAGATGCTTAAAGAAAGAGAACAAGGTTGTTGAATGTTAGAACATTGGATTTACAGTCAGAAAACCTGGCTTCAATTGTTGATTATGTAAATGTAAGCCATTATTATTCATCATTCATAGGTTCATAGCCAGATGGAATCTTACAGATTACCTAGTATACTTTCCACATTTTATAGACAAGGAAATTGGGAATTAAAGCCCATAAGAACATCTCCATATCAGTCATCTGCTCTCTTCTTTCCCAAGGGAAATACCTGAAACAGGAAAACTTTATTTTATTTTTAAAAATTCAGAACTCACTTTGGAAATTGTTTTGAAAATTATTTCTTTCTTCATGTGTAGAAGATTCACTACCAAATCTTTTTTTCTTATGTGGAGTCAATAGTATTTCTGTAAAATATAAAAATTATTTAGAGAATCTTTAGAGTATTCATACAAGCAATCACTTGTCAAATCTATATAGTAAAATATGTAAAATACATATTTAATGTAGACCTATATTTTACATTGAAAAGTTTAGGTGAGCTGTTAAGAATTTTAAAAACTATCCAAAGAGACTAAAATTATTCCCCAGGACTTTTTAAGAATCTCTGACTGCTCAGAAACACGTTTTCTTTTCCATAACCTTTTCCCCCTTAGCTTTAATGTATTTCATAGTTTAGAAGCTAAATCCAGTCCAGAAATTTTATCATAAACACAGTTAAAAGCTGCTGAATTACCTTTGTTAAAGATAAGTGATTTCCTTAAGTCACTTTTATATCTATCTTCAGTTTCCAGAATGACTTTGTGGAGATCACATTGGAATGGGCAAGAGTGCAAGAGCCTGCTAAAATTTCTGCTATTCAGGGATTTTCCTACTTCTATGCAACCTAAAAAAAAAGCACATTAAGATGATAGACAGATGTTATAAAACAGCTAATTACAAGTCTATGAATGCAAAATATTATCTTTAGGATGGTAACTATACTCCAATAAGATACTTAGTTATGTTTATTAAAAGGTGAATATGATCACATTATGTTTGTAGATAATTAGCCAACATTTGCCGAATACTTACAACATGCCTAATGCTGTGGGAAGATGCATAATAAATATAAAACAATTTTAGCCATCTAGAATCTAGTTGGGAAGATAAAGCAAACACACACCAAACAGCCAGAATCCAAATGAACGCTAAATTATTGGAGTAGCAGAGAGGTAGGAATTAACAGAATATATTTTAGGTATGCCTTATTGGAATGGGAGGGATGTTGAGAGTAGTAGGAAATGATTAGAGTGGGGTTGGGGATAGGAAAAAATAAGAGAGGGGTCCTGAAAGTCAGAGGAGTTTAATTCTGATACAGGAGGCAATGGACAATTATTATATAATTATGAAACAAGTGGCATGATGAAAGTGACATTTTAGAAAAGCAGTTAAGAATTGGTTATATGGTGTTGATTAGTTGGGGAACAAATGGGAAAACCAATAGTTACAATAAGATGACAAGAATCAGAGCTAAAAGAGACTGCAAAGATGATCGCTCCCTCATTTTACAGATAAAGAAGCTGAAGATTGAAAAAGGAAAATAACTTGCCTAAGTTTACAAGCAGTTTTAAAAAAAAAATTATCAATAACTACTTGAGAAGGTATTCAAGCTATTTAATAATAATTACTGAAATGCAAAACAAACCAAGATACTACTTTATACCTATTAAGATAGTAAAGAATCTTAAAAATAGTAAAATGCTCTTTTGTGGCAATGGTCCAGTGAAAGAAGAGCAATGGATCTGGATTAAACTGTCCCAAGTTCAAATTCAGTGTTGGTAATGCTGTAGGAAAATAGGCACATGTTGCTGGAGTTGTGAATTGATACAATCTTTTTGCAAATTACTTGGAATTATATGGTGAGATTTACAAAGCTGTTCATACCATTTGATTTAGTAACTGCATTGGAGATCTACACTAGAGATGCTATTGATAAGAGGGGGAAAAAAGAACTATTTGTATGGAAATATTTTTAGTAGCATTATTGGTACCAGCAAAAAAAAAAAAACCAAACAAACCTGGAAATGAGACATATTCGAAGTACAACAACTGGGGGAACATTTTTAAAAATTGTGATATATCAAATAAGACACTATTTGTAAAGCACTTAGCACTATACCTAGCATATAGTAGGGGCTTAATAAATGTTTGTTTCCTTCCTTCTTTCCTGCATGAATAGAATGAAATAATGTTGCACCACAAGAAATAAAAAATATGAAGAATATAAAGAAATATGGAAAACATGTAAAGTAATGCTGAGTTAAAAGCAGAATAAAAAGAATATTACATACTGATTTCAACTAAGTAAAAGACAGAACAAAATCTGGAAAATATATTCAAAAAGAAGGTAAAGGTGGCATGTAAACAAAAAGGCAATTGTTACTTTTTTTAAGTATATATAATTTGCTAAACAAAATGTAAGTGATAGAAACATTTTATGTACACCTTGGTTTTGCTCTTATTATTGTTGTTTTGTGTTTTTGAAGATTTGTACTTGTTGAGCACTGTCAATTTTATGATAAAAATTGCTTTTATAGAAAAAAGGAAATAAAGGCCTAGAGTGAAATGAGCAAGGTCACAGATGTGAGAGCACTGACTGCAGGCTGGCTCTTGAGTTGAAAGGGCGAAAGTGAATGAGCTCAACCAGTGACTACTTAGAGAGATGATAAAGGACTATAATAAAAGAGACCAATGGAATAGTCATTATGTCACCAAAGCCAAGGAAGGAGAGAGTTCCACATAAGGACTGCATGAGATGGATGTTGAGATCCCTTCCAATTCTGTGATTCTGAATCTGTAAATTGCAAGCAGGAGGGGATGATTAAATAGCGATACCTTTAAAGAGAAGTCAAGGAAGATAAGGACTAGGAAAAGGACACTGGTTCTGGCAAGAATATCAAGGGAAGCCTTTAAGACAACAGCAGGGAAGGAAGACAGATTTTGGAGGGTTAGTTAGGGACTGAGTAACTAGGGAAAGAAGACAGCAGGCAGAGCTCATAAATTTGAGGAATTTTATGGTGAAAGGAAAACATGAGATTGAATGGAAGCAATAAGGGGTAGTAGGAGCAAATAAATTTCTCTTTCTTCCTTCCTACATACATACCCTAAAGATAGCACAGACCTGTGCATATTTGAAAGTGGAAGGGATAAAATCTGAATCTGGTCCAATCCCACTCCACCATGAAATACTGACTATAAACTAGATGATGTAACGAGGTAACAAGGATACAAAAAGAAAATTTAAGTCTCTGTCCTCAAGGAATTTACATTCTATAAGAAGAGAGTGAAGACGCTAGAAGGACAAATATCTGAACTATAGAATAGAGCTGAAAAGGACTTCAGTGATTACTGAATCCAATTCCTTCACTTTAAAGATAAGGAAACAGGCTGAAATACATTCCAGAGTCACAGTCAGATAGAGGAAAAGGTAGGATTAGAATTCTAGTCTACTGACTCCAAGGTAATGCTCACTCCACCTCATTACACTGCTTCACTAATTGTGACTGAGCTCCTAGAAAATCAGGGAAAGGATGGGGTCTAGAACACAGGTAAACGGATGTTTAGAGAAGAAAAAAAGGAAATTCTTCTTAAGATTGATGGGAGGGATGAAAACGTGGATACACTGACAATGAGACATTATGGTAGGATGCAGGCAGGCAGAGAACTCATGCTGGATGGTACTGATCTTCTCTACAAACAAGAGGCAAGGACATCTACTGAGAGAATATGGGTTTGGGGGAAGAGCTAGAGTTTTATGAGAGAGGTCACAGACTAAAAACTATGGGAAGTGTGTTGAAATGCCATGGAGAAAGAAGAAATAATTTTAAAATGTTTACTATACATTGTTATACTATTTGCTAGAAATAGCGAAAAAAAGTTTTATATTTGTGTTTACAGAACAATCCAAAACACACTGCTTTACATTAAGACCTCAAAAATATGAAAGAAAAATTGTTATCTAATAAAGTTACAATGTACACATCAGGAAGAAGACAGTTGTTCCAAAAAGTGAACTAAAATGAGCTCTGTTTTTTCATTCATTAGCTCAGAAAAGCCAATGAGCAGCCTTCCATGGGTTTATATCAGAGGAAAGGAGAGTTGTTGAGAAATTCATGCTCCTACCATATTACACTGGATTTTTTTATTGTTTTCTAGGTGACCAGAGATGTTCAGAGAGAAAGAGGGCATCAGTTTGGATTGGTAAGAGAACTAAGTTTAGACCTAAGAATAGAATTAGGGGCTAATAGCCTATAAAAAAAAAAGTTTTAAATTTGGGACTAGGAGATTTATTTTTTATGTTGAAGAAGAAAAGTGAAATTTAGTAGCTCTGCAAAGAAAAAACTAAATAACTATCTGACAATCTAGAACTGTGTTAATTATGAAGTAGCTCTAATTGTTAAAAAAAAAAAAATTACCTGAACACCTGAAATTCAATGTTTTAGGATAACTGTCACTTCCTTGAAAATTGGAAGCTTCTTTGCTGATTATGTCTGAACACAATGCAAGTGGATCTGAAAAGCAATATTATAAAATACAAGATTTATCTACATTCACGATAACAAAAAGGGCTTAGCATCTGTAAAGGGCTTTTCCTCCCCCAGGATGAGTGTACTGAAGTGCTCCATCCTCTACATTTTAATGGGTTTCTCCTAAAACAGACCCCCACTGCTCAAATAGAGATGAAGTTTTAGAAAGAGAATGCTTTTACCAGACAGTGATGAGAACAGTGGTGTTAGGCCATCATTGAAGGAAGGGAGAAGAGATACATGAGTATTATTATTAGCTGTAATACCCAATTAAGTATTTTGGCTTAAAAAAGGAAATGAAAAATTTTGTCACTGTACCTGTTACTGGTGACTGATGCTTTCTATTTCTGACAACAGGAGCTGGACATTTACAAGCTTGTTCACTAAAAGAAAGTGGAGATTAGGGTATTAAAAATAAAATATAACATTAGCAATGAGGGCAAAGCACTTTTTATGAACAAAGCACAGTAAGAATGCTCAGTATTTAGCAAGCAGAAGGGGAGCAGTAGGCGCGGCAGGGGCTGACTACATACATCTGGAAGAGTTTGTAAATTCAGTAGCCCTGAATATAATCTTCGGAGCCACTGGCAGACCTAAGATATTCTGAGAGGAGAAAGAATAAAATCAGAGATAAATGAGAAGAAGTGGTTAAGAAAGAAATAAAGGAATAAAAGGAGGAAAACAAAGAGAAAAGAAGTGGCCAAAGTATAGAGTGTTAACTCTCTACTTTTAGCTCCTGCGTTTATTTTCAGAAGAATCTGGACATGGCATCAGCATGGATTAGAGGGGGAAGAAGTAGAGAGATCAATGAAAAGACTGTTACAGCAGGGTAATAGGAATCAGAGGAGACCAAGTAGCATAGCCCCAGATGAGGAAACTGAGGCTCAAAGATAGGAAATGGTTTCCTAAGGCAGAGGAGGGCCTGGTTGACCTAGATCAGGCTGACATCAGCAGGTCAATGGAGGATGGAGGTGAAAAGCAGAAAACAGCTGCCACAAAAAGGCCAAAGCTTTGGTAAGGCAGGTTGATTCACACAAGAGCCAAAACCCTGAGCATCCCCTATCTTACCTCCTTTCACTCTGAATTGACACATCTACAACTGATTTTCCCATCCATCGCAGCATATGTGGATTTTGGTAGTCTGAAGAAACCTCAGTGCCAGCATGGCCTGGCCTTTAGATTTACCTGGGCTCAGCTCCCAATCTATATACTGCTTCTTCTTCCCTCAGGCAGAGGTTGCTCTTACTCTGGACTCAGTGTTTGCCTAATAAATGGCATACATAGGACCAGAGGGCCTACATGACAGTTACTTCCAATCAGCAGGTATTTTAGGTGTTACTCAGCAGAAACTGTCAGAATTGCCCACCCTCATGGAAATGAAATCCTCTATCTCCCAAACATAGGTGAATCTAACATGATATTACATGGGTGAGCCACCTCAGCTGCAAGGGAAACTATTAAAGAAAACTGGGAACCAGAAGGCATCATGATTGAACTAAGGCTGAAATAGAGGGGTGAGGAGGTGGGTTTGAAGGCTCTGGCCACCATGAGAAGTCAAATAGTGTTTTCCTCTCCATCTTCAACATTTTCATATAGGCATAATCAAGTTAAAATGAGAAAAAAGAAGGGAAAGAAATGATCAGAGAAAGTTTAAGATGTTCAGTGGCATTTAGAACACTGGAAGGACAGTGGAAATGAGTCTTCTGGACTCAGCATCTTATCTGTGTAAGGAGCACTAGGTTAGTACGGTGCAGCAGAATGAGTGCTACATTTAGAGGCAGACAATCTGGGGGCCAATGCCAGTCCTTTAGCTTAAAACATAGGTGACCTTCATCTCTAACATCCCTTCTGACTCTAAATCCCATGAACAATTCTTTAGCATCAGTTGACAAAACTATTTCCCCATCCCTGACTCTGCCCGGTCACCAGCAGCAAGGAGGTCTTGCTGGCTCTTGGCTGAAAAACTGTAAACAGTGGCCAGAAGAACAAACAAACAAAAAACACGGGGCCAAATAGAGAAGAGTCAACAGGAAAAATCAAATGGTCTGACTAGGGACTACATACTTAAGAAAGAAAGGTTCTTTCAAATCTGGCCTCAGACACTTAACGCTTACTAACTGTGGGCAAGTCACTTAACCCTATTGCCTCGCTAAAAATCAAAACAAAACAAAAAAAGAAAGAAAGAAAGAAAGGTTCTAGACATGCTCATGTTCTAGACTCTGCTAAGTTCTGGGGATAAAGGCAAAAATGACAGTTCTTGCCCTCACGGAGTTTATATTCCACAGAGGGAGATAACATGTACTTGTACAATTATAAGCAAAATAAATAGAAAATAATTCAGGGAGGAGGAAGGCTCTAGATGCTGTGGGAATCAGGAGAGGCCTCACATATGTCATTATCTCAAGGATGAACTATGTACATAAGACTGAAGAAAATTTCTGTTTTGTCTAATCCCCACAAACTTCTCTATCCAAAGTAAGCATCTTTCAGTAAGCATTGCTAACTGGTTCTGACTTAATGGCTTCATCTGCCTGTTCTTCTTACCTCAGTAAGAACCTGGACCAGCACAAACAGCTGAGTACCCGACTTCTACTTCCTGTTGAGGACTCTGTGCTGATCACATCAACCCCTGGAATGATGTGGAGCCTCCAGAAACATTTAAGGGTTTTACCTAACTATCCAGAAAGGAAAAACCAAGGGGATAAAGGCTCTCTGTTGTTGCAGACACTGATACACAGTGGGAAAGCCAGCCAACAGATCAAGGACAAGCACTGAAGATGGATAATGAGCTGTCCTAGAATTTAATAAGAGAAATAGAGTGGGAAGGAGTAAATCTGGGAAATTGTGCAATGCTTTCAATAACTCCAGGCTTCTTCCTGAAATAAAAACTGATCTTTGTAATGCCAACAGTATTCCAATGATGCAATAGAGCTATAAATCATTGAAGAATCAAAATTACTAGTCACCCAAAGGGCAAAGGAGAGGTACCTGATGGACATAAATAGGCTGCAGCATATTTTTTGTTCAATCATTTTTCAGTTGTGTCTGACTCTTCACGACCCCATTTGGGGTTTTCTTGGCAAAGCTACTCGAGTGGTTTGGTATTTCCTTCTCCAGCTCATTTTACAGATGAGGAAACTGAGGCAAACAGGGTTAAGTGACTTGCCTAGGCTCACATAGCTTGTGTCTGATGCCAGATTTTAACTCAGGAAGAGGAGTCTTCTGACTCCAGGCCCAGGACTCTATCCACTGCACCACCTAGCTGCCCCCATAGGATATTACCAACAATGAACATAACCAAAGCTGCATGAAATATATAATCAAAGAGTTATATAACCAGAAAAGGGGTTGAATATGTCATATGATAAGATCAGCAGATTACAAATGGAGAGCCCACAGACTGCACAGTAATGTCAAAAGTAATGTCAAAAGATCTAAAGGAAAGCCCCCAGCAAGCTGGGGGGACTTCCAGTAGAGAACTGACAGGAGAACACTGACAAGGGTGTCACAGAATGAGAAGAGGTGAGTGACCTGGGATCTGTACAAGTGCAGGCAATACCAACATCAATAACATCACAGATCCACTGAAGCAGTATGAATGTGGGATGTGTTATATTAATATTAAACATGCCTGCTTCATTGCTCTTTGCTTAGGTTTACCTTTCACATACTGTACCTTGCTTGTAAGGACAAAGCCCTCTTTTCACAAGCCGCTCCTCTGTATAAGCTATGCCTTCTGGGGGCACTGGCAGTCGATGGCGCACTAGTGGTGCTCAGAACATTGGCGGGCCCACATTTTTTATAACAGGCGCTGACTGGATTTGCCCTGTCACTCCTCGATGGGTTCTGGGGCTCATGCCCTACAGGGCCATCACACCGCTCTGCAGCATTCGGCTCACAGCTCTGAGGCTGACACTGCTTTTTGGGGCAGCTTCTTTCTGCATTAGTACCTCTATCAATGCTATCCACTCTAGAGTGTTTTGACGTATTTTGGGTACTTAAGCTCGTTGGCAAAGAATCACCAACCAATTCTCTTCTTTCTATTTTTTCCTGTAACAGAAAAATGTCAAGTAAATAACTCCAAGAAGATCTATTATCCACGTTTTGCTTTTCCTTTCATTCTCTACACAAGAAATAGGTGAATTTTATAAAGTGTAACAGAAATACATTTTTATAAGTAATCGGAAACATCTCCATTTTAGATTGCGAAAGGGAAAAATAGGCAAACATTTTATAGAAAACAAAAAATATATGAAGAGAGAAATTATTTCATTTCTTTGTGTTGTCTTCTATACAGGTCTCAATGCAACTGTAAACGTTAGCTAGCATCACGGGCAAAAACCCATAGCAGTATATTGAAAAAAGCCCCACACTTGGAGTACTGACACCACGTCCCAATCCTGGCTCCAAACCTTGTTACCTATGTGACCAAGGGCAAGTTGGCTCGCCTCTCTGAGCCTCAGTTTCCTTACTTACACCAGGTGATGATCATGCTTGCCTTCCTTATCTCACAGGCTGTTACGGTGAATGCTCAATAACATGTAAACCCTGAAGGAATGGGAGCTATTCTATATTAGAAGGGGGAAGCTGATTTTTGCTAAGTCTAAGAAGGAGCTTCCTGGCAACGAGACATGTCCACCAATTTTCTGGGGGACTGCCAGGTACCAATCCAGAAGGTAGATGGATGCGCATCCAGCTCCACAGAACTTCTGCAGAAATGGATTCTGCCAGGGCTAAGCCCAAGGCCTTGACCTTCAAAAATGCCTTTTATATTCTTTCATCACTTTCAGGAATGGGGAACAGAGGTTTATTTGCTGTTCTAAATAGTGAGAGGCCTGGACCCTCATATCTAATAGATTGTAAGCTCCTCAAGGGTTTACTGTCTTATTTATCTTTGTGTCTTCCCAGGAGCCAGCAAAGAACAGTCATTGAGAATATGCCTGTTTTTTAGTGAATATTAAATCAAAGCCTCTTCAACCTGGCCAAAAGCAAGAATAATGATGTTTATAAAAAGAGATTCTGGTAACATTAACACTAAAGAAGAGGAAGGAGAGATCTCTGTGATACACAGACATTTACATATACGTATATAAGTAAGCCTCATGAGATAGTGCGGAGAGCACTAGCTATGAAGACTGAGGATCCAAGTTCAAATTCTGTCACTTTTACCCATGAACAGTGTGACCTTAGGCAGTTGAGAATGCAGGAGCCTGATCAGATCATCGCTAAGGTTCCTATTGACTCTAAAGGTATGATCCTACCACATGTATTTACACACACATACATTTGTGCACTCATGCACACTCATGTGCATACATACAGTGAAGAATTGAAATGATCTGTTCAACCATCCTTGCTAGCTAGTCTTGTCTTCTCCAAAAGCTTCTTTTTATCATGGTCTATATTTTCAAATGAAAAGTTTTGATCACATGTTTCATATGCTCATATTTCTCCCACTTGTGATAGAACCATCTAGAAAGGATTTTTGCCTCCAACCTTAACAAAAATCTTTGCAAGAGGCTTTATGTTCCTGAAAATAAGCAGGCTGACCTCATCTTCTTTATTTTCAAGCTGTTTTATTCTGTGAAGAATTTCTTTTGCTTTCCTCCAGAAGTCTTCAATATTCCTCTCTCTCACCTTCAATTCTTTTAACTCTTGTGCTTCATTCATATTAGAAGAAAATTCTTCTAGGTTTAGAGATAATTTCTCTGCTTTTATAAAACAGAAAAAAAGTGGATAGTTTATCATTTACTACAAAGCTTTATCATTTTAGTGATTTAACTAGGCAATAAAACAAAAAAAAAGTTGCTCGTCTACTCATCTACCACCTTTCCAGCTTATCTTCATGAAAGATCTCGAGAAGCATTTAATATATGGCTACTGTGCACAGAATACTATGCTAGGTACTGGGAGAAAGAGATAACAGACTTTAGATAAGATAAAATTTAGTAGGAAAATGACATATATGAATAGTCATGAAACCAAATCATATCTGACTGGCCATATTTATTTGTTATCAGGGAAGGCTTTTATTTTTGTTTCTTGGGGGAAATTTGGAAATGAGCATGGGGTAATGATAGTGATATTTCAAAAAGAAAGGAAACAAAGAAAGAACATTAATGAATCATTAAAAAAAACCAAACAGAAGAGAGCAAAAGGAAGTTCAGAATGAAATAAAAACAGGGTGGTGTTAGAACTACCATGTTAAATTTAAATTATACAAAAAAAGATGTATGTAGTGGGAAAAAAAGAACCTAAACATAATAATTTAATTTCATAAACAATTCCCTTTTTCTTATTCTTTTCATGTTAAAATGATCTTGTTTGTTGATGTTGATTAAGTTCTTATGAAAAGGAAAATGAATTTTTTGAAAAGACACAATAATACATGATAAGTACATTATAGAAAAGGTTATATAAAGTCTGAGGGGGAAATCAATAGTAAGGACCAAGAAAGACTTCATGGAGGAGCAGGCATTTCACAGGATCAAAGAATGTCAGAGTTCAGCAGAACTTCAAAGGTCATCTAATCCAACCCCAAAATTAACATAAGAATCTTCTTTTAAAGGAAATTGCTATCTTTTATTTTTATATCATCTTCATTTCCAAATATAACTATTTCTTCCTCCCATATCCTGGAGAATCTTATAACAGAGAATAATAAAGGAGAGAAAGCATATTAGCAGAACTAAACAACAAATCAATCTAGTCTGACTGTATGGGTAACGTTCCACAATCCACCACGAATGTAGGGAAATCCACTTTTTTCTTTGGTGCCAATGCAAGAATGTTTTCTAGAACATACTGAACAAGTGACCATCCAGCTTTTGCCTGAAGAAGTTTAGTGAGAGCGAAGTCCACTACCTCCCAAGATAGCCCATTCTACTTACAACTGGGTAGCTCTAATTATTAGGAAGTTTTTTCCTTACAGTGAGCCTAAATCTGCCTCTCTGTACCTTCCACCCACATATCCAGCTCTTGGAGGTCATGGGGGGTCAACTTAACTCCTTTTCTATGTTATAGCTACCAAGACTCTTCTCTCCAAGGTAAATATCCCCAATTCCTTCATAGGATCATAGCTATAGAACTGGAAGGAATCTTACTTCACTACCTTCATTTTCTTCTTCAGCAAACTGAGTCTCAAACAGGGTAAGTGACTTCACTAAGGTATACCATTAAGTAGCAGAGCCCTGATTCATACTCAGGTCCTCCTCCAAAGTCAATATTCTTTCCATCACACCATGCTCAGATTTATAAAATGCTTTTAGGTTACTAAGGGTTTTCTTCTTCTTTACCACCAACATAAATGCAAATAAATCTATATAAAACTGGGAAGAACTGTTTTTGTTTTGTTTTGATTTGTTTTTTATATCAAGAGTAAACTTACTAATTTTTTTGCAGTTGTGCAGCACAAAGGTAGCAGCTTTGTTTAGTTCCTCATTCTGTGATTCAGTTAAGACTTGGATCATTATTGGAAGACCATTGTTCTTAAATAGATGAAGCTGATTTTCTTCTATAAAATATAATATATGATGTTAGATAAAATTGTGACAGCAAATTATTTCATCATTAAATACTCTAAACCACACTTTAATTCCTTCTTGCAGGAATTTTAAGCAGTTGCAAGAATTTCTAACAGATCACACAATTTCTCCCAATCAAAAATGTTGTTCATTATGCTAATAAAAAATTAAAGGAAAAAAAATATATATATAGAGAGAGAGAGTTCTAAAGCATTTTCAACCCAGGCAATAATCTATGCTCTAAAAATGTATCATTTTATCAAGTGATAACATTTTACTTTTGAACTTGAATATGTGTGTTATGTACAGTTATTAAGATATATATGTGTATCTAAACATACATATATATTACATACATATAGTTTAGATAGATTGCTGTACTTGCTTCAAAGATTTCTCTCTCTACTAATGCAGGTCACAGCCCTTCTACAACTGAGCAAATGGTCTTCAATATTTGCCGTGGATAAAAATACAAAAAAACAAAAAACAAAAAAAAATCACCCAGTACCTCTATACTCTAAGCTTTTCCAGCATGATTGGCCTAGACAGAGCCTTGTGCTTCATTAGCACAGCTTTTAAAAATCTAAGGTGCTCTCTGCATCTGTCAATGAAGGATTAAAGAGGAGTCCTTCTCTGAATTCCAATAAAACTTAGAATCAAACATAACTTCAAACTTGCTTTCATTACTCTAAATGTTTTTTGCTTATACAAGTCCTATCTACCTCATTAGATTATAACTCAAAAAGGGCAGGGAATATATCTTCTATTATTCTTACATTCCATAGTTTTTAGCACAATGTTGAACACATAGTAAGTAAATATTTGTTAAAATAATGTGGCTAACACTTTGTGAGGAAGTCAGATTTTTATAAATAAAATTCCTAAAACATATGTGACAAGTACTCAATAAATATTATATGATGGAAATAACTTTTTCTTAATTCTTTACTTTTTTCTTGTATTGTATTTTCCCCACAATTTCAAGTTTTCCACTTAATTATATAAGAGATTCATGGTTTTTGTTTTCTGCATATTCCCAAATTTGAATAACCATTTGAAAAGACAGAAATTTTAGAGCCCTGTAAGGAAACATCATTATAATTTGAAGTTCATGATACCTATTATAGGTTTTACCTTACAAAATAATAGCTATAATTTACATTGTGCTTTAAGGTTTGCAAAGAACTTTGCAAATATTATCTTGCTTGATCCTCACAATAATCTTGCAAGGAAGGTCCTTTTGTTATCCCTATTTTACAGAAGAGGAAACTGAGGCAGACAGAGGTTAAATGAATTGCCCAGGGTCACACAGCTAATAAATTTCTGAGATGGTATTTGAAATCAGGTCTTCTTGACTTCAGGTCCAGCATCTATCCACTGTACAACCTAACTTACAGTTGGCTAGGAAGATAGGAAACATGTTAACATGTCATATCAATTTTATTTTCTAATGACAATATTCCAGTGGAATATTCAGCTCAAAACTAAAATGAGGGAATCAAAACAAAGAAAAAGAAATTGACAGGATGTGAATCTGTTAAAGACCAGGAAGTTATGTCTCAGGAGGATCTGTGGTAATTCTCAGGAGAATTCAGATCAGGGAACCTTCTAGACCTAGAAGGAACCAGAAAGATCATCTCGTTCTACAGATGAGGAAACTGAGCCTTAGAGAAGTTGAATGACTTGAATAAAGTATCAGTAGAAGAGCTAGGATTTGAATCAGGCCTAACTGACTCCCAGTCTATGGTTCTTTCCTATATTCCACGCTGGCCCAGGCTTATTACGGAACAAAACGTATGAAGTGCTTTCCTAGTCATCTGTGGTATCAAGTCCATTCAATGAAGCCCATACTTACCACAAGCTTCTGTGCAATGTCCAAGGGCAAGAATAATGCTAAATTGTTCTCCTGAATCCAGACTCTCATGAAGTAGCAGTGTCAGAAGCTTGGATACAATGTGATGTTTGGCTAGTACTACCCCAACAGCAGCTGTAAGCACAAAAGATCAAAAAAGAATAAGTATTAGAAAACTTCAGATATATATATGTATGTTGTCTATTTTCCAGAGTCTTCTCTAACTCCTTTTGGGAGATACATAACCACTGGGAGCTTGTGGGGAATCACATCTGCCTGCATAAAACCTCATTCCACCAGCACACTATGAAAGGCTGTCCTCTGAACAAGGAAGACATTCCCTCTCAGCCTCATCTGAACATATGTAGGCTCTGGTTCCTGGGATTCTTGTTGCATGACAAATGTCATGCTGATTACGTGGTAATATACTCTTCCTATTGTGCTTGGCCTTTGAACAGAAATGTGTCACCAGGTCATGATCTCGCTACTATTAATAATGCAAGGTTGCTCTCTATAGTAATTCCTCTCGACTTTTATATCTCTCATCAACCTTTCGTAGGCCCAGAAGCAATAGGGCAGAGAGAACACTGGCCTAACAGTCACAACATCCCGGTTTTAAGTTCTCACTCTGTCCTTCACTAGTGATATGACCTTGGGCAATTCACTTTCCCTCATCTGGAAGTACAGGGAGTTAAATGAGATTATCTCTACCATCCCTTCCAGTTCTAACATCCTAAGAGTCCTGGCTCTGCAGTCTATGAGATGGGTAACCTTAGTCAAGTGACTTAGCTTCTCTAAATCTCAGTTTCTCTATCTATAAAAATGAAAGATTATCTACCCCATAGAGTTGATAAATGAATTGATCAACAGACATTTATTAAATGCCTACTGTATAGCAGGTACTGCACTAGGCACTGGGGATAAAAATGCAAAGAATAAGATGATTCCTACTCTTAATAGAGCTAACATTCTAATGGAGTCAATAAGTACATATAGAAACACATACAGAACAAATACAAATAAATGCAAGGAAGTCAAGGAGGGAAGGAACTAGCAGTTGGGGATTCAGGAACGGCTTCATGTAGAAAGTGGTACTTGAGCTGAGTCTTGAAGGAAGAGAAAGATTCTATGAAACAGAGGAGAGGGATATATTACAGGTACTGGGGCAGCCAATACAAAGGCATAGAACAGGATACATAAGGGTCTGTGAAACAGAAGAACAGAAAGAATGTCAGCGTAGTTGAATTGTAGAGTGTATAATGTATAATAAGGCTGGAGAAATAGGATGGGACCAAGTTGTAAAGGCATTTAAAAGCCAGAGGCATTTATATTTTATGCTAGAGGCACTACGGAGACACTGGCTATTAATGAAAAAGGAAGTGAAATGGTCAATTTGACTTTAGGGAAAATCATGGATTTCCATGGAAGATGGAATGGATTGCAGGAAAGACTGAGGCAGGGAGACTGATTAGGAGGCCACTGTGATAGTCTAAATGAACATTGATGAGGGCCTCAACTAGGGCGATGGCTTGTGAATGCAGAAAGGGAGACATATTAGTAAGGTAGAATGGAAGAAATTTAGCAATTGGTTGGTTATGGGGGGGGGGGAGATTGAGGAATTGATGATAACACTGAGGTGGTAAATTTGGGAAAATGAAAGAATGGTGGGGATTTTGGGGATTCCAAGTGAAGCTTCAAAGAAGGAGTGGGTTTAGGCAAAAGATAATGGGCTCTGTTTCGGCCCTGTGGACTTTGAGATGTCTCTGGGACATCCAGCCTGAAATGTCCCAACAGGCAACTGGTGATGTGGAGATCAAAGCTCAGGGAAGAGACTGGGACTGGATATCGAGATCTGGTAGTTATCTGCATAGATATGATCATTAAACCTATGGAGGCTGATGAGGTTAGCAAGAGCCCTTTGCAATCTGGTTCCAGTCTATTCTTCTAGTCTCATTTCACAATCATCCCCCTCCTATGCTATATGTTCCAGCCAAACTGGCCTCCCTGCTATTCACCACACATGACATTCCCCTCCTGTGTCCAGGCCTGTGCCTGGAATCTTGTCCTTCCTCTTCTTCACCTCTTGGAATCCCAAGCACCCTTCAGGACTTAGCTGTAGTGCCACCTGTAACTCGACCCTTCCTGATCCCCAGTTAGCTGTGCTCTTTCCTACCTCCCCCCCCTTCCTTTCAGTTGACCACATGCCATTTCCCCCTCATACAATGGAAACTCCCTGGAGGCAAAGACTTTCATTTTTATCCTCTAACCCTGGTGGCCAGCACAGTGCCTGGCACACAGGACATAATCAATACAAATCTGCTACTTGATAGATTGATGTTGAATTCCCCAGTGGAATGTGTGCTCTTCGAAAAGAGGAATTGTTTCATTTTTATTGTTGTAGTCCCAGGGCCTAGCAGTGTCTTATTCAGAACAGATGCTTAAAAATACTTATTAATTTAACTAAATTATGCTTTGACTAATCACAGTTATTGGAAAGCACTACATTTATATTCACTCCAAATAAGTAAGGAACGCATAGACTGGACTTAGATCCCTTTCTTCTGTTCCTTCAACATAAGCATTTAGTTACTAGTGTGAAACCTTTATTTCACATCTACTATTGGTTAAACACAAGCAGTGGAAATAACTTCTCTACCATCACCAATGCTTTGGTTGATGCCAAACTTAAAGTTCAGCTCTCAATTGTCATTCTGTAAGTATGACACATGCAGATATTGGAATTCCATCACTCACGATTGTCAGCAATGCAGGCGTCCAGGGTCTTGGTCACCACCACTGCCAGTTTAGCACTGGGCAGGTTCCCATGGGAATCATGTTCCAGCTTTGTCAGAACTTCAGAGAGTATGGCCAGTCCACCAATAGATATAAAATGTTCCTGTACGTGTGCTCAGGAAATAAAGTAATAAGATCTTAGAACCAAAGAAAGTTAATTATGATTTTATCTAATTTATATACTGCTTGCAATAGTAGCTATACTTACCTTTTCTTCACGTGCCTAGTTTAAAAGTCCACAAGTTAAGGAAATGTTAAATATGCATGATGACAGTTAAATGCAGCTATCTGCCCGGATTGGAAGCTGGGGGGGCAGGGGGAGGTTGCACAGAAGAACAGCTCTACTCTCTTAGATGTTAAAGCCTTCCATGCCCTGAAACTCACTACCTTGCACCAATTTACAAATGGCATAGGGGATAAAGTGCTAGATTCGAAGTAAGAAAGAACCAAGTTCAAATCCTGCCTCAGGCACTTCCTTAGCTGTGTGACCCTGGCCAAGCCATTTAACCTCTCTCGGTTTCAGTTTCCTCATCTATAAAGTGAGGATGATAATAATGCCGACCTCACTGGATTGTTGTGAAGATAAAATGAGATACCATAGTCAAGTGTTTTGTAAACCTCTAAGCGCTATCTAAAGGCTGGCTACATTTGAGAAAACCAGCATGCCTTAGCCCTCTACGACTACCAAGAGCCCAGGTAGGTGGGGTCCACCGCTGCCTCTAGGGTTCTTAGCCCAGCACCTATTCCTTCTTTGCCAGCATCTCCCAGTGCCTGGTAGGTCCTCTTCTCCAAAGGTTTCCCTTCCATCTGTGGAGCCAGCACTACTTTGTGCTGTGTCACTGAACAATCTGAGCACTGTGGAAGGCAGAAGCCAGACAAGGGTGAGTAAGTCCTTAGTCATGCAAAAGTAATCTTCATTGCCCAGTGCCCTTTACTGGGTAAGACCTCCATTATCACCGAGCACCCAGGTAGGTGGCAGTGGCTGCTGACACAGAGACCCTTGCTCCAGCACCCATTTCTCCCTTTGCCATCCCTAATCCTAGAATGCTTGGGCTTCAAATCCAATCCCACCAAGGGACCAGATTTATAGGCTTCCTCTCCTCAGAACATCTTGCACCACACAGAGGCACTATCTATTCTGCCCTACCTCACTAACTCCTAAAAAATAAAATATTTCAGCCTGTTTGCCACCAAGATTCCATCTAAAATCGTCACCTCAGATACCAATCCTCCCATGGCTCCAAGTATATATTACATGTAGTGGGTGCTGAGTGTGGCTTCAAACCTGACCAGATGAGGTCCTGATCACTAAGAATTTAACAACCCAGATGCCTGACCCAACTCCTCAGCTGAAGAAAATAGGCTTTTGATATCCTCAGTCAACAAGAGACCCTTGAGGGCAGGAGCTTAAATAAACTAGCATTTTGCCTATCCTTTGGGGAGTAAAAGCCCACCAACTCCTATGATTCAGAGTCAGAGTTAGCTGAGACAACTCCCCTCCCCCTCCAAACATCATTTTCAGATATGACTGAGGTGTTGGTTTTGATGAATTGCTTTTTTTCCTTTTTTTTTTTTCATTTTTGTTACAAGGGATAACTCACTGGGTAGGAATATATTTAGAAATGAAAATGACAATAAAACAAAAGACAGCAATAAAAATAAAATAAACTTAAAAAAATACAAATGGAATCACCATATTTGTGTGCTACATGAAAAAATAAAAATGGCACTAAAGAAAACAAAAGTGGCCCTTTGACCCAGCAATAGCACTTCGAGGGCTATATCCCAAAGACATCATACAAATGGGAAAAGGATCCACATGTACAGAAATATTTATAGCAGCTCTTTTTGTGGTGGCAAAGAACTGAAAATTGAGGGAATTCCTCATCAATTGGGGAATGGCTGAACAAGTTGTGGTATATGAATGTAATGGAATATTATTGTGCTATAAGAAATGATGAGCAGGCAAACTTCAGAAAAACCTGGAAAGACTTGTATGAAATTATGCTGAGTGAAGTGAGCAGAACCAGGAGAACGTTGTACACAATAACAGCCACATTGTGCAATGACTAACATTGATACACTTAGCCCTTCTCAGCAACGCAAGGATCTAAGACATTTCCAAAGGTCTCATGATGGAAAATGCTAGCCACATCCAAAGAAAGAACTATGGAGTTTGAATGAAGATCAAAGCATACTATTTGCTATTTTTCTTCTTCTGTTTTGTTTTGTTTTCTCTTTCTGGTGGTTCCTCCTATTGGTTCTAATTCTTCCTTACAACATCACTAATGTGAAAATATGTGGCAGCTAGGTGGCGCAGTGGATAGAGCACTGGCTCTGGAGTCAGCAGGACCTGAGTTCAAAAAACTTACTAGCTGTGTGACTCTGGACAAGTCACTTAACCCTAATTGCCTCACAAAAAGAAAAGAAAATGTGTATAATAGGAATGTATATGGATAGCCTACATCAGATTGCACACCATCTTGGGGAGAGAGGACAAGAGGAAGGGGGAAAAAAATTTAAAACTCAAATGCTTATTGAAGTGATTGTTGATAAATTAAAATAAATTAATAAAAAAAGTTAAAAAAAAAAAGAAAAGTGGGAAGTGCAACTAGAGTAGCCCATGTATGTAGAGAAGAAGTCCATGCCATCTTAATAAGATAATTTTAAGGGTACTGAAGAATTTTCAAGATATCTAAAACCAGGGAAGATATCTAATGATTTGGAAAAAATTACCGGTATTATTGCGACCAAAAAAGTATGATCAAGAAAACAGCAAGAAATTCAGGTCCATATATCTGCTTTCTCATGACTAGAAATTTTTATAAGAATAATTTCTTTGGCTCACCTATTTGTTCAAATGTAATATGGTCACTAACAATGAACTATTAATATTATGAAGCAAAAATATGACCATTTAAGCAAGCTTAGTCAATTCACTGTGCTTACTGACTACAAAAAAAGGAAATGAGTGGGAACAGGAAAATGTCACTTTCAAAGCTCTCTCCAACAAGGTGTTTTCCATGCATATGTTAAAACTATACAAGAGTCTTTGAAAGACACAAAGAAATAAATTTGTTTAGTGAGCCTCTGATTATTAATATCAAGCAAGGCATAAGGCAAGGAGCTATGTACTTTCCAAAGGTGTTTCTCAAGAAAGATGCCTAATCTGGGGTCCAGATTGAAGAGGGGTACCCTATAAATGGTGACAGTCTCCACATGCTTCTCTTTGTAGGTGACATTATGCTGGTTGCATTAAGCCTTGGACAACTGCAACAGTATTCTCATTAATTACCTCCACCCTATCCAATCCATTCCTAACACACATGTCCCCCCAAATCTTTATGAGGCAAAATTTGACTACGTTACTCCCCGACTCAGAAATCTTCAGTGTCTCTTTATTGCTTTGGGGATAATGTGCTATTCCTGAATCTGTCAATTAAGGTCCTCCACAATCTGGTTCCCACTCATTTTTCCTATTTCTCCTTTTCACTCTACATTCCAATCAAACTAGCCTAGTCATTAGTATGTGGACTTAGTATTCCACTCCCCATCTCTGTGGCTTTGTACGGGTGATCTCCTCCGCCCGGAACATATGGCCTCTTCAACTCTATTAGAATTGGTCACTTTCTTCAAGGTTCTTCTTCTTCCTGCCACTCCCTACATATAAACTTTACTGACCTCCCAGGTGTCAGTGCTTTCTCCCTCCCCAAATTATCTTATATTCACGTGTGCCTGTTTAGCCCCTCAGTAGAAAGCAATATCTTTAGAAGTAAAGACTGTTTTATTTTTATCTTTGGCACCTATTATAGTATCTTGTACATGATAGGTGCTCAATAAATGTTTGAATTCAACTTGAATTGGAATGTAGAAGAAAATCCTTATTCGGCATTTATGCACATATCAATTACAAACCAATTCTTAAATTGTATTTACATCAATATACCTATGCTTTTCGATAAGCATGTTTAGACCACTCTCTCTTCTACTGTACAGAAGTATCTTCTCTTTACTTCTCCAGGGACAGTAATTTGATAAGCTTTGAAGTCCCAAATTTAAAGGGCCTAGTGGAATCATAATGACTAGACTTACTTATTTAGTTTCCATTGTAATCATCAAGCTGCCAATTTTGTCTGTTCCTAATCTATTCAATATTAGGGTAGCTCGGTGGCACAGTGGATAGAGTGTTGGGCCTGAGACAGGAAGACTCATCTTCAGGATTTCAAATCTGGTCTCATATGTTTACTAGCTGTATAACCTTGAGCAAGTCATTTAACCCTGTTTGCCTCAGTTCCTCATTTGTAAAATAAGCTGGAGGAGGAAATGACAAACCACTCCAGTATCTTTGCCAAGAAAATCCCAAATGGGATCACGAAGAGTCAGACACAACTGAAATGACTGAACAACAACAATGATTCCGTCAAGTCCGAACACAGAACAAAGTAATATAACTTTTGTCCAAGAGCATTTCTTTCATTCCACCTATTCTAGCTAATGCTCTTATTACTTCTCAGAATATATGAATTACTACACTAACGAATGCAGGTAAATAGCATATATTCTTAGTAACCTTGTAGCATATATTTGTTTTTCTAACACTCACTGCAAATACAGCCAGCATGACCCAACAAGTAACTGGTTCACTAGCAGGAGACAACATCTTTTTTTTTTTTTGGCTGGTCCAGAATCTGGCTTACTTGTCTATCCTTGCCCAAATGTTCTTCCTTCACCTGTTGGCCTTCTCTGCTTAGGCATAAAGCTGGGGATCTAATTATAGACTTAGTTACATGTATGGTCACTAATTATTATTCTGTCATGACTTCCTTTTCCCCGGCACAACTCTAGTTCCATGAATTAAATGCAAGAACCATTAAAGAAACAAGACTATTTTTACCCTAGCGTTCTTAAGGAATATAAAGATTTAATTCTCAGCAGGGGAGAAGTCTTTCCAAAATTTTCTACACTTAGAAGTGAAACTATAAGAAAAATTTCCAGGATAAGGCGAGAATTCAAGAAGTTTTTGATAAAATCGCTAGAAACTATTTTTATGAAAAAAAATTATAAAGTTAGGCTATATGACTACAGAAAATGAGTTTTCATCAATTTGTAAAGCATATTTCAAATAAAGAACACCTAGACTTGCAAAGTGATAAGCATCTTTGGTCACCCTGTGTCATACTACACAATGAACAGTTCAGCATTTCTGCTATTCTCCATTTCTTACAATCTGCTGACAGTATGCCATTCTATACCCATGTCCTTTTAGCTGAATTCTAAGGTTCAAGGAAAAGGCAAAAACCTCATGAGAGCAGTATCAAATTATTACAATTTAGGGGATCATATTTTCTCTGCAAAACATAACTAGTCCTTTTATACCTTGGAATGTGGATAATTGCCATTAACGATTCTGTATTAATGCTTTACTTAAGCATATAAGTCTTCTCAAAATATCTTTGGTGGAATACTCATGTAATTGAGTTTTCTAGTTTTTCGCCCTTCCAGTTCAAAACTAGAAAGAATCCTAAAAGTCAACTAATCCCTTCTCTTCCCCGAACTCATTATAAGGAAACTTAGACCCAGAGAGACTTAACTAGCTGCGTGACCTTGGACCAGTCACTGAGCCCCAATTTCTTCATTGATAAAGTGGTGATAATGTTTGCTCTACCAACTCCACAGAGTTGTTTTAAGGATCAAATGATCTAATTTATGTAAAGCATTTCAAAGGCCATAAAGCCCCACATAAATGGAGGAGGGATTATGAGGAAGAAAACTGAAGCCCTGGGAAGTTAAGGGATTTGCCCAAGGTTCCAGAATATTATTTGCAGGCAGTGAGTATGAGAGCGTGGATTTGGACCCAAGCTTTCTGACTCCAAACCCAGTGGTCTTTCCATCCTACCACACTGGCTGCATTCTTTGAGGAAGGCAGATATGAGAACCATATTCCAGGAACAGACCACAGAATCAATGATACAGAGTGGGAAGGGACTGCAGAAGCCACCAACTATGCCCCTCATGTCAGAGAGGAGAAAGATGAGGCTTCAGAGAAGTAATTTTCTGGCTCTGAGTCACACAGACACAGGGTATGGCACAGAGTCTCACATATAAAAAGTATTTCATAAACGTCCATGGAATTGCAGGCCTTGGAGATGGGAGGAACCTTTCCCAGAGCCAAGATTAAAACTCAAAAGGTCTTTTGACTCCAAATACTATATATGTTCTTGATGCTCTACAGCTTGTGTGAATACACAAAGCCTACAGGTGAAATGCTAAGTCAGAGGGAAAGCAAGGGACAAGCATGGCTGGAATATGGGAATAACATGAAATAAGACTGGGAAGTCAGGCTGGGGTCAGACTGCGAAAGTGCCTTAAAATCCAGGCTTTTATTTGGATTTCATTCCAGGGGCAACAGGAATCCACTAAAGGCTTTCAGGGAGCAACATGGTCAAAACTGTACCTTAGGAAGACACTTTTCACACGTCCGTGGAAGCTGGATTAGAGAAGAGATCAGAAGCCAGACCAATCAGTAGGTTACTGTACTTGTCCACATGAAAGATGGTCTGGACCTGACCTACAGTGGCTGTCACATGAATGGAGAGAAGGTAAGGAACCAGAGAGATGGATGGAGGCACAGTTGTTCAGACTCAGAAATAGCCCTTGAGATCAGAAAAGATTAGATCAGTGGCAGAGATTTGAAAGCTGTTGATGTAAAGATGACAGTTGAATCCTTGGGAGCTAAGAGAAGGTAAAGTGCGTAAAAGGCCTAGGAAAAGTCTTATGGTGGGGCAGCTAGGTGGTGCAGTGGATAGAGCACTGGCCCTGAAGTCAGGAGTACCTGTCAAATCTGGCCTCAGACCAAACACTTGAACACTTACTAGCTGTGTGACCCTGGGCAAGTCACTTAACTCCAACTGCCTTAAAAAAAAAAAAGAAAGAAAAGAAAAGTCTTATGGTACACTTATACTCAGCAGAGCTATGGTTAAATAATGATTCAGCAAAACTGACTAAAAAAGAATGGAGCGAGAGAAAGGTGGTAGAAGAATCTGGAGAAATCAGTATGATGGAAGCCAAGGGAGGAGAGAACATCAGCTCCACACTCTCATTCAACCTACATACCCAAACTATTGTCAAATCCTGGCATTTATGCCTTCACAACATCTCTTGTGGATGTCCCCTTCTCTTCATTCAAACCACTACCACCCTAGTTCAGGTACTTACCACCTCTCACCTGGATTATTATTACAGCTTTCTAATTGGTCTCCTTGCCTGAAGTCTCAATCCAGTCAAATCATCCATTTCTCACTGCCAAAGGGACTTTCCTAAAAGGAAAGTCTGACCGTGTGATGACTTGCTCCCCCCAATAAATTCCACTGGCTCCTTACTACTTTCAGGATTAAAGATAAAATTCTCTATCTGGCTTCTTCATGGCCTGGCTCCTTGTAACCTTCTTCTGATTTGCTTATTTCCACAAATTCTTATCACTTAGCTATACTCTCCTTGTTGGTGATCCTCACACAGGGCATTCTTCTTCCTCTGTCTGTCCCCCAGCCACGGCTGTCCCCCATGGATGCACTGGAATGCAAGGCCTCCTCACACCTGCTACTTCTCTTTCCTGATTTTCTTCAAGTCTCAGCTAACATGCCACCTTCTACAGGAGGCTTTTCCTGGTCTCCCTAGCTGCTGTGGCTTCCTCTCTGAGATTACTTCCCAGATACTCTGTGTATATCTCATATGTACTCAATTATTTAAATGGTATCTCCCCTCCCCCTAAAATGTGAGCTCTTTGAAGAGACTTTTTTAACCTTTCTTTGCATTCCCAGTGCCTGGCATACAGTAAGCACTTAATAAATGCTATTTGATTGAAAAACCAAAGAGAGGTTCAAGAGGAGGACTGAGAAACGGCCATTTGATTTAGAAGATTTTTTTGTTCAGTCTTTTCAGTTGTGTCCAAATTTTCATGACCCAATTTGGGTTTTTCTTGGCAAAGATACTGGAGTGGTTTGCCATTTTCTTCTCCAGTTCATTTGATTGATGAAGAAACTGAGGCAAATAGGGTTCAGTGACTTGCCCATGGTTACACGGCTAGTAAATGTACGAGGCCAGATGTGAGCTCAGAAAGATGAATTTTTCCGACGGCAGGCCCAGTACTCTGTGCACTGTGGCGCCACCTAGCCGAAGATTAGAGATTGCTTAAAACTTTCAATGACTACAGATGACTCTTTTTAGGAGTCTGGCAATGAAAGGGAGGAGAGCTATAGGATGATTGTGTGAGAAGATGGCAGGATTAAGCAAAGGCTTTTAAAGGACAGGAGAAACCGATGCAAATTTGTAGGTAGCAGGAAGAAGCCAGTACAGGGAAACTGGAGACTGGGGTGGCAGGAAGAACATAATTGATAGGGCAAGATCTGGGAAGGCAATATCAAGGATAAAAACAAAGGGATTAGACTGGATAAGAAGAAAGAGAAAAATGAGTCGTGGTGTGGGGGAGAAACAGGAGTTTTTTTTAACAACATTAGCAGATTCAGTATTTTCCCAAGTATAATGTGATGAATATACATTATAAACAAATTAGTGAACCAAAGCAAATGTTTACTCCTAAAAGAAATCTGCTCTTCTAAGTGCAACAATTAAAAAATAAATACTTACTGTTATTTGCAACAGTCAGGCAAATAAATGAGCAAATAGGGCGAATTATCTCAGGTTTTACACAGCTCTGTAGCCATTTATTTGCATGTTGAAAAACTGAACTGCAAATTTTCTGGTTGACATCTAAAAGAAATTAAAATCAAATATGATTTATTTTAGCCTGGCTAAAAATTTTCTATTTGAAGTGTGAATTATTAGTAATTAGATTTCCATTTTTGTTTTTAGGTTTATTTTCACAACTAAAAGTCAAGTTCAGCAAACATTTAAGCGTATATTGTGTACAACAACTATGTTAGACACAGAAGAAAATAGATTAAAGATGATATGGTATATGCTTTGAAGGAGCTTATAGCTTGAATAGAAGGTGAGAAAGGTTGAAGAGAAGGAAAAGACATTCCAGCTAATTATCAAATTAAACACTTGAGATCATTACCATTCTGTGGATTATTTACACATGCACACAAAGCACTGCACACCGAAGACCACAGCTGATAATTCTGGTAAATGGTTTCATTTGACAAATCCATCTCAGACATGGAAAGAGCTGTTCTATTAGGGAACAAGCAAATACAATGACTTAAAATGTACTGATGACTGAAATGTCAGTTACTTATTAACAAATATCTTACATCTGCTCACCTAAAAAACTGTAGCAGGATACCAACACAACCTGTTTCTCTCACAAGAGTCTGCCCAGCCCCTAAAAATAAGCATAGAATGATTTGATGACCCACGTTATTCTCTAATAGTCTTCAACAAGCACTGTTCAGATCAACACCCTCTCAACCTCCCAGAAAATGACCAGTTCTAATTTTATATTTTTCTATTTAGAAAATGGAGAAGCCAGGATCATAAAATTCAAAGCCAGAATTATTTTAAAAATAATTTAGTCCAATCGTCTCACTTAACAAAGGAGAAAAATAGGTCACAAGAGGTAGGTCACATAAATAGCAGGTAGCAGACCTAAGATTTCAACACAGGTTCCCCTGGTTCCAAGTCCATTACACCACGCATTTACCCTTCTTTGGGTAAGTTCTATTTTAAGGAAGAAAAGTCTGGAAGCTATCTGCTAAGAGCAATTAAGATGAAATTTTATGAATCGAATGTAGCAATCCTCAAACTCAGCCCTTGGTAAAGTACCTTAGGAAAATATACACTCTAAGACTATGTCTACAAAAATGCCTAAACAACCTATCAATTGGGGGGGAAATCAGTGCCAGTCATTTACTACTAAAACAGTCATTTAGTCATATGTGGACAAAACAACTTGTTGACTGACTGATGGACCTGAGTGCACGTGTGTGTGTGTGTGTGTGTGTGTGTGTGTGTGTGTGTGTGTGTGTACAAAGAACTCACATTATTTCACTTCTCTTAATATTAAGAATATTGAGATAATGTGTTCTTAATTTTCTTCTAACATCTTTCAGAAGTTAGTGAGACAAAAAGAATTCTGAAGAATCAGAATTAAAGGGTTGAGAAAAAATAAAGCTATTAAATTTTAATTTTAAAATGAGGCATTAATATTGAAAATGTTTTTCTAATACAGCAAAAAAGATACCTACTGTTATTTGAAACCAGGACTAACATCACATAAACAGACATTCTTTTCAAATTGATGTTAGATTCATACTTAGATAGAAACCAAATAATGTCTTCAAAAAATTCTGAAGTGCACAAAGTTTGCTGACAATAAACTGAAAGAAAAAATGCAAAATTTAAATTACTTCACAGAAGTATCAATTTAAAAAATGAACATAATTATTTATTCAACAGGTGAATATACTTACTTTCATGAATGTATAGATTAGCCATATATTTCTATTATGCTACATAATTTCTACTATAACTGATTAGCAATGATTTAATTGGTAGACCTGAGCGACCGCTATCCAAGGCAAGTGTATTTAAGTGATCCTCAAAAATGGCTCCATTGCCCTTAAAAGGTATCCATCGTGTTGAAAATTTGAACAAATGAAAACTCAAAATAAAATCAGAAAAAAATCCTTAATGAGTTTAGGAAACAAAAAGCAGACAAGAAGTTTAAGAGTGAACCTCTTAACCTCATGTTAGGAAATAATAAGACCAACTACACTGGTGCTATTTCCCTATCACTTTTAAAAAGTGATCATCCTCTGGCATCTTCCTTTCTTACCGTAATAATTCAGTTAAGAGAGGCAGTTCGGTGGAATGGAAAGAGAGCTGGCCTTGCAGTCAGAAAGGTCCTGGGTTCAAGTCCTACCTGTGATACTTATGGTTGTGTGAGCTTGGGCCACACATTTAACCTCTTCTTGTCCCAGGGGACTAAGACTATGAGCTTCTACGTAGGGGCTGATCTGCTAATAGGAGCTCCCTACCCTGGCAAAATCAGAGGTCCACCAAACATATGCAATACGCTTTTTAAAATAATTTGGGGATTAAAATACGCCCAACTATATCCCTTATTAGACAATAAATTCCAAGAGGAAAGAGAACATGTTTTATTTAACTACCTAGCTTTTCCTCAGCTGCTTAATATACTGAATGGAAAACAGAAGGTGCTTAATATATGTATGTTTAATGGATGAATTCAACACAGGTCGTAGAACCAGTCACCAAAATATTGTAGGAATTTAAAGTTGGTTAGATATAATGGTAAATTATTGCAACATGAGAAATGTCAAACATGAAAAATGAAAATAAACTGTAAACAACTCAAGCTTGAAGTTTCACATGTGATCTTTAAAAAAATGTGCATTTAAAATTTTCTGTAGATGGCAACTAATTTTAGAATAAAGATAATTTTTAAAGGAACAAGTGGGGAGAAATAAAGCTGAGGTGATAAACTGCTAGTTTAGCTTCAAATTAAGTTTTATCTGCAGATAAAAATAGCATTTCAAAAAATATTTTATGCTTTATGGTATGTATACCCCAGTACTGGGCAGTTTTAAGTCTTTGAAAAATTTTTTTTTTACTAAAACAGCACCCATAGAAAGCTATTTAGTGTGAAAACTAAGGAAAAAGTATAATTTTAAAATATTTGCTGGCATTATAGTAATATAACAGAATATTTAAATAATAATAAAATAATAAAGTAACATTTTACCATCACGTTCTGCAATAGCTCCTAATGTAAATAAGGCTGCTTCTTTTACCATGCTGTGAATGCTTGACTTGGCAAGATTTTTTACAAACATCAAACCACCAATCTCTCGAAAATAAATACTTGCATAACCTAAAGGATTGTAAACAAAATAAAAGAAAAACTACATTTATCTAATGATTCTCTTAGGACAAAATAAAGTCCGTAATGATAATAATGTGACAACATATAGGAAATATAGAGAATATAGAGAATTACATATTATTGCACTGAAATAGCACATTAAATGAAAATCCCTAATGAAATGTTAACACATTTTCTTACTGTTTTGCTGACACACTGAATAAATAGTAACCAAAGCCTCCTTTTGTGAAGATGGGTTGTCCATTTGATATTTAAGACATTCTAACAATAAATTCAGGTCAGTCTTCATTTCTAAAAGAAAACACATGTTTTATGAGTTCTAATTATTTTAGCCAAAAAGGTTTCAACTAATTATTTTTTCTTTTTTATGTGACAATCCTTTGAAGACAAGAAAATAAAACATAAAAACATACTCCTTTTAAGGAACACAGAAGCTATTATGAACCTACCCAGCAGTAGATACTTAATTGGATGCTCATAAGAGTCTGTGAATTCCACAATGCACTGTTCTTAATTATAAGAACTTAATTTAAGTACATAATTTGCTGTTATTTCTTATACAAGCCTTTATTATATTGCTCAAATTTTTTCCCTTAGTATTTTACCTGTAGAAGCAGCTAAATGGCGCAGTGGATAGAGAGCCAGGCTCAGAATCAGGAAGACTGCTCTTCCTGATTTCACCTCTGGCCTCATATATTTACTAGCTGTATAACCCTGGGCAAGTCACTTAATCCTATTTGCCTCAGTTTCCTCATCTGTAAAAAGAGCTGTAAAAGGAAATGGCAAACCACTCCAGTATCTTTGCAAAGAAAACCCCAAATGGGGTCACAAACAGTTGAATAAGACTGAAATGACTGAACAACAAAAACAAAAATTTTTTAAATTAAACTGGCACCCATAAAAAGTCACTCAAAAAAGTGAAAACTAAGAAAAGGAATTCAATTTTTAAATAGTGGGAAAACTAATAGAATGGTTAAATAATAAAATAATAAAGTAAAACTTTACATTCTACAACAGCTCCTAATGTAAATAAGGCTGCTTCTTTTACCATGCTGTAAATGATTGACTTTGTAAGGTTTTTTACAAATAACAAGTCATCAATCTTGCATGTTTAAGTTTTCTCAGAAATATAGGGTCCAATAGTATTGACACAGAGTGAAGAAATCAGAACCAGTAAGTGAACATATTCAATGTCTAGAAAACTTTTAACAGCTATACTCAGATTTTCTGCAATGATCAATCTTGGTTCCAGAAAACAGATGACGAAACACACTTCTTTTCTTTCAGTAAAGAGGTTTAAGAAACTATAGGGGTAGAATGTTGCATACCCTGCCAGACAGGGTTATTTGTTGACGGATTTTGCTTAATTGTTTTTCTTTGTGAAAAAGGAAGATTCAATTGGAGAAAGAGTATATCGAGAAATGATTACAATGTAAAAAACAAAAGGTATCCAAAAAACACTTTAAAGATGTGTCAAAATACTATACACTAAAAAAAACCTAAGATATCAATGGATGCTTAGTCTTCTACTTTAAAAAAAAATCAGTCTAATAATTTGGTATAATGAAGCAAAATTATACATGTAATAAATAATTAAATTAACTACTGAGAATCTGATAATAGAAAAGCTATCACCAGGTCTTCATTTCCTAGAATAGGGGTTCTTAACCTGATGCCTGTGCACTTGCTCTTTTTAAAAAAAATATTTTGGTAACTGTGTTTCAACATAATTGGTTTTCTTTGTAACCCTATCTATTTGATTTTATAAATTTAAAACTATTCTGTGAAGGGGTCTAGCCTTTAACAGATTGCCAAAAGGGGCCATGACACAAAAAGAGACCCTTTCCTAGAATGAAAAATTCTTTTTAACAAGATTGTTTTGGGTACAGCCATACTAGGCATCAATAACTTCTTTTAACTTAATTTTGTTTTAATTTTTACAGTATTTTTTCCAATTACACGTAAAGACAATTCTTATCGTTCATTTTTTATAAAATTTTGAGCTCCAAATTTTCTCCCTCCCAACCTCCCTAAGATCATAAACAATTTGATACAGGTTATATATGTGCAATCATGTAAAACATATTTCTATATTAGTCATGTTGTGAAAGAAGAAACAGTTTGCAATAGGGAAAAAAATCACAAAAAACTCCAGTGAAAATAGTATGCTTTAATCTGCATTCAAACTCCATCAGTTCTTTCTCCGGATGTGGATACCATCTTTCATCATGAATCTTTTGGAATTGTCTTGGATCATTTCATTGCTGGATCAAAGAGTATGCACAGTTTGATTGCCCTTTAGGCATAGTTTCCAAATTGCTCTCCAGAATGGTTGGATCAGTTCACAACTCTACCAACAATGAAATGGTATCCCAATTTTCCCACATCCTTTCCAACATTTATCATTTTCCTTTTCTGTTATATTAGCCAATGTGCGAGGTGATACCTCAAAGTCATTTCAATTTACATTTCTCTAATTAAAAGTGATTTAAGAGGATTTTTCATATGACTGTAGATAGCTTTGATTTGTTTCTGAAAACTCTTATCATTTGACCATTTATCAACTTGAAAAAGACTTGTATTCTTATAAATTTGACTCAGTTACCTACATATTTGACAAATGATGCCTTTATCAGAGACACTTGTAAAAATAGTTTCTCAGCTTTCTATACATCAATAACTTAAAATGCCAAAGATGACTTCTGCTATTAAGACTCAAAGTAAGACTGCAAAGTAGAGGAAGTTTTCTTCCTCAATTTCCCTTCTTTAATCGCTCTCACTTTCGGTCACTCTGTTCCATCCAACCCTCAAGTATCCAGTGCCCTCACACTACTCTCTAGACATCTAAAGTCCCACTCTGTGGTAGTCTACCCAATTTGCCTTTCATGAAAAATGTGCCAAGTCTAGAGTTATTAATCCCTCTTCCTCCAGCTCTGATTAGGACTTTCTTCCATCAGTAAAGTAAAAAACAATTATCATTAGCAATCAAGGTAAAGTAAATATGACTTAATCCTCTAAAGAATATTTGCTTTTGGAAGGCCTCAAAATCTTTATGGTATCTCTTATCAGTAGAATATATTGCAGAGATTTTTGAAGATGGGGACCTTCCTAGGTTCCTTACCTACTTTGGGCCATTATTCTACCAGCTAGCATTTCTCTTCCTAAAGTGGTCCCATCAAGTAAGAAAAGCAGAAACTAGCAATTTGGCCTCCTGCTTCCAAAAGGCTGCAAACAGCTAGGCAAGACACTCCTTGGTAAGAGATACAACAGTCACTTTTATAATTTGGGGGAATTACAGGAATTGTTTCAAAAAGTAGGAATATGTAAATTTATAAAAATGTAATAAACTAAGCTTCTACTTTAATAACAACCTCACTGAAAATTAAAAACACCAACATTGGTAATTGAGTTTGTACATCAATAATAACGTCCCTGTATTTTAATAATGACCACAATGCCTACTATAAATTCTTGGATAAATTGGCTCTTGTGAATCCTCCTAATCCCAAAAGATTAACAAAGTGTTTATGGGGTAGATTATCACTGCTTCCACTTCAGTAGCTACTTCACAAACTTAGGAAATGGTGTTAACTTAAATCATAGATTAGAACCTTTTATTGAAGTATAAGCCATATAATTTTAATCTACTTACCAATTTTTATAGAAACCTGTTTGTTCTTCAGAACTAGTTTCAAAGCAAACAATGGTGATATTTAACAAGTATTCCTAAAATCAGCTCACTATGAAAATAGAAAATTTATTGGATTCTTAAAGAAAATGATAAACTAAAAAAAGGTAAACTTCTATAATATAAATTAGGAGTTTCATTTTTAAGATAATCAAGTTTAGAGTTAGAATAGCTTTTAGAGATAATCTGTTCCTCTGCCCTCTTTTTACAAAAGACCCAGAAGTTTAAATTGGGGGTGCTGTAGAAGGGTTCGATCGGGTAGAGTTGAATTATATGATCTGAGGTCCCTTCTATCCCTGAGACTGCAAAGTGGAACAGCACTCTGCTATACTGGACAGCGATGGATTTATAGTCAAGGAGACATGAGTCTGAACCCTATTTCAAACACGTCCTATGTAACCACAGGAAAAAACACCTATCTCTGAGCCTTTCTATTCATCTGTTAAAGTGAGGAGAACTGTGCCTGGAATACTCGCCTCACAGAGTTGTTGTGAAGCTCACATGAGAAAATGAGTGACCAATGTTTTGAACATCTTAAAGTGCTGTTGTAATGAATAATAAATGAGAATAAAGCTATTGTAATGAATAATACCAAATTATTTACCCAAGAGCACATGGGAAGCAATTAGCAGAGTTGGAATTTAAACCCAGCTACTTTGACTCCAAATCCAATGCTTTATCTCATTAAGTGGCAGTAATCAGGGCTGAGCACTGCACCAAATGCTGAGGACACAAAGACTAACCCTGTCCTCAAGGAGCTCACATTTTTTTTTCCAGTTCTGCTCCTGTGACTTAATTTTTAAAAAAAATTTTTATTAATTAACTTATTTTTAGTTTTCAACATTCACTTTCATAAGCTTTCAAGTTTTAAATTTTCTTCCCCTCCTTTCCCTTCTCCCTCCCCAAAACAGCGCACAATCTGATATAGGCTCCACATTTACATTCCTATTAAACATATTTTCACATTAGTCATGTTGTAAAGAAGTATTAGAACCAATAGGAGGAACCACAAGAAAGAAGAAACAAAACAGAAGGAAAAAAGAGCAAATAATGTGCTTCGATCTGCATTCAGACTCCATAGTTCTTTCACTGGAGGTGGATAGCATTTTCCATCATGAGACTTTTGGAGATGTCTTAGATCCTTGCAATTGCTGAGAAGAGCTAAGTCAATCAAAGTTAGTCATTGCACAATGTGGCTGTTACTGTGTACAATGTTCTCCTGGTTCTGCTCATTTCACTCAGCACCGGTCCATACAAGTCTTTCCAGGTTTTTCTGAAATCTGCCTGCTCATCATATTCTTATAGCACAATAATATACCATTACATTCATATACCACAACTTGTTCAGCCATTCCCTAATGGACAGGCATCCCCTCAATTTCCAATTCTTTGTCACCACAGAAAGAGCTGCTATAAATATTTTTGTACATGTGGGTCCATTTCCTGTTTTTATGCTCTCTTTGGGATACAGCCCTAGAAGTGGTATTGCTGGGTCAAAGGGTATGCACATTTTTATTTGGGCATAGTTCCAAATTGCTTTCCAAAATGGTTGGATCATTTCACAACTCCACCAACAATGCATTAGTGTTCCGATTTTCCCACATCTTCTCCAGCATTTATCATTTTCCTGTTTTGTCATGTTGGTCATTTTGATAGGCATGATGTGGTACCTGAGAGTTGTTTTGATTTGAATTTCTCTAATCAATAGTGATTGAGAGCATTTTTTCATATGACTATAGATAGCTTTAATTTCTTCATCTGAAAACTACCTGTTCATATCCTTTGACCATTTATCAATTGTGGAATGACTTGTATTCTTATAAATTTGACTTAGTTCTCTACATATTCTAGAAATGAGGCCTTTATCAGAGACATTGGCTGTAAAAATTTTCAGTTTTCTGCTTCCCTCCTAATCTTGGTTGCATTGGCTTTGTTTATGCAAAAACTTTTCAACTTAATGTAATCAAAATTATCCTTTTGCATTTCATGATGTTCTCTATCTCTTGTTTGGTCATAAATTCTTCGGTTCAAGGAGCTCACATTTTAATGGAGGAGACAAAATGAAAAGAACTAGAGACACAGAAAATCCATACAGAGCAGATGGGGAAGGCTAGCAGCTGGGGGGACCAGGAAAGGCCTCCTGCAGCAGGTGGGATGGGACTTGAAGGAAGCCAGAGAAAGTAGGACAAGAAGAGGGAGAACATGGGGGACACACAACACAAAGACACAGAGATGAGAGCTAGAATGTCCTGCAATAGGAATAGCAGAAAGGCCATTGTGCCTAGATCACAAAGTTCATGGAAGAGAGTAAAGTATAAGAAAACTAGAAGGCTAGGAGAGGCCAGGTTATGAAGAGATTCAAGTGATAAAGAAAATATTTTCTATTTGATCCTGGGAGTAAGATGGGATCACTGGATTTCTCTCTCTTTCTCTCTCTCAGGGGGTGGAGGTGGGGCCAGTGGTGTGGTTATAATCAGTCCTAAACTTTAGGAAAATCACTTTGGTAGTTAAGTGGAAAATGGATTGAAGTGGGACGAGGCTTAAGGCAAGGAGACCAATTTGACTACTGCAATAGTCTAGGCAAGTGGTGATGAGGCTCTGAATTAGGATGGTGGCCTTGTGAGTACAGAGAAAGGAACATATACAAGGGATGTCATGAAGGTCTACCAAGATTTGACAAGACTGGATGTAGATGGGTTCAGTGAGAACAAAGATTTGAGGATGACACCAAGGTTGTAAGGCTGAGTGACTGAGAGGACGATAGTATTAGGAAAGTTACATGATCCTCCATAGTCATAGGGGAGCTAAGTAGAGGAATCAGAGGAGGGGGAGCAGGGAAGATGAGTTCATTATTGGACAGACTGAGTCTGATGTCTTATAGGCAGTAGGAGGTGTGAGGCCAGGGATCAGGAGTGAAGCTAGGGTTAGATATAGAGATTTGGAATCATCTGCATACAAATAACTGAATCCATGACAGCTGAAAAGCATTGAACCAAATAGTATAGAAGGAGAAGGGAACATAGGGCAGAGGGCTGCTTAGGGGTCATCTGGTCCAATTCTTTCACTTTACAGATAAAGAAATGTAGGCCTAGAGAGGTTATAACTTCTCCTAGGTTTCACAGGCAAAAAGCAGAAAGCAGGGATTTAAAATCAGGTCCTCTAATTCCAAATCCAACATTCTTTCCATTGCAGGTGCTTATTAAATGTTTGCTGATTGAATTAACTATAGAAAGCTAATAATGCTAAATAAAACACATTTAGGGGGCAGCCAGGTGGCGAAGTGGATAGAGCACCGGCCCTGAAGTCAGGAGGACCTGAGTTCAAATCCAGCCTCAGACCAAACACTTGACACTTACTAGCTGTGTGACCCTGGACAAGTCACTCAACCCCAATTGCCTAAAAGAAAAAAATATATAAAAAAAAAACAACAAAAAAACACATTTAACAAAAACATGAAATCTGATTCAAGAACACAAACTGAGTTTCCCACCTTGGGTCTTCTTTATCTCATCTTTTTCCATTTTTTATTTTCTCAAGCTTCACCTATAAGAGAGACATTTTATCAATTCAAATCCACAGTGCTTCAAATGATTGCAAATACAGTAAAAGTATGTCAAGAGCGCCAAGCTAACTTCCTCTAGCTCCTTTCCCTTGACTGTCCATCTCTGAATTATTGATCCCACTGCTACAGCAGAGTTGCTTTACCATCCTCCTCTAGAGAAGCAAGACAGGAATTCACAAAAACCTTCAGATTAGCTTTTCTAGGACCTGCTTCTCTAAGACGAAATATAATTTCCAATTTTGCCACCATAATGTACACAGGGAGGAAATCATTTAGTGTAAATGGAATTTCTGACTTTCCATACTCAGTTCTATCACACTTTTTAACAAAGTTATATAGTATGTATAGTGTTCATTCTCTTTATTTTACATACAGAGTATTTTAAGAAATGGGAGTTCAATAAGCAGCAAGTTAGTTGTTGTAAAATTCCAATTTTACATGATTAATGTCACTTTTGTAATTAACTTTCCTGTTTTTCAATTCTCACAATTTCCTAATTAAAATACTACTAGTAAATGTTTTCACTGATCTTTTTACTGATGAAAAACTGGAGAAGTAATTTTATGGGGAAACTGCTTTGATAAGTGAAATGAACTTTAGCTGCCACAAAACACTGAATCACTTAGAGGAAGTCACTTCCCCTCTCTGGGCCTCAGTTACATTATTTGTAAAATACGGAGTTAGACTAGATCTTCTGGTTCTGAATTCTATGATTCTTCACCCCATTTCCTATCCCTCTAAGTCAAACAGGAAATTAGTAGCCTCAGTTCCCTTTTGTGATCATGCCAAGTTTTTTCTTACTTGTTGTCCGTACCTTATTCATACTAAAATCATAATTCTCATTTTCCCATCTTTGTGATCTCCAACAAACACAAGCAAGGTTTAACTTGAGAAAATGTACATGAAAAATTAAGTAAATGACGACTATCCAGGATTTAGCAGTAATGATTCAAAAAAAGCCTTATACTTGCTAAAGCATTGAAAGAGTTCAAACTATTAAGCTAATCATACTTCTAAAGGGCACTGATAATTACTGTAAAGATGACATTACATTGCCTGTTTACCCCCCAAAAAGGAAACTCTCACCCAAAACTATTATAAGTGTGATGTTAGAGCAGTTTAATTCTCTAAACATTAACAGAAGCAGTTGGATATTAAGTTTTGGTTTTGTTCTTATGGAACAAGGTTTCTCCTCAGTAGCAGAAGGACACAGAGGATCACAGCGTAACTGAGACCTGGGGAAGGTAAAGTGACTTGCTTGAGGTTACATGGGTAGTAAACAGACCCCACCTGTCCTTTTCTTCCAATGTGGTTTCAAAAATAACTCTCCAGCCTCCCAATTTATAGTTTGAAGTATAGCATTGCCAGGAATCTCAAAAATGTAACAAGGAAAACCATGTTCCCTGGTGCTGTTAGAAAAATACATCTCCAATGTTTATTAAAGTCCACGGAAACAGCTATTTTTCCTCAAAAACCTTAGGAAAGTAACTATTTTCTAATATATAAAAATTAGCACATTTAGTACTAAAGTCCTAAGAAGTCTATGTTTGTAGTTTGTAATTCCCCTATTCTCATTTAGTCTTTCAAAGGTTGGGACTGAAAACCCAAACGAGGGAAATTTTATGGAGGAAAAAAGTCTTCAATTTCTTCTTCAAAATTGCTTTATGGACCACAGACAATAAGAGAAGATAAGAATATTCTTATATTCAAAATATTCAAGTAAAGATGATTTGACATTGTTCTTCTGTTAAAACTGCTAATCACTAGAAAACATGTTTGAACCAATCAATCAGTAGATAAGCATTAAGAGCTTATATGTGTCAAGCACTGTGCTAGATACTAGGGATGCAAAGACAAAAATGACAGCTGCTGCTCTCAAAGAGATTACATTATATAGTGAGAGACAATATGTACTTATATAATTACATATAAAATAAATAAAAGGTAATTTGTGGGGAGTAAGGCACTAGCAGCTGAGATCAGAAAAGGCTTCATTACAAAGTAAAATTCCAGGCATGGGAGATGGAGACAGGAGATGGTGTGCTGTGTGTAAGGCTCTTTTGGCTGGACTAGAGAGTTTGTAGAGGAGTTATGTACATTAAGGCCGGAAAGGCAGACTGAAGTCACATTGTGAAGGGCTTTAAATACTAACAGAGAAGTTTGTATTTGACCCCAAAGATATTAGAGCATTTTTGAAGTTTATTGAATAAGATAATTACATGGTCAGAACTGGGCTTTAAAAAAATCAGCTTGTTAGCCATGTGAAGGGTGAATTGGAGGGAAGACAGACTTTAGGCAAGCAGACAAGATTTCTGTTCTGACATGTGGAGATATGTCATCAAAGTGGTTTCAAATGAAGGGGCTATACAAAAATTCACAAGATACACTACCTGACTTATTTACCAGACCATCTGTATTGTACTTATTCCACAGTCTTCCCACAGTGGTCATTATAAATTTAATCCCATCCTTTCACTTGGCCTTTTTTCAATATTCCTTCAGGATTTTCCCTTTCCTTTGCAGAGTCCAAATGGAAGAGGGGTTCACTAGCGATGGTGAAGTCCTCCAGATGCTCCTGCTTGTGGATAATATTTTGATAATTGCAACAATCCTAAAATACTACAGGGACTCAATGAGACTCAAAGCTATTAAAAAGATATCAGCTTAGCAGGTAATAATAAATTCATGAAAAATGCCTACTGCTCACAACCCAACAAGCTGTTGGATAGTCAGCCCATTGAATTAGTCTATCACTGACAGGTACTGAAAACAGATGAGCTGGACGCAAAATTGAACAGAAGGAGGTGGGTAGGTTGGATTTTATTTTGGAAATTTCAAAAGGTGCTTTCAAAAATCACAAACTGCAACCTGACACAAAACTCATTTTTAAAAACGCTAACATTTTCCCTACAATGTAGCTACTTATCAAGGAACACTACAACATCCAAAATAAAGATAAAAATTATGGATGACCCAAAGGGCAAAGCAATGACATATATAGTCAGTATAAGTAAAATGAAGCCTAATCCCAGGAAGTTATCAGTAAGGAAATACACTGAAGGACGAGAACACAGTAGATAAGTCATGTGGAAGAATAAAAGATAATAGATGAAAAACCTGAATGTTGCAATGATACCCATGAAATATTTTTTAAAAAACAAACCCTGAAGGCCTGTACTGAGTTGTGTGGGATTCTCTAGGGGGAATTTATGGAAGGTCATGGACAAGAATCATAGCCTGGGGGCAGCTAGGTGGCGCAGTGGATGGAGCACGGGCCCTGGATTCAGGAGGACCTGAGTTCAAATCCGGCCTCAGACACATACCACTTACTAGCTGTGTGACCCTGGGCAAGTCACTTAACCCCATTGCCTAGCCAAAAAAAAAAAAAAAAGACATAGTCTGAAAAGGCATGGACAGATTGAGATCTGCCTCAATGCAGCGAGTATCCACACCGATGAGACCAAAGATTCCTTAGCCAAGAATCCTATGAAGGAAATGTTCTTACTCTAAAGTCCTCAGATTGATTTAGGGGGTTGTAAACTTGGATGGGAAAAGAATTATATCTTTATTTTCATTAACCTTTAGCTAAAATTTAGCTTTTCTTCCATCATGAATTTTTAAAAAAATCATTATTCTGAGAAAGGTGCCATAGGTTTCTCTAGACTGCCTAAAGGGGCCCTAAAGAAAAGTTTACTAAGTCCTCTAAAGGTTCTAAAAATGATTTCTTGATCAATGATCTGAATAAAGAGCTTCCAGAAACTGGAACATGGTAGAAATATCACTAAGCTGGGAGTCAGAAGTTTACAATCCTAGTCCAGGCCTGTCACTAACAGGCCAGCCTCAGTGACCCTGGCCAGGTCCCTTCTCTTAGGTTGTGGGCTCAGAGGAGGAAGACCAGCATTTGAACCCTAGCCTTGACACTCCCTTGCTGTATGACTGTGAAAATCATTTCATTTCTTCAGACTTCAGTTTCCTCTTCTGCAAAACTGTGATAGTAAAATTTGTACTACTATCTACAACGGCTGTTGTGAAGAAAGCACTTTATTAATCTTAAAAAACACTGTGTAATTATTCACCTCTCTGGGTCTTAAGTTTCCCAATTTATCTAAAAATGAAGGGCTTGGACAAGATGACAAGTTCTAACATTCTGCAACTATCAGGGTATCTTCCTCTTAATCCCTAAGCTGTAGCCGTAGGCCATCACCCTCCTGTGTTCTATGGAAAACTAAGTTCTCATCACCAAGGGATGTACCTTAGTTCAAGTCACTCCCGTCTTCTAAAGAAGGGCCAATCCCACAAGTGCCTCACTCCATCACCTCACTTGAAATAACAATAATATAATATGTAGCATTTATACGGTCCTTTATAGTTTATAAAGGCTTTACAAATACTATCTCATCACATTCTCAGCACCACCCTGGGAGAAAGGTGCTATTATCATCATCCCTATTTTACAAATGAGGAAACTGAAAATCAGAGCTAGCATCTGAAACTGAATTTTAAGTTGAGTCTTTCTCACTCCAGGTCCATTGGGAACATCTAGCTGCTTATTTCAAATACATCCTGGATCCAGTCCTCCCTATCTCAACACAGGGCCTCCAACCACTCCACCCCTTACCAGGCAGTGGCTAAAAGGGTTCCCCCTCCAACGGATGCCTCCTTGGTGACGGCCCTCTCCTGGCCTACCTTGGCTGGCTAGTCCTCAGATGGCAGAAGCCACCCTCCACCCCATTTTGGGCTCGCAGCCCATGCCAGCGTTTGGTCAGGTGATCAGGAAGCCAGGGTCGTCAGGGAGGGCTTTGGGGAAGGGAGGGCCTGGGGGAAGCCGTGATGCTCAACCGCACCCCTCCCCCCAAGGCCTTTCCAGGGTGGGAAAGGGTGTCCTCTCGCACAGGACGAGTTGGGCCTCCCTTTCTTCCTCTGTATGAGGAAGAGCAGAGGGGAACTACTGTACCTGCCCCATCCTATGAAAAGGTGAGGGAGGGAACAAGCATTTATTAAGCCACTGCAGTATGCCAGGCCCTGTGCAGAGTGCTTTACCTCATTCTGTCGGTGGCTTCTTTAAGCCAGACCCCCTCCCCGCCCCCCCATCTCAGTTTCCCTCTCTGTTCCAAGGACTCTATAGCACCGGGGAGGGGTTGAGGGTGGGGAGGTCAGTCAGCACGCAAGACCTAGGCCTGGCCTCGAGCTCTCGGTGCTCCAAGCAGGGGAAAGGGGCGCCCTGGGGCGCGCGCGCGCGCGCGCACACACACACACACACACACACACACACACACACACACACACTCCTCGGGGGAGGGGGGCACTCCTCAGTCCCTCCCGCAGGTCCTGGACCAACCCTCGGCCTCTCTCTCTCCTGTGGGGGAACTCCGAGTACCTCAGTCAAGTCCAATCCGCCATTTCCCGCCGGAATGGGAAACGCAACTTCCGCCTGAAGGCAGGACTTCCGGTGTCTCCCGAAGCCCTGTGGGCACAGGTGAAAGGAGTGCCTTCTTCACACCCCACCCCCACCCCCACCTCCCGCTGTGTCACCAGCTGGTGAAAGGCTGACGTTTGGGCCCCTAAGCGCTTGGAGCAAGTCCCACCCAATTAATCCCAAGCAAGGATAGACTTGGGCCAGCAGAGGCCGCAAGTGGCCAGTTCAGTCAGTAAATGTGTATTAAGCATCTCGGTGCAATAGCCCCCTGCCTGAAAGATTACATCCTGCAACATATAAGTCATTTCATGTGTCATCATGTTACAGGCTGTGACAGTACATCCTGTAACATGTGATGTTGTTATAAGATGTAACATAGAACAGGATGTAACACAATACACCCTGTAATATGTAGGTTACAACCTATATGCAAATAGGTATGAAACAGGGTAAACTGGGGAAAATAACTGAGGTTATTACAATTGTCCAGGTATGAGGTGATGAGAATTTGAACCAGGATTGTGGCAGTGTCAGAGGAGAGAAGGAGGCCTATAGGAAAGAGATTGCAAAGGCAGATATGAAAACATTTCTGATTAGATGGGGGCGGTAAGAGAGAGCAGCTGAGGATGACACCTAGGTTTCAAGCCTGGGTGGTACTCTTGATAGCAATAAGGACCTTAGGAAGAGGGGAAGGTTTGAGGGAAGAATAATGAGTTTAAGGTATCTATGAAACACTCAGTTTGAGATTTCTCATAGGCAGTTGGAGATTTGAGACAGGATTAGAGAAATTAGGGATGGACGACTAGATCTGACAGCCATCCGTATAGAGATGATAACTGAAACCATGGGAGCTGATGAGATAACCCTGCTGAAATTGTGTAGAAGGAGAAGCGAAGAGGTCCCAGCAGAAAGCCTTGGAGGCTGAGGAAAGAGATCCGACATCAGGCTTATCTACTTAATACTTATGCTCCTTTGTTCAGGTCACTGCCCCTCACCAGCCTTCATTTTCCTTATATGAAAAATGAATGACTGGACTACATTCCAGTTCTATGGTCTTCTGCTGTTCAAAATCATTCTCTAACACCCCATTCTCTCCAGGATAAAGTAGAAACTCCTTTAGCTAGGCACTGAAGGCCCTCAGGCTCCCATCTATCTTTCAGCCGTATTCCATCCTAGTCCCTTCCATTGTTTGCCATCCAAACTGGCCAGCTAGTCTTTCCATCTCCTTGAATTTGCAAAAGTGGTCCCTTATTCCCTTAACACATTTCCTCATAGCCACCTGTCAGAAACCATTGCCTTCCTCCTCCCAGGTTCACCCGGGGTGCCACCTCTTCAGGGAAGCTTTCCCGGATTCCCACCCTCACACCCCAGTTGCCAGATGGTAGAGAAATCTCAAACTGAGTGTTTCATAGATACCTTAAACTCATTATTCTTCCCTCAAACCTTCCCCTCTTCCTAAGGTCCTTATTGCTATCAAGAGTACCACCCAGGCTTGAAACCTAGGTGTCATCCTCAGTTCTTCTCTCTTACCGCCCCCATCTAATCAGAAATGTTTTCATATCTGCCTTTGCAATCTCTCTCCTATAGGCCTCCTTCTCTCCTCTGACACTGCCACAATCCTGGTTCAAATTCTCATCACCTCATACCTGGACAATTGTAATAACCTGCTGGTCATACCTGTCTCAAGTCTCTCTCCATTCCAATCCATCCCTCACTCAGTTGTTGCATTGATCTTGCTAAAATGCAGGTCTGACCAAATCACAGTATCACGTATCACAACCCCCATGTTCAATAAACTCCAGTGACTTCCTATTACTCCAAGATCAAATATAAAATCCTCTCTTTGGCAATGGATAACCTGATCCATTCCTACCTTTTCAGGTTTCTTACACAGTCTGTGATGCAGTGACATTGGTCTCCTTGGTGTCCCTCAAACAGGACAATCCATCTCCCAACTCTGAGCACTTTCACTGTCTCCTGTACCTGCAATGCTCTCCCCGTGTATTTGTCTCCTGCTTCCTCGGCTTCCTTCAAGCCACAGATAACATCCCTCCTTCTGCATGAAGTTTTTGTCAGTCTTTCTTAATCTTAGTGTCTTCCCTCTGTTAATTATTTTCTACTTATCCTGTACATAGCTTATTTGTACATAATTATTTGCATGTTGTTTCCCCATTAGACTGTAAGCTGCTTGAGGGCAGAGTCTTTTTTTGCCTTTCTTTGCCAGCACTTAGTGCCTGGCACATAGTAGGCACTTAAGAAACACTAGTTGACTATCACAGTACAAATGTATTAAGGACCTACTATGTACACTGTTCTCAGAGGTGCAAGAAAGCTGAGGACAATTTTAGTATAGCAGTGTTACAGGATTTACATACTAACACGTAGGCTACATAAGAAATATACCACTTCAATCTACTCTCATTCCAAGTTGTAAGGTAATCCAAGAATATGTTTGGATAGTATTAATTACTAAAATTATAACCTTTCTTAGAACTGAATTTTATTTTATTAAATATTACTTCTTTAACAAACTGGAAAAATATTTTTTCCTCATAGTTATCTCCCTATATGTCTCAAAACTCCTAACCACCTAGTTTAAATAAAAATACTAGCACTTTAAGGTTTGCAAAAGACTAAATTTCTATTAGTCTCTCCTTTTTACATTACTTACATTTTTTTTTTTTGGTGAGGCAATTGGGGTTAAGTGACTTGCCCAGGGTCACACAGCTAGTAAGTATCAAGTGTCTAAGGCCAGATTTGGATTCAGGTCCTCCTGACTCCAAGGCCAGAGCTCTATCCACTGCCCCTATTACTTAAATTTCTTAATATATCCTCCCTTCCCAGAGAGATATCTCTTAACATTTTAAAAAGAATGAAAAAAATAGTTCTACAAAACAAACCAATGTATTAAAAAAGCCCGATGCAGTATTCCACCTCTATTGTCCCCTACCTCTGCAAAGAAGTAATGGAAAGAGTGTTTTCTCTTACCTATTCTTAGGGGTCAAAGTTGACCATCATAATTTTGTAGCATTATTTTGATAATTTTGTTTTGTGGTTGTCCTATTTACATTGTATTCATTGTGTGTATTTTTTTCGTGGTTCTGCTTTCTTCACTTTGTGTCATATAAATCTGTTCATTCATCATGTTCTTCATTTCTTACAACGTAGTAATATTCTATTACATTCATGTACCTTAATTCAGTTGATGGGTATCCATTTTGTTTCCAGTTCTTTACAACTACAAAAAGCACTGCTATAAATGTTTTGATGTATATGGCATGCACATATTCTTAGGGTATATGCCTAGCAGTGGACTTTCTGAATCAAAAGGTACAGAAATTTTAGTCACTTTACTTGCATGATCCCAAATTGCTTTCCATTATGGTTATAAAAATTCATAGCTCCAATAATTTATTAGTGTGCTTCTCTTTCCCTACCCCCTCCAACACTGACAGTCTCATCTTTTGTCATCTTTGGCAATTTCCTGAGTGTGAGGTAAAACAAAACTTCAGTGGCATCCTGTTGCTTCCAGGATCAAATATAAAATCCTGTTTGGTACTCAAAGCCTTCGCTACCGGGTGAAACCCTTCACTAAGCTGGTTCCTTCTCTGCTTTCCAGTCCTTTTACACTTTATCTCCCCTCCCCGCCCATGCACTCTCCAATCCACCTTCCATCTCTATGCCTTTGTAGTCACTTCCTCATGGCTAGAATGCTCTCCTGTCTCCCCTCCCCAACCTTCCTGTTAAGTAGTCCCTAATTTTCTTCAAAATTCAGCTCAAATACCATTTACACAATGGACAAAGCCATTCTAAGTCTCCTGCTTTCCCCTAAACCCCGCTAAGTCCTCTAAGATTGCCTTCCATCCCCTGTATCTTATATGTCCCTAGTTATCTATGTGTTCTCTTCCCCCATTAGAATGTGAATTTCTCTAAGACAGACAGTGTTTTTGTCTTGGTGTCCTGAGAGTTTAGCACAGTGCCTGGAACCACATAGTGTTTAGTAAATTTTTTTTTTATTATTATTAGTGATGTGGAACATTCCTTCATTTTATTGTAAATAATTTTTCAATTTTTAAAAAATGTTTGTTCATGTCTTCTGCTTATGTCTTGGGGAATGGTCAAGCTATCACTATGAATAGTCTCTTTAGAAGGGCAATTAAATAGCCAGCCTCAAGATTCTAAATCTTCTTTAGAGAGACAGTGACTGTTTTATGGTCTCTGGAGGAGACCCTAGTGAAGTTGGAGTGATAGTAGAAAAGAATACTAGCTTAAGGGTCAGAAGACTTGGCTTCAAATCAATCAATCAGTAAACATTTGTTAAGTGCCTACTATGTGGCAGGCTCTTGCTAAGCTTTAGGGATACAAAAGGAGGCAAAAGATAGTCCCTGCCCTCAAGAAGCTTACAAGCTAATGGAGGGAAACAAAATGCAAACAAGTAAATACAAAACAAGCTACATACAGAATAAACAGGAGATAGTTACTAGAAGGAAGGCCCTGAAATTAAGAGGGGTTAGGGAATGTTTCTTAGAAAAGATGAAATTTTAGCTAGGACTTAAATCCTTTAAAGGAAGCCAGGAAGGTCAGTAGTTTGTGTACAGGAAGCAGAGCATTCTCACCATTGAGGACAGCCAGTGAAAATGCCCAGAGCCTTTCAGAGCCAAAAGATCAAGTGTCTTGTTTGTGGAACAGCCAGGAGGCCAGTGTCACTGGATGAAAGAATACATGTTGGGGAATAATATGTAAGAAGACTAGAAAAATAGGAGGGGCTAGGTCATGAAGGGCTTTGAATGCCAAACAGCATTTTGCAACTGAATTTGGATGCTATAAAGAGCCACTAGAGTTCATTGAATAGGAAGAAGTGACATGACTAGACATATGTTTTAGGAAAATCACTGTAGAGGCTAAATGAAGGATGGATTGAAGTAGGGGGAGGTTCAAGGCAGGCAGACTCACCAGCAGGCTAATGCAATAATCCCAATTGTTACTGTCCATGAAATCTTGGACATGCCACAATCTCTCTGAGCCTGTTTTTTTCTCCTATAAAATGATGGGCTGGATTAGAATCGCTCTCCTAGTCTCTTTTGGTTCTTTAAGCCCTACTCCTATGAGAACAAGAACTGGGGACTGAGAATTTTATTCAAGTTTGACTTGAATGTAGGGTCCATGAAGAAAAGCCATATAAGGAGGCTAGGAAGGCTGGTTCAAGAATGAGATGTTTAAATTTTATTCATCATGTAGTTCAAAGTCACTGAAGGATTTTGAGTAGAGTGACACGATCTGAGAGATGCATTAGGAACATTGCATAAAGGATGGATTGGACAGGGGAGGGACTGGAGGCAAGAAAACAAGCTACAAGTTAAGAGGAGATGAGAGCTTGAACAAAGGTGACTGCAGTGGAAGTTGGTGGTATGCATGGGAGAGATACATTAGTAGGCTCAACAAGATTTGATATGGGGTAGGTAAAGTGAGGAAGAGTCAAAGATGATTCAGTGCACTTGAATTTGGATGACTGAAACCATGGTACTATCCAAGAAAACATTGAAGTTAGATGGTAGTTCAGGTTTAATGAAAATAAATTCAGCTTTGCACATATTAAGTTTGAGGTGCCATAAGGACATCCAAGTGGAGACATGCCATGAGGCAGTTGGAAATACAGAACTGATCCTTTGGGGAAAGAATTATCCTCCTAGAGAAAATAACTGAAGTCATGCATGGACTCACAGAGGGGAGGCATATAGAAGGAGGAAAGACAAGGCCAGAACCTTGGTAGACACCTCTTTAAAGGACTGGAGAATGAGGAGCCAGCAAAAGGCAGAGGAGTGGTTAGAGAGGTAGAAGAAAAACCATGAGAGTATTTCCATGGAAGTCAAGGGAGAAGAGAGTATGAAGAGGAGAGTAGCTCACAGGATTAAATTCCACAGAGAGATCAATGGGGATTAGGACAGAAAGCAGCTGTTGAATTTAGCAATGCTGAAGTCAACAGTGACTGTGAAGAGAGATGTTTGAGCAGAGTGGTGTGGTGGAGATTAAAGCTGGACTGCAGAAGACACAGTGAAGAGGTGGTGAGCAAGTAGAAGCATCAAGTATAGAAAATAGGTGAGATTCTATTTTGCTCAATTACATGCTGATAAAACTGACAATCTAAATGAAATGGATGAATAGTTACAAAAATATAAAATGCCCAGATTAACAGAAGAGGAAATAAATAACCTTATCTTAGAAAAAAAATAACTGAACAAGACATAAATGAACTCCCTAGGAAAAAATTCCAAGACTAGATGGACATATAAGTGAATTCTACCAAACATCTAAATAACAATGAATCCCAATACTATATAAACTATTTGAAAATATAGGCAAAGGAGTCCTACCAAATTCCTTCTATGACACAAATATGGTTTCGATACCTAAACCAGGGAAAACATGAACAGAGAAAGAAAACTAGACTAATTTCTCTCATGAATACTGATGCAAAAAAAATTAATAAAATACTATCAAGAATACTACAGCAATATATCACAAAGACCATACATTAAGACCAGGTGGACTTAACTGGGAACGCAGAACCAGTTCAAATTAGGAAAACTACAAGCATAATTGACCACATCAATAACAAAAGCAAAAAACTGTATTATCTCAATAGAATGCAGAAAAAGCTTTTGACAAAATGCAACGCTTATTCCTATTAAAAAACACTAGAAAGCATAAGAATAAATGGAACTTTTCTTAAAATGATAAGTAGTATCTATCTAAACCCTTCAGCAAGCCTTATTTGTAATGAAGATAAACTAGAAACCTAAACTAGATCTTATTGCAAACAATAAGATCAGGAATGAAGCAAGGATTTCCATTATCACGACTGTTATTCAATATTGTACTAGAAATGCTAGCTATAGTATAAGACAAGAAAAAGAAATCAAAGGAATAAGAATAGGTAACAAGGAAACAAAACTATTAACTTTTTGTAGATGCTCTAATGGTATATTTACAGAACCCAAGAGAACATGACTAAAAAACTAACTGAAACAATTAACAACTTCAGCGGGATATAAAATAAATCCACATAAATCATCAGCATTTCTATATATTGCCAACAAAACCCAGCAGGAAGAGATAGAGAGATTCTATTTAAAATAACTGCAGACAGTTTAAAATACTTGGAAGTCCACCTGCCAAGACACACAAAAGAACTATATGAACAAAATTACAAAATATTTTTCATACAAATAAAGACATCTAAACAATGGGAGAAATAGTAATTGCTTGTGGGTAGGTCAAGTCAACATAATAAAAATTATACTAATACCTAAATTAATTTACTTATTCCATGCCTTATCAAACTACCAGATAATTGTTTTATACATCTAGAAACAATAATAAAATTCACCTGGAGGAACAAAAGGTCAAGAATAACAAGAGAATCAATGAAAAAAAAAGTGAAGAAAGGCAGCTAAGCAGTACCAGATCTCCAACTAAACTGCAAAGTGGTAAATATCAAAACAATCTGGTACTGGATAAGAAATAGAGTTGTGGATCAATGGAATAGATTAAGTCAGGGATAGGGAACCTGCATCCTCGAGGCCACATGTCGCCTTCTAGGTCCTTGAGTGCAGACTTCTGACTGAGTCAAGTTTTACAGAACAAATCCTTTTACTAACTGGATACATAGCAGTAAATGATCATAGTAACCCAAAGATTCAAGCTATTGGGGAAAGAACTCACTATTGAACAAAAACTGCTGGGAAAGTTGAAAAACGGTCTAGAGGAAACTAAGCATAGACAGACCAACATCTCACACCATATACCAAGATAAGGTCAAAGTGGGTAAATGGTTTACATATATAGGGTAATGTCATAAGCAAATTAGGAGAACATGGAAAAAAATCATCAGATCTATGGATAAGGGAAGAGTTCATGACCAAACAAGAGATAGAGAGGATCATGGGAAGTAAAATGGATAATTTTGATTACATTAAAAAGTTTTTGCACAAAAAACCCCCAATGCAGCCAAAATCAGAAGGAAAACAGAAAACTGGGAGGGAGGGGGAGGAAATTACAACAAATTTCTTTGATAAAGGTCTCATTTCTCAAATGTATAGGAAACTGAGCCCAATTTATAAAAATAAGAGCCATTTCCCAATTGACAAATGGTCAAAGGACAGGAATGGGAAGCTTTCAGAAGAAATTAAAGCTATCAATACTCATATGAAAAAATGCTCTAAATCACTAATAATTAGAGAAATGCAAATTAAAACGACTCCGAGGTACCACTTCATACTCATCAGATTGACTAACGTGACAGAAAAAGAAAATGACAAATGCTGGAGAGGATGCAGAAAAATAGGGACACTAATGCACTGTTGGTGGAATGGTGAATTGGTCCAACCATTCTGGGAGAATAGCTTGGAATTACACCCAAAGGACTTTAAAACTGTGCGTATGCTTTGACCCAGCAATATCACTTCTAGGTCTATATCTCAAAGAAATCAAAGAAAAAGGAAAAAGACCTATATGTACAAAAATATTTATATTAGCTCTTTTTGTGGTGGCAAAAAATTGGAAACTGAAGGGGCACCCATCATTTGGGTGGTAGCTTATCAGCTAAACAAGTTGTGGTATATGATTATGATAGATGTAATACAATTCTGCTATAAAATGTGACAAGCAGGATGGTTTCAGAAAAACCTGGGAAGACATGAACTGATGCAAAGTGAAGTGAGCAGAACCAGGAGAATATTGTGCACAGTAATAGAAATACTATAATGATATTCATGTGTGAAAGAATTAGCTATTCTGATCAATACAATGATCCAAGACAATTCCAAAGGACTCATGATACAAAATGCTATCCACCTCCAGTGAGAGAACTAATGAACTCTAAGTATAGATGAAAGTATTTTTTTCACTTTATTTTTTCTCCACAACATGGCTAATGTGGAAATGTTTTGCATGACTTCATATGCATAATGGGCATCATACTTCATGTCTTCTCAATGAATGGAAGAGGGAATAGAGGAAAATAGAGAATTTAGAACTGAAAATCAAAATTTTAAATTAAAAAAAAGAAAGAAAATAAGTCAGATTGAAGATGCATGAGAAAGGGAGATGATTGATGGAGCAAGGATCACCAAAGAAAAGGGAAGGACCTGGGATCAAGGATACATGTGGATGGTTTAGTGTCCTCATCTACAAAATGAGGAGCTTGGACTGAATGACCTGTAAGATTCTTTTAAGCTTTAACATTCTATGAATTCTTTTAATCCATTTTTAATTTATAAAAAGAGATTTTGACGATTATGGTTAACAACTTACAAATACTATACTGCATTTATTGAATTAGGTTCAGCATAGATATTCTGTTAAAAATGGTGGCTCCACTACTATCCCCCTCCAAAATAATCAAGAATGACACAACTCTTTTAAAAAATCATTTTTAATGTTTATTAAGGAAAGAATTTAGCAGCCCTGTATTAGCAGAATTATACAGAACTTAGCACAACTTGAAGACAATTACAGTTTTAAGCATTAGCATGCTATTAACATACTGTAATTTTTTTCTACAACTGGAAAGTTGCTGAGGTTTGTGACATGCCACTGTAAATATAAGTATTATTAAAAATTACAAACTGTTTTGTAATTATTTTGATAACCTCCTGAGCAGCAGCTCCTATGAAAGAAAAATGAGAAAAGTAAAATGTTTTAAATAGTTTACAATAGTTGCATAAAATTTAAATTAACAACTCCATCATATTAATATTTCAAACTGAGTATTTCAGGTTTTTGTATATCTCCACATAAAGGAGGAGAACAATTCTTTACAAGCTCTTTACATATATACCATGTTTGAAAAAGAGTAAGTTAAAGAGTATATTTTTTCTAAATATGATCAATAGAGAGACAGCATGGTATGATAAAGAGCCAGCCTCTAAGCAAGGAAGATCTAGATTTAAGTCTCATTTCTGACATATCTCTGTGATCTCAAATAAGTCACCTAACCTCTAAGTGCCCCACACATTAAATATGTGTATTTATGTATACATGTATATGTGCATGTGTACTCTGTGTGTGTGTGTGTGTGTGTGTGTGTGTGTGTATATATACACACATACTGCCATCCACACAGCTGATGATTAGCATTGATAAAGACTGTGTCCTCCCTGGGAGTTCCCTGCACAAATGACCATTATGCATGGGAGGTGGAGGGGGAGGGAGGGAAGGCTAGGATCTTTTTCTCTAAATACTATGGACTTCTAATCGGGAAGACAGAGAGAGGCTGCTGCCTTTTTCTCTGTCTGAAATACTGCAAGACTGCTAAGACTGCTTATTAAAAATTCTATGTCACTGACTCCTCTGAACAGAGCCTCCCCTTCAGGGATAAGTGACATGATTATGTAGGATGAAAGTGGGGACACAGGCAAGTCACATTCAAGTTTCGTTTCATTTCGGATGCAAGGAAGGCATCTAACCGGTTGGTGTCAACTAGGGTACTTTATCAACTGGTTTTCCTCAGCTGACTGGCCCCTGCCAAACAATCAGTTATTATTTGTGGCTATTTTTTTCAGTCATTTTTCAGTCATGTGCATCTCTTCATAACCCCTCTGCGGGGTTTTCTTGGCAAAGCTACTGGAGTGGTTTGCCATGTCCTTCTTCAGCTCATTTTACAGATGAGGAAACCGAGGCAAACAGGGTGAAGTGACTTGCCCAGGGTCACACAGCTAGTAAGTGTCTGAGGCTGGATTTGAACTCACAAAGAGAAGTCTTCTTGACTCCAAGCGTGGCACTCTACCTACTGCACCACCCAGTTGCCCAATTTGTGGCTACGAATAACACCAAAATATTGGCATAACACAACGACTTTTCTAAATCTCGATATCCCAAGGGGCTTGGTCTTAATAAGCTGACCTAACCAGAAAAAGAAGAGGGGTAAAACTCAAGGAGACTTTTTTAAAACCAAATTAGCAAGGTGTTTTGGGGTTATGATGCTAGAGCCTCAGGTTTTTTTTCATATATAAAAAAGGGCAATTTTTCTATTATGTAAGAATAACAATTTCCTGGTTAAAAAAAAACAAAACAAAAATTCTCATTCCAATTAAAAGGCTTTGGAAAATACACCTGGGAGACTAGTTATGAAATGTACCTTAAAATTTCTAGATACCTTGCATTATTTTATTTCTACTTCTTCAAATCCTCTCTTCCATTGCATTAAAAATAATGGATTTGCTTTCAATTTTTGTCTGAGAGAAAAATATTATTCAAAATCTGGCTTTAGATGGGATATGGCTCAATTCCTTATTTAGGAAATAATCCTTTTAAGAGGGATCTTTTTTCAAATAATTACTTAAATTACATTGATTATAAACATGAATAATCTCAAAGAAAGAAATTAAGCCATTGGTGTTTGGGGATTCTAAATACATATGATATAAGTTCTTTCCATCAAATTTTAATGGTAACTTTTAAAATTCAGAAAAAAATAGTATAAGTTTCAGGTATCACATTCACTTCTTAAATACTTGAAAGATGCATGATTTCATTGGTACAGGTATTCCCTGATCATAATGCATAAGATAGCTCTGCTAAGTTGTCAGAGGACGTTTTAGTGGAAGATACTTGAGAGCTGCTCTGGAGGAAAAATCCACCAGCCTGCTGCTGATCTGGTGACTAGCCCCTCCCCAGGGAAGTGGGGTGGTCTCTCACCAGGCCTGTCCTGAAGCCTTTCTTTCTAGTTTGGCAAGGCCTGCCAGAAATTGCATCCCGCTGGCCAAACCTTCAAGAACCCGGTGTCCTCCCTTCACCATGAGGAGCTACTGGAAGAGGACTTTAGCCTAGAACGTTTGTTCACCAGAAACTTAACATCTGAAGGGCGTATTCTATTTCAGTTTACATGGCAAAGGTAAAATATTGGACTAAGTGCTTCTCAGAAAGTAGCCAAGCAGAACTATAACAAAAGTGAGCCTTTCTATCAAACTCACCTCCCAAGAATGCTGCGATCGTGTGGGGCTCAGCAGCTCCGTACCGACAGCTACATAAGCACCAAGAAAAACATCTTAAAGTTAGGCTTAGCCATTAAAATAATTCATTATTATCATTATTACTACTAAAAATAGAAATTACTTACAATTCATGGACGTAATCATCTTTTACCATTACAGATAAACCATATTCCTGAAGGAAGCTGGTCAGGCAAGATTTCAGTTTCCCTATATCATCTTCAACTTGATAGTTATAAACTCCTAATAAAATAAATGTAAATTATTTTCTATTTAAAGACAAATTGCTTCAACAATTAACAGTTAGTTTATATTTACTCAGCTTTTTATAATCTTTATGCATTCCTACATCCCATATAATGCTCACAAGGGGACTGGAAGGCTTGGGACAACCTCTGATTGCAATGGCACAGGGAACACCTGGTGAAGAAACCCAGCCCTGCTCTTTGTTGATGCAGACTGGCATCTGCTCTGCAATTTAGAGTCTTATACAGTGGCCTGGCCAGGTCACCCAGTCAAAACATGCTGAGAGACAGCATTTAAACCCAGGGCTTCCTGATTCTGAGACTATACATACCACAATACCTGTCCTGTTCAGAACATAAACATTGTTATACTACTCAGTATGCAAACACTCGTTCCTGCTCTTATTGAAGTAATATATTACGGCTTATTGATTCAAAGGAAAAATGGCAACCATAACTTAAATGAATTTTTAAAAAATATCCTAATCTAAATCCACATTCATTTCTTAAATCTCTTGAGTCAAATATGATAGCAGGTAAAAGTACAATAATAGACCCTTTTGTTAGGCCTGCTAATTAAAATAGTAGGTCCCAGGAGAATAGGCAATTTAGAGCAGTGTTTATATTATACCCTGTGCTCTGCAACAGTGACCATAAATAATATTACTAATTTTGTTGATAATAATCTCTGCAGTACAATCCTAGACCTTAAGATTAACAATATTCTCTGGTTCCCATATACTAAGACAGCAGTATAATAAACCTTGCATTCAGTCTGCAAAAAATTGATGTGTTGTGTATATTCTTCATATAGCTATCTACGCAGCATTTGTCAGACCAAGAATTAAATTCTTTTCATTCAAAAAACAAATACTTACTGGGCATCTAGTATGTGCACTGTACTAGATATTGTGAGGGAGACAAAGGTAAATAAGGCATGTTCTAAACTCTATGGGAGTTTACAATCCAGTAAATGGAGAAAAGCCATTTATACAAACAGACAGTAATTTACAAGGCTGAAAGCTCCGCCTCTTCCTGCCTGTGTGAGCACAAATAAGTGACTTTCTGAGCGTCAGCTTCCTATCGGTAAAATAGAGATAATACCATCCGTACTACTCGTGCCTCACAAGACTTGTGAGGATCAAGTTAGAACTTGACAAGTGTACTTCATAAACTTTAAAGCACCACCTATCAATGGCAGCTATAATTACTATTATAGGACAGCTTTAACTGCTATGAGAAATAAAAGAAAGAAAGAATAATTTGGGGGGGGTGGGAATCAGGGAAGGCCACAAGGAGGAGGGAGCATTTGTGTTTAAACTATCAATCTGTTTTGCAAACATTTGCATTAAAATTTTCTTTAAAAATGTAACGGCAGTTCCTCAATATTGTTTACTGAATTTTTATTATATTATTATAACTTATTATATTTATTATATTACTAGGTTAATATCCAGAAGGGCTGGAAAATTATAAAATATTCTTAATTTAATCAATTCCCCCTAAAAATATAAGCACCCCTAATACAAATTCTCTGAAAATACTTCCTGAATGTAATTCACAAACCTGAACTTTTATTGATATCTGCTCCACTAATGAAATGGTTACCTGGATATCTTCCATATTGTTTTTGGAATCTATCAACAGCTCGGAGCATTAAGTACAACACTATCTCACTATCTGGATTGTCCAAGCTGGAACCTGGAAATGGCAAAGGGAAAAAAGTCTTATTTGGACATATCACACAATAAGAAACACTCAAGAGAAAAGTGTAATGGACACAGAATATTTTAGTGCATGACCAGTTTCAGTATGGAAGACAATTTCACTACTGAAATATTACCTATTACTAAATAGTAGAATTATAGGAATTAGAGCTGGAAGGAACATTCAAATTTCCATGATTACACATTAAGTCCATTTTCAAGCCCAGAGAGGTAAAGTGATCTGCCCAGAGTCAGAAAGGCAGCAGAGGTAGGACGTGAGCCCAGGCCTTCTAGCCACAGATCCAGCATTCTTTCCATTGCACCCCACTGCTGAGGCCTAGAGGGATTCAGTGATTTGCCCAAGGCCACACTATAAGTAGCAAAACTATTACTAGCAAAATGATTATGTATCAAAGAAACCCTAATATGTTTAACATGACTGCACACGTATGACCTATATCAGATTTTGTGCTGTCTTGGGGAAGGAGAGAGGGAGAAAAATTTGGAATTCAAAATCTTATAAAAAATGAATGTTGAAAACAATATTTACATGTAATTAAAAAAATAATAATAAATTACATTTTTAAAAAGTAGTCTTATGAAGCCCAGGCCAGTCTTTTAAAAAGCCCAACAGAAATGCTTCTTTTAAAAAAGCCCTCTCCCCAAAAGAACGTAAACTCTTCAAGGGCAGGGATAGTTTTGATCTTGTCTCTGGGTTCCCAATGCCTAGCATAGCACCTGGCATATGGTGGGCACTTGACAAATGCTAGTTGAATTGAAAAAAAAAATCCACCTCTGTAATATTTATTGACCTCCAAATTCTGTTCTCTCCTACTTGGTAATAAGCTAATCTCTAATTCTTGGATTGTCATGTAAATGTGTGACCAGATAACAGATTTTATAGAGGCTTCTCATATCACACATAGAAACTAACAATCACAACTATTTACATAGGTCTTCAGTGGTAAAAATGAGTGTATGAATACTTTCACTGCCCTTAATTGTGGAAGGTACAAATCATCAAAAGAAATCTTTTAATGTGGAATCATGTCCCACCTTACAGTAGACAGGCGGGTGTGGGAGAAGGAGAATATCTATGGCTATCCTTATATCAAAATTAAAGAAAAAAAGAGACACTAATCTGAAAGTTATTTTTTTTCATAACTGAAATAGTTAAATTAATACTCCCTTAGTAAATGTAATTGTTTTTAGTTAAATTTGTTTTTAACATTTCAAAATAATTTAAAATGTATTTTAATTATCTGACTTTGTACATATAAATGCATACAGAAGCACATACATAAACATACAAATAAATAAGTAAAATTAGCTGCCTGAGTCCTTTTCCTTCCAAGTTCAGGTAACCCCAGGCAGACTGACTATAGCCTTTCAAATGCTAAAAATATAGTTTCTGGTTCAAGGAACCATTGCCATAAGAACTGTTGCGCTATCTCAGTATCTTCATCTCAGTATCACCTGAGAAAAATAACAGCTGTTATTCAGCTTTAGGCAGGCTTCACATCCCGCATCCCAAGTGATTCTATCATATACTACAGAGTAAAAATGATTGTATCTCTGCAAGGCCCACAATAAAAAGAATTGTTTCAAAGCATTAAGACAGCTGTTTGGAGAGCTCGTATACTCACTAATTTCCTCCTTATTAATAGTGTCCACACCATATTCTTCAGCGAGGGATCGACACCTCACCACTCGAAGAAAGGCTGAATTGCTGCCTAAACACAAGGAAACGTTATCAAATTAAATGTGGATTCACGTTCTAACTCACAGGTCCTTATAGCTACATGACATTCTGTGTCAACCCTTCCCAGAAATGGGCTATGAAGAGATTTCTTCCACCAACAGGGAAGAGAACAGATTCCACAAGGAATCTGAAATGGCTGACTGCATCGAGTTCAGCGTCCTGCCTTCAGTAAATGCATGATGCCACATACGCGACAACAAAGGCCATTAAAGCCATCAAGGTAGACTTCAGTATTCCTCAGAGAGGAGGACCGTATGGCCTGCTGTGTGATTGTTTCTTTTCAGGTACTAAAAACATAAAAAAAGGGTAGTGAAGTAAATCAAATCAACTAATACTTGAGTATCTAGTATGTGCAAAGCTCAGTATTGACCGGACTCAACCTTTCAGACCTTCTGGGAGTTTAAAACTTAAGAGACAACTTGCATGTGGGTACACAAGTGACAGGGATGCAGACAATGAAAGAGAACAGTAACCACGACCGCTGCCAGCAGAGCACGGCAGCAGCAGCTTCAGCTGCTGCACGGGCACAGTGGGGCAGGGCTGAGGCTCAGCCGGCTTCTTGGAGACAGCTCTGAGACAAGAGTTATGTGTGCAGTGTTTCCTCCTATCCCAGCAAGTGAAATGGGAGGAACCACCCTTTGTGTGGGAGTGGGTGGAGAATGACTCAATTGCATGATTTCTCCTTGGCATTTTACTTTGATATTCAGGCCTAATTAAAAGCTCTACTTTTTCTAAAAGTGGAAAATAAATTCATGAATAGATGATGTAGTATATAACAATACCTGACTGGTTACAGTTACAAAGTACTTTCACACACACTGCCTCACTGGATCCTATCACAAACCTATGAGTTGCCAGAGACAAGCTAGCACAGCCCCATTAAAGAATGGAACCCTGGGACAAACAGAGTCCAGGTATCAGGATCCCATTTTAAAGAAGGGACTGTGGCTCAGGGAAGCTAAGGATTCCTGATGAAGCTGGGACATGAACCCCCAAGCGCCAGGATAAAAATGTTTCACAGCTATACAAAAGCATCTGACCTTATTCATTGTAAGCAATGTGGAAAACCATAGGATCCTGTTATTTCTATCTAGAAGAGAATTTAGAGATCTAATTCTATGCCCTCATTTCACAGGTGATACCATAGGTGTGGTGAAATTCATGGCCTGCCCAAAGTCACAGGCCATCAAGTAGGATAACTGAGATATGAACCCAGGTCTGCACATCCATCTCTTTTACACTACACCAAGGCTTGGACTATATTCTCATTCTTACACTAAACCCAGTTTAACTAATGATAATAATATAGCCTTTACATTGCACTTTAAGGTTTACAAAATGCTTTACAAATATTATGTCATCTCACCCTCACAACAACCCTGGAAGATTATTATCTCCATTTTCCAGATAAGAAAACTAAGAAAGGCGGAGGTTAGATGACTTGCTCAGGGTCATGCAGCTAGTTTCTGAGGCTAGATTCAAATTCAGGTCTTTCTGACTTCAGGTCTAGTGCTCTAACCACTGCACCAACTAACTCCTTCTAATTGTAATTTTGTAATTCTAGTAATAAAAAAGTCTAAATTTTTGTTGAAATTATGATTCTTATCAAGTGGGGAATGGCTGAACAAGTTATAGTACAGAATGTAATGGAATACTATTGTGCTATAAGAAATGATGAGCAGGGAAACTTCAGAAAAACCTGGAAAGACTTGTGTGGTTTGATGCTGAGTGAAGTGATCAGAACGAGGAGAATGTTGTACACAGTAACAGCCACACTGAGTGATGACTAATGTTGATAGACTTAGCCCTTTTCAGCAAGGCAAGGATCTAAGACATCTCCAAAAGTCTCATGATGGAAAATGCTATCCACATTCAAAGAAAGAACTATGGAGTTTGAATGCAGATCAAAACATACTATTTGCTGTTTTTTCTTCTGCTTTGTTTTATTTCCTCTTTCTGGTGGTTCCTCCTATTGGTTCTAATTCTTCCTTGCAACATCACTAATGTGAAAATATGTTGAATATGATTGTACATGTGTAGCACCATCTTGGGGAGGGAGGGGGAGAAAAATTTAGAACTCAAAAGCTTATGGAAGTGATGTTGATAAGTTCATTTCTATTTACTCTATTCACATTAGGATTGGGAAGTAGAATTAAGCATACAATCTTATCAATCACAGAACCTCAAGGCTGGAAGGGTCGTCAGAGGCCACCCAGTTCAATCACATCTTAATAAGAAATTCCTCCACACCACGCCAAACCCGTGTGTGTGCAGCCCTTGCTTAAAGAACATCAGTGAGGCCAAACCCGACTACTTCCCAAGCCAGACCATTTCACGTTGGGATCTTTCTAATGTTAGGAAGTTGTTTTTTTTCCCAACATCTACAACTTTTATCTATTTTTCTGTGGAGTCACACCAAACAAGTAACAACCCTCTTCCATGTGACAGACCTTTAAATATGTGAAGATAGCTACCATGTCCTCCTGAGTCAATCTATTCTCCAAAGTAATATCCTCAGTTTCATCAGATGGCACCCAGGATTGCACACAATACTACAGAGATGGAGTCAGATCCTGGCAGAGTACAATCTCTGGACTATCTCTTCCCTAGGTGTAGACTCCATCCTTCCCTCAATGCAGCCTAAGATTACAATTAGATTTTTTGGCTATCAAATCAAAAAAGCTTGCAGTCCACTAAAATCCCCAGATCTTTTTCACTCTTAGAACGGTATAGATATTCTTACCCATCTTGTATTTGTGAAGTTGAATTTTCTGAAACGAAGTCTGAGATTTTACAATTAATCCTATTAAATTTCATCTTATTAGAGCCAGCCAATATTTTATTCTAGCCTGTTGGGAGCTTTTTGGATCTTGTCATCCAATAAGTCAGTTATCTCTTCCAGCTTTTTGTTAACTTCATATTTCATAATCGTGCTAGCTATACCTTTATCTAATACACGGATTAAAAAAAAAAAAAGGTAAATGGCAAAGGGCATAGCACTAGAGACTTCCTGCCAAAGTAAAACTTAATGATGACTCCTATTTGAGTCTCACCATTTGAACAATTCTGAAGCCATCTAACTGTACTATCATTTACTCCCAAACTTTTGATTTTTTTCCACAAGAATAAAATAAGAGAATGTTTAAAAATCTTTGCTAAAACATAAATAAAATATTTCTATAACCATCACCCTGATCTACTAGTCTAGTAACCCAATCAAAGAAGGAAATGAGGTTAGTCTGGCATAATTCCCTCTTGATGAAGCAATGTTGGCTCTTAATAATTACTGCTAGTAAAATGCCTGGCACATGGTAGGTGCTTAATAAATGTTTTTTGACCAACTACTTTCTTTTCTAGATGCTCACTGATAAACATCCTTTTAGTAACATGTTCTAGAATTTTGCCAGGATTTGAAGTCAAGCTTTCTGGTCTATACAATGTGCAGATTTCATGTGTTTCACTTCTGGAAGGCATTATCCTCCTCCATTCTTGTGACCCCTTTCCTAGTCTCCAAAATCTTTCAAAGATCTCTGATGTGGCTTAGCAACCAGATCTGTTTGTGTTTTCTGCATCCTAGGATGCATGTAATCTGGGCCTGGTGACGAACTTATCAGGTGCAACCAGGTGCCTTCTTGTTAGCTTCTACTTCTGTTAGGTATCAACTCAAATGGTCATTTTGTTCTTTGTAGCCCAAAGAACATTCTCTTTGGTGGAGAAAACATGAATAAAATAAAATCTGAATAGCTCTGGCTTCTCTCCATTGGTTACTCCTATCCTATCCAAGTAGTAGTCCTATCCCTTCTGGTCTCCTCTTTTCTCCAATATTGCTTTTAAAAGTTTTACGGATGCCTTTTGCTATAATATAACTTTCATTTCGAATATACTCTCCCAGCCCTCCAACGAGACAGAAAAAAGAATAACAGTTCATCCAAACCAATTAACAAATAGACTATGTCTGACAGTATGTGCAACAATCTACACCAAGAGTAGCCCACTTCTTAACCAAAAGAAAGCAAGTCATCTCCTCATTTTTTCTCCAGGGCCAAGCTCTAGGATCACTATAATTATTGCAAAATGTTCAGTGTCGTCTTTTTTTTTTTTCCATTTGTACTGCTGTAGTTACTATATATAGTGTTTTCCTAGTACAGCTTATGTCTCTCTGAATTAATATAAGTTTCCCATGTTTCTCTGAATTCCTTACATTCACTGTTACAATACAAGTATGTATGCATATGCCTTAATTGGTTCAGCCAAAATTTATGAAATCATAAAATTACGGATATCCACTCTGTTTCCAGTTCTTTGCTACCACAAAAAAGGCTTGCTATGCAATTTGGAACTATACCCCAAAAGTCATTAAATTGTTCCTATCATATGCACAGTACTAGGAGGCTTATCCCCCAATGAGATCAAAGTGAGAAAGAACTCACGTACAAAAATAACTATAGCACCACTTTTTGTTGTAACAGAACAAGAGATAAAGTGTCTATCCGATGGAAAATTGCTGAACAAATTATGGTATATGAATGTAATGGAATATTACTGAGTTATAAGAAATGAGGGAAAATTTGTATGAACTGATGCAGGGTGAAGTGAATAGGCCCAGGAGAACAATTTACACAAATGATAGTAACACTGAAAAGGAAAAAAACTCTGAAAGACTGATGTATTACCAATCTTAACTTCAGAAAGACTGATGATGAATTATGCTTCCTACCTCTTGGCAGAGAGGTGGTGGACTAGAAGAGCTAAATGAGATATACATTTTCAGACATGACCAATGTGTGGATTTGATTTTAGGGACTATACAAAGGAGAGATTTAATTCTGGAGGAAGGGGAGAATGGAAGTGAAGGTAGTGATATAAAACCATGAAAAGAGTGTCAAGGAATCATTTAGAAATACACAGGAAAGGGGGCAGCTAGGTGGCACAGTGGATAGAGCACCGGCCCTGAAGTCAGGAGGACCTGAGTTCAAATCCGGCCTCAGACCAAACACTTGACACTTACTAGCTGTGTGACCCTAGGCAAGTCACTTAACCCCAATTGCCTTAATAAAAAAAATTAAAAATACACAGGAGGGCCGAAGGATATTCAGATAAGCTGAGTTGTGCTAGAACTAACATGTAAATTTGAAATATACATACTTTAAAAAAAATAAACCATACATGGTAGAACATCAAGATTTAAGATACAGTTCCTTTTTGTTTTCTTGTTCTTTTAATAGGGGAATGTTACTGTGTTGATGTTTGTCAAGTTCCTAATAATAAAAAGGGGAAGAAATGAAACAAGGGGCTATTATGAATACTTTGATAAAAATGGTATCTTTTTGCCTTTGCTTTTCTTAGGTTTTTTTTCTCTTTTTGTCCTCCTTGCTTTTCCTCATGAGCCTATTTATTCTTAGTTTAACACTTCTGACATGATAATCTTATTGTAAGATGATGCTACAATTCTGTGTTCATGCTCTACTATCTGCTCTTGATTCCATCTACTCCAAGTGTCTTTTAAAAATGGAAGTTGATTGATGAGCTCTCTGTGCATCTACGTAAGTCTCATGAGACAGCTTACCCTTTTCCTCTGCACTGGAATTGTTTCTTCTCTTTGTGTCTTCAGAATTTCAATATCAAGAACTTCCTATTCCTCTTAGGCTATAGAATTTTAAGCCACGGAATCCTCCCTATCACTTGTCTGAACTCTTTGAAAGTCTGACGTTTTCCTAAAGTCTAGGTTGCATGTCAGACTAAATTCAGTTTTTCTCTCCTCCTCTATTGCCAGTTTTAAAATGGAGTGTTCATTTACTGAACTTCTCACCATTTCCATCCCAGTAACCAGTTCCTCCTCTTTATTAGTGAGAATCAGACACAGAATAGCAATTCTCCTCATTAAAAAACCAAAAACTCCTTTTAACTTTAACTGAAATTCATGAAGTATTTTAAAGTTTACAAAGCACTTTACTTATATTATCTCATTTAAACCTGATAATATCTCCCCATTTTGTAGATAAAGAAAATGAGGCCCAGTGAAATGACAAAACCATAGTCACACAAATATGAGTCAGAGATAGGATTTAAACCCAGGTTTTTCTGATTCCAAGTCACATGGCCTCTAGTAAAAAGCAGTTTTCTAACTTTTGAAGAACAAAATTATCATTCAGGTACCGCTCTGCTTTGGGCAGAGAGAGAACTCTAGGAGATGTCTGGATAGCTAAAGGGCCTTGTCATTACAAGATCATACCTTCACAGGGGCAGCTAGGTGGCGCAGTGCATAGAGCTCCAGTCTTGGAGTCAGAAGGACCCGAGTTCAAATCTGACCTCTGACACTTGACACTAGCCTGTATGACCCTGGGCAAGTCACTAAACCTCGATTGACTCACCAAAAAAAAAAAAAAAAAAAAAAGATCATGCCTTCACAACAGGCGGGTGATACATTTCCCAAACTCCTCTTTCTCTTCTTTTTATGTACGTGGTCTGTAGTCTACTCCAATAAATGTAAGGTAACAGAATGTCAGCTCCTTCCACGCAGGGGCTACTATTTCATTTTGTCTCTGGGTGCTCAGCACTTAGCCCTAGTGTCTGGCATATAAGATGGTCTCTACAAATGCCTGGTGAATTGAAATGAATTGAATAACAATATGTCTTCTGTTTCTGCCTTCATTAATCTTCTTGCAAAGACCCTCCTCCATGCTCCTTCTTTTCTTCCTCCTCCTCCGGTTTCTGGATTTCCACACAACTTTATCTTCTTCACATACAATGTTATTCCAACCTCACTTTTACTTATCCTGTTCCTTCTGAATAAAGGAATTGGGACTGGAAGATGTCACTGATTCCAATTGAGCCTCGGTGATATCTATGAGGTAAAACCTGCCTCCTCAAATCAGAATGTCTATATTTTCTTGCTTGTTATTGAAACAGAAAAGCTGTTGGGAAAATTCTATGAGGGTCCCATCCAAACTAGGGTTTTGTTGTTTTAAAACTGACTTTTAAGAAACGAAAGAAAATATTATCAATCTTTTGGACAACAATCATTCTCCACAGGACTTGAGAAACTTTTCATTATATTCCAACCACAATGACCAAAATGAGCACTGAAACTGACATAGTTGATAAGACCTAGTAAATAAGTAGAAGGGAGCGTGAATGTCCTATAAGAGTTCATCTTCAACATACATTTTAGATAACCATTTTTTCTAATTTATTCCACATTACTTAAAATGAATAAAGAAAGGAATTTTGTATAAATGTAAATAGTATTTAATTTTAATTTCTTTTCAGTATTGTTATAGATATAATATTTACTCAGTGGCTAAGTTTTGCATTATCGTACCTAACCTAGTGCCTTGTATATATTAGGTACTTAATAAATGTCTGTTGGCAAAGTTAATTCTTCCATTTTTTAAATGACAATTTATACACATAACTAATCATCATAGCTCTATACATTTAGGTAAGGTTTCATCAACAGAGGAACCTATGCAGATTTTGAATCATTTAAACTTCCTGACAGTCTCCCCAGCAACATGCTTTGTGTACATCACAATAAGCAAAATAATAAAGCAAATGAATCCAAGGCAACTTACAGAGTAATTTTAATTCTTTCTGTGAAATGGACTCTGGTGCCTGTAAAAAGACAAATATTTGTTTTGTTCCAGAGCAAAAGCAGATGTTAAAAGAGAATTCAATGAGCAATAGGATCAATAACAAATCAGAAGAGCTTTTCCCAGGACCTGGGAGTGAATTTTTAAAATGGGACTGTGTAGACGAAAGTAGAGCCTAGGCCAACAACTCACCTGACCGATAGACTGGAGCAATTTGGCAGCATGATTACCCACAGCAGCAGCATCTGTTTTTGCTTTTTCACGGTAACTAGAAAATAGGAGAATTAAAAATAGCTACTCAGAACACAATCTGAAATACTCAAAATTAATATCCTAAAACTAGACAATAAAATGCATCCATTTCTCCTCCTCAACAAGATGCTGATCTGGTAAACCTGACATTTGTTATCATATAGTATGATATGAAAATGACACTTGCAATCAGTGAACCTGACATGGTATTAAAAGCACTGGATTCCAAGAGTTAAGAAATCAGGGTTTTGGTTCTGGCTCCACAACTGTCTAATCTCAGGACCTTTGGCAAGTCACAAAACTTGATCCTGATTCATCTGTAAAAACAAAGGACTACTTGTATGATCTCTAATGTTTCCTTCTAGCTTTAACTCTTTGATTGTACGTACACTATGTGTAGAAACTAAAATAGTTCTAATGCTATTTGAAATTCAGTCTTTACTATGTATTAATTAATCTACAATGTGTGCTAGTCATTTTGAGGCAAATATTCCAACATACCCATGAACTATAAGAAAATTGAGAGAAAAACTTGAGTATGATGAATGGATCCTCTGTGGAAAACCTATAACAAACAACTTTATGATGAAGCATCTACCTTCTGACAGAAAGGGAATGAACTCAAGATACAGCATGAGATACACTTTTGGATATGGCCAATGTAGGGATTTGCCTTACCTGAGTATGCATTTTGGTTACAGAAGTTTTTTTTTTTCTTTTTTCTCAGTTTGGGAGGAGACAGAGTAGGTTGTGGGGAGCTAGGGATAAGGTTGCCAAAAATGAAATGAAATTGAAACATGTTTTGAAATGCACAGAAGAGAACAGAAGGAAGGCCAGAATTAAAGACAAATAGGACAGCTTTTGAGAGTAACATGTTGCATTTATAACATACTTAAAAGAAAAGCAAGTGTTACATAAAGATTCATAGTTTCACGTACAACCCTCCTGGTTCTACTGAGTAAAAAGAAGTGCTTGTTTTGGTTGTTTTTTAAGAATTAAAAAATGAGGAAAAATCTCTAGGAGGAACATGAACAAGAAATGAACAGGATGAGAAGTTATGGATGGCTTATGATCTGTGCCAAGAGAAGACGTGTCTTAAGATCAAAGATCCAATGAAATATTTACATACATATGAACTTCCATTTTTACCCTAGGAAACCAAGAAACTTCATATAATTTATTTGGTCTCTTATTTGAATCAGTGAAAGACATTATTAGAATTTTATATATATGGGGAACCAGTGGAACAGTAAGGTTAAAGATATTTTCCAAAATCAGATCCTCAAAAAAAGTTACTTACACATTTTGTAATTTTATAAACTTTCCAGAATCTGCAATCATATCAGGAATAGTGCCTCGAACAGGTAAGTTTCCTTGACCCTCCCTTGCCACAAATTCTTTTAGAGCCCGAGCCAAAATCCAAAAGGGTGGACTCTATAAGCATATAAAAAAAAATGCCAACTGAAATTTCACTTTGTAACATGTATGTTTAGGTAACAGTGCTCTTAAAGAATCTTATTACCTGTTTGGTAATATTGATACAGTGATCATCATTAAATATGTCTTCAATACTGCTTGGTATCTAGAAAAGAACAGAGAAAGTATTCATTTCTATTTCTTATATAAGAACAGGGAAAAGAACACTGATTCCAGAGTCAAAGAACTTGGATTCCAATTCTGCCTCTGGGCCTTAAGTCATTTAACATTCTTGGGCCTCAGTTTCCTCTTCTGTAAAATGAAGGGTTAGACTAGATGCCTCTGAGGTCCCTTCCAACTCTGGATTGTCTTATGAATTGGCCCAGTTTGCGTTACCTGACCTTTTTTTCATATAGATTCAGCTCTTTAAATAATTAAATTGCATTTTCAAGATGAATCTGTGTGAGATGATAATAAAATAAGGTATCAAACGGAAAAGAGAAATTCTTTCTCTCCCCCAGGTACTTAGATTAAGGGGGATGATGTGTCCCCCATTCAAACATAAGCTCTTTAAAAATGACAGATTGTTTAATTCTTTGGATATGTATCTCCAATGTCCATAACAACACCTGGCACATAGCTGGCATTTAATAAATGCTTATTGTTCTGTAGGGCAGTTTGGAACTATGCCCAAAGGGCTATAAAACTATGCATACCCTTTGACCTAACAATACCACTGCTAGGTCTGTATCCCAAAAGAAATGAAAACCAAAAAGGAAAAGGACCTACATGCACAAAAAATATTTATGGCAGCTCTTTTCTGGGGGCAAAGAATTAGAAACTGAGGGGATGCCAATCAATTGAGGAATGGCTGAAGTTGTGGTATGTGATTATGATGTGATTATTGTACTTTGTATATTTGCCTTTATCTGAGTCAGAGGTTCCCAAACTTATTGATCTGACAGCCTCCTTTTAAAAAAAAAAAATTACGCGGCAGCTAGGTGGCACAGTAGATAGAGCACCGGCCCTGTATATTATATATATGTATATTTGTATATTATTGTACTTTGTATATTTGCCTTTATCTAAGTCAGAGGTTCCCAAACTTATTGATCCAATAGCCTCCTTTTAAAAAAAATATTACAGGGCAGCAAGGTGGCACAGTGAATAGAGTACCAACCCTGGATTCAAGAGGACCTGAGTTCAAATCCGGCCTCAGACACATAACACTTACTAGCTGTGTGACCTTGGGTAATGGGGCATTTAACCCCATTGCCTAGCAAAAAAAAAATACTCAGCGTCCCTGTAGGGTTTCTTTTTAGGTCTTCTTTTTATTCAACACCCCCCAATTGTACTTGAGGCTACTACTACCCCCCTGGATGGTTCCAGTGCCCTCCAGGGGGTGATACTGCCCACTTTGGGAACCTATGATAGTCATAACCAGATCTTTGCATAAGGAAGCTTGCATTGAAAGAATGATTGGAAAGAAGAGAGGGAAGTAGGTGTCACAGTGGAGAGAGTGCAGAACTTGGAGTCAGGAAGACTTGAGTTCAAATCTTGCCTTAGATGCTTACTAGTTATATGACCCTAGGCAAGTCACTTAAACTGTTTCAATTTTCTCATCTGTAAAATGAATATAATAATAGCACCTATCTCCAAAGTTGTTGTGAGGATAAAATGAGATAATATTTGTAAAGCACTTTGCAAACCTTAAATCATCATGTAAATGCTAGCTATCATTAGTAAAAATTTTTATTATTAAAGAGGCCTGAAGCTGGGAAGACCAGTAGACTACTATTGCAATAGTCCAGATGAGTGGCAACGAGGGCAAAAATGTGAGATGCTGTGGAGGCAGAAAAGATAGAACTTTGACATCTTATCAGATATGAAAGGTAAAAAAGGAAAAACTAAAAGTTCAAAACAAATGTTTTCAAGGTGAGAAACTGGATAAATGGTAGTGCCACTGACAGAACTAATAAAAGCAGGAGGTTGAGTATATTTTGGTGGAAAAGATAATAAATTCAATTTTAGACATGTTGAAATTTGAAATGATAGTGGAATATCCACAAAGAGATATGCTATAGGCATTTGGAAATGTGAGTATGGAGTGCAGAAGAAAGATAAAGAGAGGAGGTAGAGATCTGGGAATCCTCTTATAGAACTGTATAGAGGTGCTCTTGGGAAAGAATGAGATTACACCCTTTCTCCTTGTAGAGAAAGAAAAGAAAACAGCCAAGAACAGGATGTTAAAAAGTCAGCAAAAGGAGGAAGAAGGAAAATAGAGGAGAACTAATCAGAAAGAGAAAAGGAGAATGAGGAAAGTATAGTCTCTCTAAAGCCAAGAGGAGATCAAAAGTGTCTGATGCTTCAAAGACATCAAAGTGGATGGGGATTGGGGGGAAAGACCATTCAATATCTTGACAAGAAAGTAACCGGGGGCAGCTAGGTGGCGCAGTGAATAGAGCACCGGCCCTGAAGTCAGGAGGACCTGAGTTCAAATCCATCCTCAGACCAAACACTTGACACGTACTAGCTGTGTGACCTTGGGCAAGTCACTTAACCCCAATGGCCTTACAAAAAAAAAAAAAAAAGAAAGAAAGTGACCGACAACACTTCGGAGAGCAGTTAGAGTACTGGGGGCAGAAGCCAGACTGCAAAGGTTCTGAGGAGCCAGCAGAAGTGTCAGGTATAAGTAACTTTATTCAGTTTAGCACTATCTAGTTCTAAGTTATTGTTAACATAAAGAACGAATGAAGAGACTTCAATATGCTTGTAGCCAAAGGAGAAGGCTGGGAAGATGGACAGATTAAAATTATGTGTGTGACACCTATCAGTTTGGAAATGTTAACAAAAAAGGAAAATAATGATGCTGCTGGGGCTGTGGGAAAACAAGAACATTGATGCACTGTCAGCAGAGCTGTGAACTAGTCCAGCCATTATGGAAAGCAATTTGGAACCATGCCCAAAAAGCTCGTAGACTGTGCATCCTCAATGACCTAGTGATAATACTACTAGATTTATACCCCAAAGAGATCAAGGAAAGAAGAAAAGGATCTATATGTTAAAAAATATATATATTTATAGCAGCTCTTTTTTGTGGTGTCAAAGAACTGGAAACTGAGGGGGATGCCTATCAAGTAGGAAATGGCTAAATAAGTTATGGTATATAAATGTGATCGAATACTGCTGTGCTATGAGAAATGATGAAGGGGATGGTTTCAGAGGAACATGGGAAGACTTGTATGAACTGATGCAGAGTAAGGTCAGGAGAACAACATATACAATAACAGCAACATTTTAAAGACAAAAACTTTAAAAAACTGAAGAACTCTAATCAACGTAATGAACAACCACAATTCCAGAGAACTCAAGATGAAACATGCTACCCACCTCCTGATAGAGAGATGATAAACTTAGATATATGAGATATAATTTTTTTTGGACACAGCAATGCGGGGATTCATTTTGCCTGACTATACATGTTTGTAACAGGAGTTTTATTTTTCTTGCTTTCTCAATTTGGGCAGGGGGAAGGGGAAATAAGGTCAAAAGAGAATGTGAATCTGAAGATAAAATGTAATTCAAAAAAGAAGAATATGAGAGGAAGAAGGATAGGGCAAGTTCTCAGAATATGCATTATGTCTTTCTTTGACATAGGAGGGAAGGAAAAGAAGGTGGGTGATGATGCTGGGTAGTGAGGGATGGAGAAGGGAAGATGAGAGGGAGTTCTCATCAGATGGCTCCACTCTTTTCAGTGAAGTAGGAGGCTAAATCATCTGCTGTAAGTGTGAGGCATGATAATGTAGTTGGGGCTTGAGAAAAGTGAAAAAGTTTGGAATGTAACAAAAATACCTGCTAGCACCTGCTAGACTTAATGGCTCTGAATTTTTCCAACTTCATGAAAAATAAAGAATAACCTCACAAAGATCACACTGATCAAAAGTGGACAGATGTATGAAATAAATACATCTTACTGCATGTGACACAGACACACAAGTCTCTAAAATAGCAGCAGAACTTGAATATTAATTACAATTTCTGATTCAAGTACAGACTGTGCAGGTATATATAATGAATGTTAATAGCATTGACATCAATTATAAAGAAGTGCTCTACAAACGAGCTCTGAAATAATTTGATATGTCTTTGGATATATCTCTAGAAACATATTTCATAGCTCTTTCACATAGCACTTTTGTGCTTTAAAAGTAGTTTTTAATGTTAAATGAGCCAAACAACCACCATGTCAGGTATGTAGTACAAGTATTATTATTCCCATTTTACATATGAGGACACTGAGGCTAAGACAGGTACTTGCCTAAGATTACATAGCTGATAAGCTGCAGTGCTAAGAACTAAGGTGCCCCATCTACAAATTTTGTATTCCTTTTACTATACCAAAATAACTCAAAGTTATATATGATATCTCTGTTGTAAAAGTAGTATGGTAGACTTGCATGGGGCAGACTGGAGTCTCAGCTTGACACTTACTAAGCCCTGCCACCTAATCTGGGTCTTAATTCAAATGAGAGAATAGATCAGATAAAAACACATCTGTAAAGCATTTAGCAGCACTTGGCATGTAGTAGGTGCTATATAAATGCTCATTCCCTCCCTTCTCTTCCCTGCCTCCTCTAATTTCTTCATGTATTAAATAAGAATAATATTTATAGCACATATATCCCAGAGTTATGATGAATGTTTTGAAAACCACCATTACGAATATCTGTATAAGGCTGAATATGAATAAAATTGACATTTAAAAAAATATAATACACTGAGGTTTTATAAATGGCTATGTATTTACTGTAGGGGAGAGGAAAGGATAGGGTAATTCCAAGCACTTTAGAGACATTTTCTTATTAAGTTGTTCCTAGTGGGGCCTGTGCAATGAGAGGAACCAGCTCAGAGTGGCAAGAAATCCTGGAATGTTCTGGGAAGTGCCATTGCTTGGCTAAGGGCTTGCCCTACCACGTGGGGGAGACCAATGACTGCCAAGTGGTTGTTCTTGGAATGATTGCTCAGTGCCTCTGCTGCCCAAGAGACCTGAAAGCACGTTTAGGATTTTGGGACCACCTGATGAATTGTACTGTTTTACAGCCCCCAAGAGCTGAAACTAGATAGGCAATCTTTCCCCAACAATTCCAACCTTAATTTATTTTTAAAAATCATAAACATTTTGAAATATGTAAAATTTTCATTAAGAATTTATCATAATAAAAGAAGAAACAAGTACTGGGTTACCAACACCAGATTTTGCAAACTTTAAAGCACTATATCTGTTATTATTTTCCTCTCTGGCAGTCAGTCAATAAACATTTATTAAGTACCCACTCTGTGCCAGGTACTGTGCTAAGCTCTGGGGATATAAACATGAAAAGACAGTCCGTAACCTCAAGGAGTTTACAGTCTAATAGGGGAAGACAGCACAGAGGAGCAAAGTGGAGTAGGGTAGGATGGCAGCCAGGACATGGAACAGTCAGAGAAATCTCAAAGTTGTGAGGCCAGGTGAGAAATGAGACGTTGGGTGAGCTCCCTCCTTACACGGCTAACACGTTAGACTAACAGAACACTGCTTTTCACACAAGCCTCCTAGCTTCAATTTGTCATCATACACAAGCACATACACTAACATCTGCTTTATTTGGAAAGGAGTTAGACGACCCCAAAGAACTCCGTTATCACTTCTGTAGACTCTAGCTAGCTAGAATGGATTGCCATTTCAATGTGGCTTACATACAGCAAGTAATACATTTCTTCAAACTCATTAAATCAGGATTCTATTTGTGTTATAAATGTGTATTCAGTCACACCGCCTACATTCTGAAAGTACGTGCCCAAATTCCTATACATAATTATTATTCAGATGTCGACTCTATTAAAACCCAGTTGCCTTTCTTACCTAAATCCTTTCCTTTAGTAATTTTTAAAAATACCTGAAACTATACCCAGGGGGCTATAAAACTGTGCATACCCAGCAATCCTACTTCTAGGGTTGTATTACAAAGAGATCATAAAAAGGGGAAAAGGACCCACATGGACAAAAATATTTATAGCAGCTCTTTTTGTGGTGGCTGAGAACTGGAAATTGAGGAGATGCCCATCATTTGGGGAATGGCTGAACAAGTTGTAGTATATTAATATAATGGAATACTATTGTTTCATAAGAAATGAAGAACAGGCAGACTTCAGAAAAACCTGCAAAGATTTAGATGAACTGATGCTGAGTGAAGTGAGCAGAACCAGAAGAACATTGTACACAGTAACTGCCACATTGTGTGATCATCAACTATGACTGACTTAGCTCTTCTCAGCAATACAATGATCCAAGACAATTCCAAAAGACTCCTGATAGAAAATGCTGTCCACATCCAGAGAAAGAACTGATGGAGTCTGAATGCAGAGCAAAGCATATTATTTCCACTTTGGTTTTTTTTTGTAGTTTTTTCCTTTTGTTCTGCTTCTTCTTATCCAATGTGACTAATATAGAAATATGTTTTACATGACTGAACATATATAATCTATATCAAATTGCTTACTGTCTCAAGGAAGAGGTAGGTAAAAGAGATAGAGAGAAAGTTTTGAACTCAAAATTTTATTTAAAAATGAATATTAGAAATTATCTTTCTATGTAATTGGAAAAAATAAAAATAAAATAAAAGGAAAAATAAAAAATAAAAATAGTTGAGAGATACCCCCAGAGCTTCTTAAACTTCTTAAACCCATAGTTTAAGAAGCACTGAAGGCTCCGGCCTTGGAGTCAGGAGGACGTGAGTTCAAATCCAGTCTCAGACACATGACACTTACTAGCTGTGTGACCCTGGGCAAGTCACTTAACCCCAACTGCCTCACCAAAAAGCAAAAAAAGAAGAAAAAAAAAAGAAAATGATAAAAGAAGTGCTGAAGGAGTTGCAAGTGAAAGAAGTTTAAGAAGCCCTGCCCTAGAACAGCAGGCAGATGTCTGCACTTGGTATTTGGGAGATGTGGGTTTACATCCTGGGTCTCTAACATTGACTAGCTATGTAATGATTGGCAAATCTTTTTTCTCTGAGCTTCAGTTTCTTCATATGTAAAATGGGAATAACAAAGCTAACTCAAAAAGTTGTTATAATAATTTATAAATTTATAAATCTTACAGTCATCAACTCCAGGGACTCCCTATGACCTCCAGGATCAAACATAAAATCCTGTTTGGCATTTAAAGCCTTTCACCAACTCTGTCCCAAGGATAGAGCCAAGATGGCAGAGTAGAAGAAGCAGCCAAGCTCTACCGACACTCCCCCCAAATAACTTTTAAATCAACACCTCAAATCGAATTCTGGAGCAGCACAGACAACAAAAGGTCAGAGTGAGATATTTTTCCAGACCAAGACAACTTAGGAGGTCAGAAGGAGAGGTCTGTGATACTGGGTAGGGGCTGGCCCGGAGACCATGTGGGAGCAGCACCAGCTGTGGGCCTTGGAGGAAGCAACATCAGCAGCAGCAGCTTTGGGAGTTCTCAAGCCAGAGACAAAAAGGGGATCTGGAAACTGGTCAGAAAAAGATCGTGCCAACACGGGGCAGGGACCAAACACTGTCTGGCAACTCTACTGCCCAATCCTCCTTCCAGGTCACAATTCCAGAGCAGAGAGGAGTGCTTGCAGTCAAAGATCAGAGGTCCTAAGAACCATATTGCTTTTGATCACAAGGGATCAAGGGCTGTAAGGAGCAGTAACATTGGCCGTCCCAAGGGAGCAGGGGTCCTGAGGAGCAATATGGCTTTCAGTCCCAAGGAAATAGGGGCCCTTTCTGGGTACGGACCAGAATGCAGAACAGAAAAGCAATAACCAAACTTCTCCCCAAATCATAACAACTTGCAAAACTGAAAACTCACAAACCTCTAATACTAGTTCCAATGTGGAAAAAGCCTGAAGCTTGGGACAGTGCACCCCAACCCCAGAATAGAGCCCAACTTTAACAAAAAGTTCAAAGAACCTGACCATAAAAATGTACTATGGTGACAGGGAAGACCAAACCACAAATTTAGAATGCTGTCAAAACAACCACAAGCAAAGCCTCAAAAAAAAAAAAAAAAAAAAAGTGAATTGGGCACAAGCCCAACAAGAATTCCTAAAAGAGCCTAAAAAAGAATTTTAAATATCAAATAAGAGTGGTAGAAGAAAAATTGGGAAAATAAATGAGAGTGGCACAAGAAAATTATGAAAAGACAATTAACAGCTTGGTAAAAGAGGCACAAAAAAATACTGAAGAAAATAACACCTTAAAAAAAATAGAACTGGCCAAGCATATTTTTTTCACTTTATTCTTTCTCATGTTTTTTTTTAATCTGTTTCTTCTTTCACAACTGTGACTAATATGGAAATATTTCTTACATGATAGCTCATGTATAAACTATATCAAACTCCCTACCATTTTCAGAAGAGCAGAGGGGAGGGAGGGAGGAAAATTTGGAACTCAAAATCTTGTCAAAATGAATACTAAAATTTTTCTTGACATGTATTAATACTGTTAATGCTACTAAAACATTAATAAAAGAAAGAAAAGAGGTACAAAACTTCGCTGATGAAAATAACTCCTGAAAAATTAGAATTGGGCAAGTGGAAGCCAATGACTTCATGAGACATCAGAAAACAATAAAACAAAATCAAAAGAAAGATGAAGAAAATGTGAAATATTTCATCAGAAAAAGATCTTAGACTCAGATTCTTAAAACCGAGCCACTGCTCAGAGTCTTAAGATCTGGCCTGCTTGCATTAGTGATACAAAGGCTTAGATTCCTTAAGAGTCTGTCCAATATGATGGATGTTCTAATAAACCTTTTCTTTGGCTGAAAGAAGGCTTGGGTCAAATTCTTTCAGGCAGGACCCGTATCTCTTGCCTTCAATATTTTAGGGTCCCAGCACCCCTAAATCCCTAAACCTCAACATTTGGTGGACCATGTGGGGAAACTGCCTAACCCCAAGTTCTTCTCCAACCAAGACTAGAACACATGTAAGCCTCCATCCTCTTCTTTCTTGCCCTGCCGTTAGGATCACTCTCCAAGCACCTAGGAAGGCTTGGAGATGCTTTTCTGGCAGTTATGAGGCTGTCTTACACTAGGCCTAACACTCTCTGGCTCTCGGTCCACTGGTTTGGTTCAAAGCCATGGACCTGGGTACACCTTCTGCAGCATAGAGGACAAGGAAGGATGCCCTATCTGGAAGCGTATGCCCAATTCTGTCAATTCTCTGGGTGCTAGGGAATTGGGAAAACTGCAGGTGCTTTTGGTTGTCTGAGGCTTACTTACTCCCTTCCCTCTACACCCCCGAATCCTCCTTCATGGAGGTTACAGGGAAAAGTTAGAACAGCTAAAAACATCTTAGCAGATTCTGGAAGTTTTGTGATCAATCATTAAGGAGTTTTGAAACACCTCCTTACAACCCTGGTCACCCTCATCTCCCATTCCCTACCCTTGAGGCAAGAGGGTATCTGATTAATCCCTCTCATAGGAGAAGAGAGTTTCACCCTCTACCCCCCCACCCTCTGAATTTGCCTTCTACAGCATGGGCCCCCCTGGCAATGGTCTTGGGCCCTGGGGCAACCTTTGCCTGGAAGCATCACCCAGGTTCAGCACATCCTGCTCAAAGTAAAGAAGCCAGCCTCCAAACTTGGGTAAGCATGCTCTTTTAAAGTTGTAGTTTTAACTGTTAATGATGAGATGTTGATTCTCTGTGTAAAATAATTTGAAATGCATTTAACAAAACCGAAGTCACCTGATTGGTAATGGATTTGTTTCAAGTTTCAAATTGGTGAACTTTTTGTACCAGTTATGTCAAGCATTTAGTTACCGCTAAAACAATCTGACTATTGTTGGTTATTGTTTTAATGTGTAAACTTGCCAAAAAGCTTGTTTGGGTTTTGTCTTGCTGAGAATTTGCAAGCATAAAGAAATAATCTCTAACGATTGGCTTTTTATACCAGGACAAATTTAAATTTGAGATGTAAATCCTGGAAAAGTTTTCCCTAAGCTGTGATTAAGTGAAACTTGCTGTTTGAGGTAAAAGCTCATAGGACTTTATTTTGAGTTGTCTGATGGATCATAATTCATCAATAATCAATAATCCACTATCTGAGAGAAATGCCACAAGCTATTCAGAGAATGTGAGACTGGTGGGAAGTCAGCACTGGGAAAAGCTGAAAGGACAATTTTAGCCTCAGTCTAAGATGGGATCCTCCTGGCTCAGTTTCCAAAGGAATGTTACCTGTCTGGCTATGAGGTGGATTTGGTACTGCATGGTTGGAAAACTGAATTATCTGAATCCAAACAGAGCTAAGGATGTTTTATCCTGTCACATGTTGGCCCTGCAATGTTTTCTGTCAGATTTGTGTCTTCCAGACTACAAGCCATTCACACAGTTGGTAGCAAAAAGCGGGTACCAATCAATGTCCCCCCCATTGTTCCCTAGACACAACCTGTGCTCAGTTCTAGTCAATCTCCTCTTTGGGACCCCCTCGAGGCAGGGACAGCTCTATACCCCTTGCCAGCAGGAAACAGTTTCAGAAGCCGAGACCTTCACCCCTTACCCCAAAAGAATTTGGGTCCCATTTGTTTGAAGGGGGAATGATGAGGATGGAATCTAGACCCTAAAAAGGAAAAATCCTGGACTTTCCCACATGGCCAAATCTCTGGATTTCACCTGAGGCTATAATCCCATCAACTAACCTTTCATTGTGGCTATGCCCAATCTCCCAATTCTCTGATACCCTTAACCTAGCCTAGCCCTCCATTGTCTTACCCTCCCATGGCTCCCAGCCACTTCCCACCCTGAATCCTAGCTAGACTCCATTCTCCCTTGGCCACATGGTCCAGGTCCCTGGTGCTCTGTTCACCCCAGTTTACTGGCTACTCCCACTCAGATCTCCCTGAGACCCCTCCTCCAGTCACCCCAAAGTACTTGGCCACTCCTAGATCCCTCCTAACCACTGCTCAGATTCTTAAAATCTGGCCCACTTGCATTAGTGATATAAATGCTTAGATTCCTTAACAGTTTGCCCAATATGACAGATGTTCCAATAAACCCTGTCTTTGGCTAAAAAAAAAAAAAAGCAGGGGAGTGGGGGAGCAGGCAGCTAGGTAGTGCAGTGGACAGAGCTCCAGCCTTGGAGTCAAGGGGACCTGAGTCCAAATCTGGCCTCAGATATTTGACACTAGCTGTGTGACCCTGGGCAAGTCACTTAACCCCAATTGCTTCAGCAAAAAAAGAAAAAGAAAAAGACCTGACCTGGAAAATTGATCAAGGAGAGATAATTTAAGAATTACTGGACTGCCTAAAAGCCATAATCAAAGAAAGCCTAGAGATCATATTTCAAGAAATTATAAAGAAAACTGCCTCAATATTCTAGAACCACAAGGTAAAAGAGAAATCGAAAAAATCCACCAATCATCTCCTGAAAGAGATCCCAAAATGAAAACTCCCAGGAATATTAGAGCCAAATTCCAGAGCTCCCAGGTCAAAGAGAAAATACTTCAAGTAGTCAGAAAGTAACTATTTAAATACCAAGAAGTCACAGGATCACACAAGATTTAGCAGCTACCACATTAAAGAAAGGCAAAAGAACTAGATTATAATAGAGAATAATCTATCCAGCAAAATTAAGTATATTCCTTCAGGAGGAAAATATGGACATTTAATGAAACAGAGGACTTTCAAGCATTTCTGATAAAAAAAACCAGCGATGAATAGAAAATCTTGACTTTCAAATACAAGACTCAAGGGAAGCATAAAAAGGTGAACGTGAAAGAGAAATCAATAAGGTTAAACTGTTTACAAGAAACTCTTATGAATTCTATCATTATTAGGGCAGTTAAAAGGACTCTACATAGATGAAGGTATGAGAGTAAATTGATTATGTTGGGATGATATTAAAAAAATGCATGAAACCCACAGTTTTAAAAACAAATGTTAAAAAAAATTATTTTCACATTCAACTGGGAAATAATATAGACAGAAAATGGAGTACAGAAATCTATCCTGCCCTACAGGAAAATTGAAGGGGAAGGGGATAAGAGAAGGGGGGGAGAGATAAAAGGGAGGGCAGATTAGGGGAAGGGGTACTCAGAATGCATGCCATCTTGGGGAGGGGGGAAGGATGAGATGGGGAGAAAATTTGGAACTCAAAATCTTGTGGAAGTGAATGTTGAAAACTAAAAATAAATAAATTTTTAAAATGGATGAGTGAGAAAGAGGGAGAATGGAGAAGAATAGGGAAAATTATCTAACACAAAAGATGGATGCAAGGAAGAGCTTTTCTGGTGGAGGGGAAAATGAGGTGGAGTAACACTTGAACCTCCCTCTCGCTTGAATTGGTTTAAAGAGGGAAGTACAGATATACACATTCAACTGGGCATAGAAATATATCTTGCTCAACAGGGAAGTAGGAGGGTAAGGGGATAATAGAAAGGAAGGAGAGTGATAAAAGAGAGGGCAGATTAAGGGAGGGACTGGTGAGAAGCAAAACAAATTTTTGTCCAAGTAGGGGAAACATCACGAATGTTATTTTGGGTAAGCAAAAACCTAGAAAGGTTATTATGATCTGGAGCAGTGTCACATAAAATGGAGAATAGTTATGTGCATAACAATAAGTTACTGGGTACACTCTTATAGATGGCTGTATTTATAAAGTTCTTGATGGTTTTGGATGTGTGTGAAAAGTTAAGGGTAGAACTGCATTTGATAAATAAACTAGAAGAATCTGCCTTATATTTAAAGTTTAGTATATACATTCTGCTGCTGTACTTGTAATAACCGAAAACCAGAGGAGAACATCAAGGGAACAAAGGCTTTAACTTAATAAGTGGCTAGTAGCAAGGTCATTTTGACCGACAGTTAAAATCACAAAAGAGAATGCAGTGAGGTGAGAGAGATCAACAAATTAACAAAAGATATTCATAAAAAATAAAATAAAGCCCTTTACCACTTGGCCCCTTTCTATCTTTGCACAGCTGTAATGACCTATTTACCAGTCCTTGAATAGGCCCTCCATCTCCCTCTTCAGTGAATTTGTACTGGCAATCCTCCACGCCTGGAAAGTGTTCCCTCCTCATCTCTAACTCCTACCTTCAAGACTCAGCTCAAATCCTGCCTTCTGACAACAGACCTTTCCCAGCCACCAGCTCTCCCTTCCCTCCAAAGTCCCTTCTCACCAAGGTTACCTTGCCTTTACACTCTACCTATCTTGTATCTACCTAATCATTTGTATGTTGTTTCTCCCACTTTAGAATGTGAGCTCCTTTTGCCTTTCTTTGTATTCTTGGTGTCTATCACTGTGCCTGATAAACAGCAAGTGTTTAGCACATGTTTGTTGACTATTTAATGAGTTGATAATACTCACAATACCTGAGTGGTACTTAGTGCTGTGTTCACATTTTTAATAGCTTCTTCAAAATTTTCTTCATCTTCTGGAACACCATTTTCATTCTTCAGAATACCTGTTTGAGCAGAAATTAACAAAGAAATGAGTTCTTCCTTCTTTCTCTCCCCATCATCTCACATTCTAGCATTCTGAAGGACAAGTCAGTACACTGTACCTTAAGATGGATATGGTTTATGAAAAACTTTAAACTTTAAATGAAAAATGGATCTAGATAATATGGAAATATATTTTGCATGACTGAACATGTATAACCTTTATCAAATTGCTTGCCTTCTGAATAATGGGGGAGGGCAGATGGGAGAGAATTTAAAGGTTAAAAATTGTTTTTTACATGTGATTGGGAAAAGTAAGATATTAAAATTAAAAAAGAAAAATGAAAAATGGATCTTAGCCTCCCTAAAGGAAAAGGAAAAGAGTTTATATCTCTAGTAGATGAGAACAGGTGCTAAAAAATGTTAAGAAATGCAGTCTCAAAGCTAAATAAAAACATTTGCCTCAAATGAAAAAAAACAGATTTCTGGTTACTCTTTCAAATATTGTACAATCTACAATTACATTTTATAACCTCACCTTGTCTACACTGTACACAGTAACAGCCACATTGTGTGATGACTGACTTTGATAGACTTGTCTCTTCATAGCATCCAAGAAGCTAAAACAACTCCAAAAGACTCAAGATGGAAATTGCCATCCACATCCAGAGAAAGAACTATGGAATCTGAATACAGATGGAAATATACTATTTGCTCTCCTTTTCCTTTGTTGTTTTGTTTTATTGCTTCATTCTTGTGGTTCCTCCCATTAATTCTAATTGTTCTTTACATCATGACTAATGGGAAAATATGCTTAATATGAATGTGTAAGTAGAGCCTATATCAGACTGCATGCTGTCTTGGGGGAGAGGGGGGAGAGGTGTGAGGGGGGGAGAAAATTTAAAACTCAAAATCTTACAGAAGTGAATGTTGAAAACTAAAAATAAATTAATTATCAAGGAAAAAAAATTACCTTGTCTAATCAAATCTCTGAAGGCTTCTTTCTCTTTGTATGTTTTAGGTATTTGTCCATTCTTCTAAAGTAGTTAAAATAAAGAATCTCACATGGTTATATAAACTCAATACACAAAAATCTAAAGTTTACCTGTTTTAAATTCCCACAACCACACATGTAATTAATATCCACTTGTTTTTCAATAAATAATCAAAGAATCATTGGGTGAATTTAAAAGATCATTTTATAGTGTTTTGCTATACCTTCCCAACTTTCCTCCTCAAAAAAATCTCAGAATGACATTCATATAAGAATGACATTCATGTAATTAAATATTTCTGCTGATTAAAAAGCATCAAAGAACTACTCAATTTTAAAAGCCCTTTTTTCCGAGGAAAAAAGAATAGCCAAAAAAAAATCTAACAACTGCTGTTTTATAACATGCTGAAAATACAATATCTGTTAAAAAACAGGAAAAAAAAAAAAAGACTTACATCACTGTGCCACTGTGCCAAATACTTAGCTACAATTACAATCCATGGAGTGTGGCTGTGGTCCTGAGAATAAGAGGAGAGACAAAGCAGAGAAAGGCTGAATCCCCAGTAGTAGCTGATAAAAGGCCCACAGATTTGAACCCAAGAACCTTAGAATCCCCACTCTAACACTCCTAGTTATAGGCCATGAGCAGGTAAATCATGATCCTCTCTGAACTCAAATCCTTCCACTACCTTGTAGGGTTCTGGGGGGAAAAGCACTCAGTAAACTTGAAGGCCTCCCAGAAATAGGAGCTATTATAATGGTCACTGGGTAGGTTATTTATTTAGATTACATTTTTCCTGTTAATGTCTTTCTTTGAGATGTAACAAATACTTACAGGCATTTTCTAATCCATCCTCCATCTCCCTGTGATGCAGAGGCCATTCATTCGCCATGAGCTCTCCTGTGACCATTAAGTCCCCTCGAATTACCTCACCCTTTTTCTCCTCTCCTCTGTACTCTGGTAAAGAGGCAGCCTTTCTCACCAAAGCCAACAGGATTCCTCTCATCAGCTCTCATTAGCAATCATCCCCCTTCTCTCTAATTTCAAATTTCTTCTTATCTGCTGTCTCCTTCCCTGTCATATTTACATCTAGGTCTCCTCCACCCTTAGAAAATCCTCCTTTGGGCAGCTAGGTGGCGCAGTGGATAGAGCACCGGTCTTGGATTCAGGAGGACCTGAGTTTAAATCCGGTCTCAGACACATAATACTTACTAGCTGTGTGACCCCGGGCAAGCCACTTAACCCCATTGCCTAGCCAAAAAAAAAAAAATCCTCCTTTGAATGTTTTACATAATTGCACATGTATAACCTATATTGGATTGCTTACCATCTCAGGGAGGGGGGAGGGGAGGGAGGGAGGGATAGAATTTGAAACTCAAAACTTTAAAAAAAAATTTAAAAATTGTTTTAACATTTAATTGGGGGAAAAAATAAAATACTATTTAAAAAAAGAAAAAGAAAATGAAAATCCTCCGTTGACCTAACCACCCCTTCAAGCTATCAGCCTGTATCTCTCCTCCCTTTCCCAGCCAAACTCCTAGAAAAAGTTGTCTCCACTCACTTCATCCACCTCCTCTCTTCTAACTTTTTAACTCTTTTCAATCCAGCTTCTGACAATATCGCCCACTGAAATTACTCTCCAAAGTTCCCAATGTACTATTTGCTGCCAAATCTAATGGTCTTGATCCTAGCCTTCATCCTTCTAGATCTCTGTGCAGCACCAGCCTCTCTCCTGAATGCTCTCTCTTTTCTTGGTTTTTATGACACCCCTGTCCCCTGGTTCTCTTCCTAACTGTGTGACCACTGCTCTGTCTATTTGACTGGCCCTAATCATGGCTATACCCCAAAGCTCCTGAGCTGGGGTCTGTCTGTCTATGATTTCACTTGGAGACCTCATTAGCTCCCATGGGTTGGATTATCATCTCTATTCAGATTTACATAACCAGACCAAAGTCTCCCTCCTGAGATCTAATCTCACACCACAAATCACCAACTGGACATTTCAAACTGCATGCCCTATGGATTTCTTAAATACAGTATAAACTTAAATATAAGAAAACACTTCCCCCCCCCCACCAAATTTCCCTATAGAAACCTCAGCATCATGCTTTCCTCCTCACTCTTATTCACCCCAAATAACCTACAAGTTGCCAATTCTTCCCTGTCTGCCTGCATGACATTTCTCATACTCATCCATTTCTTTCTACTCACACAGCCCCCCTCTTAATTCTGCCTCACTTCCTGTCTGGACTGCTGCAATGGTCTTCCACTTACTCTCTCTGCCGCTCCCCCTCAGACGCAGGCTCCACACTGCTGCCCTTTCTGGTTTTCTCGAAGTGCAGGCGTGCGTGGCTTCCTGCTACCACAAGGATAAAATAGAGACTCCTCCAGTGCATATGTGAAGCCCTTCACGACCTGGTCTCAGCTGACCTTTGCAGCTTCATTACGATGCTTCCCTTCTGGCCAGACGACTTTCCATCTGTGTCTCTGCTCTGCTACTGTCCCCGCAGGCCAGCATGCGCCATTCTCATCTCCAGCCTACAGAATCTCTCATTTCCTTCAAAGACTCAGCTCAAGAACTACCTTCTACCAGGATTTTTTCCTGATCTCCTCAATTGCTTGCTCTTTCCCTCCCTATACAGCTGTGCATTGATTCTGCATAGACTTATATGAGTATGGGTTATCTCTCAGCCTGAGAAGGGATTGTTGCATTTGGGTCTTTATATCCCCCAGGCCTGGTACAAGGTAGGTGCTTAATAAATTCAAAGCCAACTGCCTGGTATTATTATCACCCATTCACCCCTTGGCAGAGAGGTAAGTTTAGGCAGGGTCCTGGGGAGATCCCAGAGGCTACAAAGCAGAGAAAGCAGCTCAGCTGGAACTCAAATCTCAGGATTCCAATTTAATTTGGCAAATATTCACTAAGCACCTTCTATGTGTTGAGCTCTGGGGGAGAAACAAAGTTTAGATAATTTACATTCCCTGCCCTCATAAAGCTTATAGTCTAGTATGGGGATAAGATATAGGTACAAATGATAACAATGCAAAAACCCATGATAAATGTGTAAGAGAAAGGCAAAGTCCTGTCTGAGGTAAGGAAAGGTCATTCCCAACCAGAAGAGGGTATGAGATTTGAGGGGAAACAAGGTGATTCCTCACTGGGAGGAGGAGGAGGGAGAACTTCCTGGAGGAGACAGAATCTGAGCTGATCTTTAAAAGATGGCCACATAGTAAACAGGTGGGGGGTGGGGGAGGTGAGGACAGGCATTCTATTGGTGTTCTCAGTCTAGAGCAGGGGTGGGGAACCTGTGGCCTTCTAGGTCCTTGGGTGTGGCCTTTTGACTAAGTCCACATTTTACAGAACCAATCCTTTTATTAAGGGGATTTGTTCTGTGAAGTTTGGATTCAAAGGGCCGCACTTGAGGACCTAGAAGGCCACGTGTGGCCTCAAGGTCACACCTACCCCTGGTCTAGAGGAAAAAATGTACTCTCCCTTTACATGGTTACTGATAAACTTAATGAACACATTTATTGAATTCACATGGCTATGGAAGAAATTATATACAGCCTGGCTTCAGAAGTCATGAGTCCTATAACAGAATAAACAAAACTAGAAGAAGGCTCTGAGCCATGTCAACATGAGTGAAAACTGCCCTTAACAGCGATGACCAATTGCACAAGCAAATCAATGCACAAAAGGTGCTGATTTCTCATCATAAGGATAAATTACAAACGTAGTCCCCACCTTCTTCTCCATGTGGTCTAAGTCATAGGACTGTACATGCTCTCTTAGCTCTGGAAACGGCTTGTCCAGCCGAAGATCTTCGAGTGCATTGTCTGGATGGGATTCTATCACTGAGAAACAAATAAGATGTGTGACCGGCAGGGTCTACGAGAGCAGGAGGGGCTGCAGAGATCAACTGAGTCTTGAGGTACCACACAGGAGCAGAAAGGGCATTAGAGGATCTAGGCTCAAATCTCAGCTCTACTAATCACTTCCTGAATGACCTTGGGCAAGTCATTTCTTTCTCTCTCTGGGCCTCAGGTGCATCACCTGTAAAATGAGAAGCTGAACTAAATCACTTCTACAGTCTCTCCTAACCCTCTTATTTCACAGATACTGAAAAACTGAGCCCAAAGAAAGGAGAAATGACTTGCCCATGGTCACACAGTGACTCAGTAGCAGAGTTAGGGTCTAAACTCTTTGCAAACACTTTTCTTTCACTCATTGCTCAAGATACATGGTATCTTTTTTTCCTTTGATAGTTAAGAACAAGTATATTCATGCTTTGTGCTGGGCACATTATAAATTATGTACATTATAAAACCAAAGACTTTAATAAAATTTTAATAACTATGCCTCTAAAAAATATCTTTTGGGGGTAGAATCCTCTTCAATGTGATTAAAAAAAATATGTCGGGGCAGCTAGGTGGCGCAGTGGAAAGAGCACCAGCCCTGGATTCAGGAGGCCCTGAGTTCAAATCTGGAGTCAGACACATAACACTTACTAGCTGAGTGACCCTGGGCAAGTCACTTAACCCCATTGCCTAGCAAAAACAAAACAAAACAAAACAAAAAAAATATGTCAACACAACATCCAATACAGAACGGAGCACCTTATGAGTCCTAGCTTAAAGATGCACTAAGACTTATAGGGACACTCTGTAGAAAACTAAAATTCATTTTCTAAAATTGTAACAAATTTACATGCACACAAATTCAAACTCAAATTGCTTTTAAATTCTCTTACCTGGATGTTCTTTTATTATGATCCTCATATAACCAACCAACCCATATGTTCTACAGACCAAAAGAGGGATGCAAGCATTCCAAAGGATTTCTGCTAAATGTAGCAATGTACTGCAAAAGAAAGCAAAATACATCAAAATATGAAGAAGAAAATAGACACAAATATACCCCAAACATTAAACAGCATTAAAATAAAGCAACATAAAGCTCTCCTTACTGGTATATCTTTCAGTTCTAAGCATTTCTTCTGGCTGTCCCCCATGTCTCTGCCTCTGGGTTTCCTGCAAGTCCCGGCTAAAATCCCATCTTCCACAAAAAGTTTTTCCCAAACCCTCCTAATTCTAGTGCCTTCCTTCTGTTAAATATTTACTTTTTATCCTGTATATAGTGTACATATTTGTTTGCTTGGTGCCTCCTCCATTAGACTGTGAGCTCCTTGAGGGCAGAAACTGTCTTTTTGCCTTTCTTTGTATCCCCAGCACTTAGCACGGTGCCTGGCACATAGTAGGTGCTTAATAAATGTTTGTTAACTGACTACAACAAAGGGAAAGATACAAATGGTATATTTAGACAAAGAAATTAAGTACTGCAGAGAAATGCAAATGTTTACATGCATATGGGCCCAAACTCAAAGCAAATATATATCCTTAGGACTAGAAGGGGATGAAATTTCCAATTTTTCCAATTAGAGTACTGCTTGAAAACATTTTCAAACATCTCTATAATTGTTATAACCCAAGAAAATTAAATGGTTAGAAATATTTATAAACCACTTAGGCTTAAACAAAATGTTTTCTATAATCATAATTGTTATTGATGTTTCTACCTGGTAAATATTTAGGGTACTATTCGAATATTTTAAAAAAATGTTTCCCTTCCCCACTCTATTCCTTTGCCTGTCTTTTCAGGGATAACCAGTTTTTAGGTGCTTACTATAAAAGCATTCATGCTTTTGCATTCATTCATGCATTCAAGCAAAAGCTACTATGCAGCATTCATGCATTATTTGCATAGTATCATCCTCTCTGCGAAAAAGAAGCAATCTAGGTTTAAGAGCAGAATGAAAGCCCCTTCCCCCCGGCCCCAATGGCTGTGGGCATAAAGATGTACCTTTCTGGTAAATGAGTCGCTACCACCACATCAAACCTACAGAAAAATGAAGGATCATTGTCTAGGAGTTTTTCTGGACTCTAAATAGGACAGGGGAAAAAAAATCCAACAATTTGACATTCACATTTCAGTAAGGCAGAAAATAATTTCAAATAATGTTAGAAAACAGGAAATAATGCAGGCATTACCAAAGTTAAATCAGGTCAATGATAGATGCCATTAAGGGATGACACTATTTAAGATTCAATCCCAGCTCTACTAATCTCTTCTCTAATACTCTTTCTGCTACCATGTCCTACTGCAGGACTCAGCTGATTTCTGCAGCCCTTTCTGTTCTCACCCTTCATCCTTAATATGACATTATTTAAGATTCAAGACAACAAATCCTAGAATTTTCATCAGTCACTAAGTGAACAAATTGGAAAATGACTCCATGATCAGTTTTTAAAAGGCAGCAATAAGTTAAAGATACACACACCTCTTCCACAAAACTCCCGGACACATCGTTATTTAATTCTTGTAAGAGTTCCATGGCAGCTTGAGCTCGGTTCTTTTTCAAAATAAACAAAGCAATTGATTGAAGTTAGAGATATTCTGGTTATAAAACTACTAATTTACACATATTGCAAAACTTGCCCTGCAATGGTATTAAAACTATGTGCCTATTTCTAGCAATCCTCTTTAAAATGTGAGTAAAAGAAAATATCACTTAAAATATACACTGAACTTATAATTAGAAGACTTGAGTTTGAGTTCCAGCTCAGCCACTGTGTGACCATAGGCAGTCACAACCTCTCAGGGTCTCAAGTTTCCTTATCTGTAAAACAAGGATGGGGTGAGACTGGATGACTCCCATGGTCCCTTCAAGATCTAACTTGCTGTGAAAAACTTAATTAACCTGAATACAATTGAGCAGAATTAAAAAAAACAAAACACCACCACATATTTTTGCTACTTCGTTTTTATAAGAAATTGGCAAATAAGAAAATAAGCTATTATTTTACTTTAATTTTTAAAATCTAACTACAAGAGTGAGTTCTGAGGCCAGTACAATTCAGTCCAGTCTCCTGAATCTACACAAGTAGAGAGTGACTGACTACTGATGATCAGAACAAGGGCCTGGCAGTCAAAGAAAGATTAATTTTAAGTTTGGCATGTAGCACTCAGGCAGGAAAACAGAGTGATAAATTCTGAGGACAAATTATTTAAAGATAGAATTTTTTGGCTAATCTTTAATTACAACAGTAATACAACATTAAAAAAATTTGAGTACCTGAGATACTAAGACAAAATAAAACCTCAAAATACCCCATAAGCCCTGAACATTCTTGCTGATCACAATGTAACTTTAAATGGCACAGAGTAAAAAACTAACAAATAAATATATGTATATGTGTGTATACATATATTATATATACTTAGACATTTAAGCTTTTTATAACTACCAAAAAATTACATAGATATTTCTATTTTCAGATACCTTTATAAACATTATGTAACAAATAATCTGATTCAATTTTTCTTCAGTCTGAACTAATAAAGTTCTTCAGAATTTCCAAGCAAGACAGAAGTACATTCAAACACATAGAGCAAACATGATTTTACCTTTCCAATACTGCTTCTTTGAAGAAAAAAACTAAAGGTGACAAAACAAGAGAGAAATTAAAGTCTTATTTTACCATAAGGAAATATTAATTGCACCACAAAGTAAATTTAGTTCATAAAAGAAAAATAAAATTTCAATTATTATTTAAAAATAAAATTATTTCAGAGTTTAGCAATTTTCTGGAAAAGCCTAAAATTCCATAAGAAAGTCAAACCTTTCTTCATATAACGCTGATTTTTCTATTTCATTCATATCTTTCCATTTCATTCATTTCTTTCCACCTTTTAATCTAGATCAGTGAAACACATCTATGAGATGGTTGTAAGGAGTGAGTAGTCCTGGCCACACAATCTGTGGCCAGTCAACTGACTAGTATAGGAATGGAAGCGAGTCTTGTCCTCAGGAGCACCATGCCTGAATGAACAAAGCTAACCAAACAGACCACAATAAAGTGATTTAAGGTAACAAATAACAGTACTTTTATTTCATGCATGAAGTCAAACCAAAGAGCTGTTTATGGATAAGAAAACACAGTTTTACTATTATATTTTTCTTATGAACTTAAGTTTGTCTAACAAGACAACATGGACTGCATTCGTGTTATCCTTGACTTTTCCCATTATTGTTCTCTGAAAACTCAAGATTTTCTCAAAGAATATGAATACTAGAAATTAAATTTGGGAATAACTTTTCCCTTATAGTTCTATAAATTCTAAGCACAATGTTCTTTAGAGCCTTGTGCACATATATCTTTTTTTTTAATTTAAACTTATTTTTAATTTACATTTAAATTAAACCTCTTCTGGGAATGGGCACCATGAGAAAACTTTTCCAAAGCACAGAGTACTTATTAGAATCAGTATGAGGTTGTTTGTTCTTTTTTCCTGTTCCTAGGACAGTTGCATATCCAAGAAAATAGTAGTAATAACTAACACGTGATTCAAAGTTTATAAAATTCAAAGACATCTTTTAAAAATTTATTTCATAGAGGTAGCATGATAGAACACTGAGCTAGGAAAAAGAAGGTCTGCTCTAAACTCTGTAACTTTTCAGTTATGTGACCCCTGTGGTTAACATTTCTTCATCTTTTTGTAAGTCCTCATAAGAACAACAAGCCCAGAAGATAAAATAACCTTCTTGCCGTGGCCCTTAGAATTGATCCTGGCCTGTGTGAGCCAAATCTTGGTCACAGGTTTCATATACATATATATGTATATGTTATATTTACCTGTCTGTGTTCCTATTGTTTTCCTTCCGATAGAATGTAAACTCCTTGAGGGCAGGAACTATTTTGTCTTTGTATTTGCACTCCTAATGCCTAGCAGCAGTATCTTAAAGGTAGTAGGTGCTTAATAAATTCTTGTTAAATTGAATCGTGAGTAGTTTACTTCTATTTCTGGTCATATATGCCCTTTATGGCACTTCCCCATGCAAGTCCTTCTTGGTAATATGTTGATACTTGCATCCAGCCACTGGGCATCTTTCTGTTGTTCTGTGGGTCACCTGCAACTGTGAATCTTCTGAGATTATGGTGTTCCATGACTCAATGTCATAGACCATCCCTGGGAGAATACGGATGTAGCAAGGGATCCCTGAAAACATGACACAATCTCCTCAATGTGATCCAGCCCAATCTATAATTCACTGTTCCTATTGTCCTGTCCCTCTCTCTCCCTGTCCAAGATATAAGCATAAATGGACGAACTTGATGAGTTACACATCCATGTATAAGTCACAATCTGTTCAATAGGTGTTCTTTATCCACTTTGGTTTTTTTGCATTACTAAACCAATCTCCACTGAGGAATCACAGATATCATTTAGGAAGCCCTAAAAAGGATTAAGCAATTAGCACAATGTCACATGTAAACAAGAGCATCTGTAAAATCTCCTTGTCAAGAGAGCACCTCTCTGTTAGTTGCACTTTGTACAGGGCACCCTCTCCAAGACAATGGCGAACATTCTGGACGGCTGTCTCTGTCTTAGATGCTTCTCTTGATGTAAAACTTCTCAGTCTGCTAAAGTCATCTCGGTGGTTGGATGGGTCAAGTCATTTTGCAGGCTGTAAATATCTGCTAGAAGACCCTATGGGTAGTCTCTAAAATTGGTTTATCTTTGTAGTCTTTAAATATTTTACCCAAATGACTCAAGCACTTTTATATAATCAACAAACAATAGACAAACAGTGCCCTTATATTCTTTACACATCAGTGAAGATGTGAAAATAGTAGAAAATTGCCTGAGAGAGTCTGAGCATTCTCTTCTCCTAATTTCCTTAAGGAAACCTTCAATATGTATACGGCCCTTTCTCAAAGATTTTAGAAAGCTGAGAAAGTAGACATATGGTGGGAGGAAGGGGAAATAAGCATTTATATAGCACCTACATTATGTGCTAAGCGCTATACAAATATTATCTCATTTGGGATAGTAATTACTAATGTCTTCGTAAATCATCTATTTCTGGTAACTACCATCCATGATCTTTCCCATTCTTCTGGGATCCTCTCCTCTATGGGATATCTTGAAAATTAACTCCTAAGGACTTTAAAATTTTGTTGTCACCAACGTGCAACCCTCCTTTTTTTTGTCAGGTCAAGCTCTTCTTCCCCATTTCTTCTTCAGTACCATGGCCACCGTCACTACTTTATGAAGCTACTCAATCCATAATAAATTATCTTCCATATTTTGTATTCCAAAGTGGTAATGTGCCTGGTTATCACGTCTGTCTCTCTATTTGGTAAGGAAATCAGGTGTTCACTGATGAAGGTGATTTCTAGGCTCTTTTGGCCTCCTTGTTGTGATAACTTTTATAACGGTTAACTTTCTTCAGGAAATTAAGAGAAGAGTCAATATCTTTATTTTTGTCCATTTCTCATTTTTCAGAATCAACAAGCTTATTTAAATAGGTCTGGCCAGAGGACACTTAATTGCATACAATGTCCCTACCTTTACCTTTTTTTCTAAGTTGATACTGATTTACCAGGCAATGATCTGACTCCATACAGACATCTGGTTCTGTGATGACTCCCAGAGAGCTAATCAGTCATTTCCTTTCTCTGATATATTCAATTTCATTTTTGGTAATATTGTTCTATTTGCCACATTTAGCACTTTCTGATGATCATTTGAAGAAAGGACTTATGATATAAAGGTATGAGGCTGCCAAACAGTCTCTAAGTCTTAGGTCTCTTTCTTTTCTTGACCCTAAGCCACATTTCTGAATAACTTTCTATGTCTTATCCTGTGTCCAACTTCCTAACATAGTCAGTTAATATTAAGATGTATATTGATTTGGTTTAGAGAATATGGAATATACTTACATCTGTATTTGTTGTGTCCTCTGTTAGAATGGAAGCTTCTTGAGAAAAGAAATAATTTGATGCTTTGTATTTGTATCCCCAGCAGCCAGCACAGTGCAAGATGCAGAGCAGGCACTTAATAATAATAATAATAATAATAATGATGATAATATTGGGGCAGCTAGGTGATGCAGTAGATGGAGCTCTGGCCTTGGAGTCAGAAGGACATGAGTTCAAATTTGGCCTCAGACACCTGACACTCACTAGCTCTGTGACCCTGGGCAAGTCACTTAACCCCGATTGCCTCACCAAAAAAGCAAATAATAATAATAATAATTATTATTATTATTATTATTATTATAATTACAATAGAGCCGACTCACTGATCCTTTAGAGAATTTTCCCATGTACTCACCCACTACAGATATTGGCATCTAACTTATCATGATCTTCATGGTGGTTTGTTTACTTAAATGAGCTCTAAGTATCACAAGGCAAAATTACCAAATAACCCACAAAATGATGCTTTTGTTTCCTGCAGAAACAAGATTAAATCTGTTCCTTCATTCACCTCAGAGAAGAACCCGTAAGCCATGCTTCCAATTGGATGCAATTTCTTTTTGTCTTTTGGTTTTATTTGCAGTAAGAATGTGATCCAGTTCCTTCTATAGTATATCCATGCAGTGATACTGGGAAAAAGATCATGTACTTTAAAGTATCGATAGTTAAATTAATATTTGTTTTCTTAGCAATTCCGCTCATCTTTTGTCACTGCTGGTGCAAAAGTAGAAAGGGCCATACAGGACCAGGGGCTTCTTTTATATGGTTTCTCTTTCATAGGTAACTGTAGCCTAAGAATTCATCACTTAGTGGCCAGTGCGCTGGTGATAATCCTTCTCCACATTTAGCTTGACTGGCTGCAGAGAGCAGAAACAATCTGTCGCCAGGACAGTACTCAAAGCTTTTTCCGCTAAGTAGAATCTGCCAGAGCTTATGCTTTACTGGAATAGCCTTTGAGAATCAAGGTTCACCTCCATGCCCCGTGCGTCTACTGTTGTTAAGACTTCTGTAGCAGTACAAACATTATTATGCCTTTTTACAGATGATGGAATAGAGGTACAGAGAAGATAATCATCTGCCCACTGTCACAGGAAACCGCAGAACTAGTACTCCAGCCAGGACTGTGGATTCCATCTCCAATACTTTCCTCTTATTCCAAACAGATTGGCTCACACTAGAGCAGACAATGCCTCACTCACATGTACTCAGACCAAATAAGATGGTGTACTTGAAAACACTCCATAAACTGTATAACATTAAATAAATGTAAAATATTATGTTTATGTGATTTGATCATATACTTAAATGTGTATACTTTATAACAAATTTGGAAGTATGCAAGATATTTTGGAATTAAAATGATTTCACAAGACAAGAAACAAACATATTCCTCCATATGTGTAATTGTGGAAAAAAGTCAACCTACTTATTTCCAGCATCTTCTCCGCTGACCTGATTTCCATCAACAATAGTAAATGAGCCAATACCTTTGGGGAAAAGAAAAGTCAAATATGTGTGTCGATATATATACATACCTGTGCATACATATTGTATATGTTCACATATACATATATACATATTTATAAAATTCCCACAGAATTGTATAATTCATATGTATTACCTGGTAATACCAGATTTTTCAGAATTTCTGTTCCTGTGGCTGTTGCATTTATCAGGCAAACATGAGCAGATTCCAAAGCTTCTTGTCCATGATCACCCCATAATCTATAAAACAAGAAACAAAAAAACTTCAAATATTTTTGAAGTTTCACACAAGGAGGCCCAAGAACTTAAAAGGCATAGAAAATTCTGAGATACACTTTACTGATTATTAACAAGGAAAGAGTATCTTTGATCTTAATGTAAATCTTCTTCCTACAGGTAATTCTTCTCTTTATTAATTAATACATTGAATATTAACAATCCCTATAATTGTACATATAATAAATTCAAATGATAAAATACAAATAAGTAAAAAAGGACCTGAGATGTATATTATTACCTAATATATCCATTTGTGTAAAAAAAAAAAAAAGCAGAGATATGATATCTGACCAAGGCTAAATGATACCTTGCCCAGTTTCCTTTTTTTTTTTTTAAATACACAAATGGGTCAGAGGGGTCAGGTAGCTACAGAATATGGCTACAAAACACAGAGTGAAAAAAAAATAAGAGCATAGTATGGATGACTGAGATGGTTAGAGTTAGATGACTGGGATACAGGGAAACAAATTTTAATGAGAAAGCCAAGAAGGGATGAACAGAACAATGATGTAATATAGAAGTATCGTTGTGTTGATTATGTAATACTACAAGCTTATCACACCACTCCCTCCCCACAACCCTTTCACCAAAGGGATCTCCCTTTGTATTATATTGAGAAAATAGAGACAATTCTCTATGAGCTCCCTCTTCTCCCCTTCTCTCCATCTCACAACCCCTTGATATCATCCCCTGTTCTCCTCCCCCTTAGTCTCTGAGAAAGTAAGATGGCCCTTTCTCTCAACAAGGCTATTTCCTTGTACCCTTTATCTCATCCCTTCTTATCCTCCAGGATTGCTCCAAGATTTATTACCTCTCTCTTGCTGATCTTCAATTTCTCCTTATCTACTGGTTCCTTCCCTGCTGCCTACAAATGCATTCAGGTCTCCGCTATTCTCAGAAAACCCTTACTACACCCTACCATCCCTTCAAACTATCTTACAGCTCTCCTCCCTTCCACTGCCAGACTCCAAGAAGTTGTCTCCATTCACTACCTCCACCTCCTCGCCACTCATTCATCTCTCAACCTCTTGCAATTTAGCTTCTAACCTCATCAATCAAGTGAAACTTCTCTCTCCAAAATTATCAATGCACTGTTTGTCACCAAAGTTAATGGCTTTTCTCTCAATCTTCATCCTTCTTGACCTCTCTGAAGCATTCGATACTCCTCACCACCCTATTGATAGCTTGGACTTATTCCTTTGAAAACTGCTTGTTCTGATTTCATAACCATTTATCAATTAAGGAATGGCGCTTATTCTTACAAATTTGAATCACTTTCTTATATCTCTTGGAAATGATACGAATCCTTTAGCTGATCAGTATTAGTATAACATAAGGCAGCTGGGTGGCATAGTAGATAGAGAGCTGGACTTGAAGTCAGAAAGACCTGAGTTTAAATCATGCTTTATCAGATAAACTTGCTTCAAATGTTTTTTCTCCCATTTAACGGTTTCCCTTCTAATCTTAGCTGCATTAAACCTACACCCTCTTTTTAAAATTAATTTTTTTCAATTGACAAAAATTCACCTTCTCTCTCCCACTGCCACTGAAAAAGAAAAACAAAACCCCTGCAATACCCTCTATAATATTAGACTACCTCTGTGACACCTGATGATGATGGCATTCTGAGGGGATATATGTATCATCTCCCCATATCAGAATGTAAATAGTTCATACTTGCTTTGCTTAGTCTCTTACGATTGCTCACTTGTGTTTACCATTTTCAGTTTCTTTTACCTCCTCTTACCTCTCCTGCTTCCTGATCTGATCTTTACATCAGGAATACTTGAAAATCCTCTTTCACTAAAAGTCCATTTTCCTTCCCATAGGATTGTACTTAATTTTGCTGGCTAAATTATTCTTGGTTATAAGCCCAGTCAGGGGAGGGGAACCTGCGGTTTCAAGGCCACATGTAGCCTTCCAGGTCTTTGGGTGAGGTCTTTTGACTGAGTCCAAGTTTTACAGAACAAATCCTTTTATTAAGGGGATTTGTTCTGTGAAGTTTAGATTCCGTCAAAGGGCTGCACTTGAGGACCTGGAGCACCACACGTGGCCTCGAGGCTGCAGGTTCTCTACCCCTGTCTTTTGCCCTCTGGAATATCACATTCCAAGCCTTCTGTTCCTTTTTATTGGTGACTGCTAAATCATGCATAATCTGGATTGTGGCTCCTCAGTACTTAAATCCTTTTTTTCTGGCTGCTTACAGCATTATTTTTTTTTCTTTGACCTGGAAGCCCTAGATTTTAGTTATAATATTCCTGGGGCTTTTTATTTCAGGCTTTATTTCAGGAGGTGACAGATGGATTTCTTCTATTTGCACTTTGTTTTCTGGCTCCAAGAGATCTGGGCAATCTTCTTATATGATTTCTTGAAATCATAAGCTCTTTTTTTTTTGGTCATGGCTTTGAAGTAGTCAGTGATTCTTAAATTATCTTTCTCTAATCTGTTTTCCAGGTCAGTTGGTTTTTATATAAGAAACTTTACACTTTCTTCTATTTTTTTCCAGTCTTTTGACTTTGCTTTAATATTCATTATTGTTTCATGTGATCATTAATTCTATTTATTCCTTTCTAATTTTCAAGAAGTCTGCTGCTTGGGTAACATTTTCTACCTTTGTGCCAAACTATTCATTCTCTTTCCATTTTTCTTCTTTCATAGTTTTCATTTCTTTTCCAATTGTTTCCTCTAGCATTCTCATTTCATTTACAGAATCATTTTTAGCCATTTTTAAAATCTCTTGCTTCGTCTCTTTTAGGAATTCTAGTTGAACTTATGCCCAAGATATGTTTTTCTCTGAGGCTTTGCCCTATAGACATTTTCAAGTCACTCTCTTCTGGATCTGTGTCTCGAGTGTCCCTTGCTACTTTAATAGATTTTTATGGTAGGATTCTTTTTTGTTTCTTTGTTTGCTCATTCTTCCAGTCTTATTAACTTCAGACTTTGTGTTAAGGCCAGAGATGTGGTCAAAGCTGCTGCTACTTGCTTCTGTATCTGCTCCTAGGGACTTTGGCTGTTCCTTGCCCTGGGCTACTATGCCTAGGTGCAAATCCCCTCCTCAGTTCACACTGGATCTATGACCCAGCATTGGGTGGATAGTAAACAACACAACTGCCAATTGGCAAATATTTCTTCCAAATGGCAAATGTTTCTTCCCCTTCAAAAGATCAGGCCCCTCTGTGCCAGATCTGGGACCTCTTCTTGCCCTGGTGCATAGATATAGGCAGGCCCTCTTTGAGTCCCTTTGCTAGAATGCTCTGTGCATTCCCTGTTCTTCATTAGACCTTATCCCCAGTGTCTATAGAACTCTGTCTGTCTGCCTGTGCTGATATGGGGTGGAAAATGACCCCCTGTGATTTTTTTTTCTTGGATTTCCCAATCAAGACTTGGTCTGTTGCATTTTCTAAATCTTTGTAGAATAGTTGTAAGGGAGAATTCAGCTATATTTCTTCTTTCAGGACTGGTCTCCTGTGGTAGCCTTCTAATTGGTCTTTTGGCTCCAGTCTCCCCTTTCCAATCTAACTTCCATACAGCTGCTAAAGTGATATTCCTAAAGAACAGGTCCGACCATGTCAGTACCTGCTCATGAACTATAGTGGCTCCCTGTTACCTGGAGCACCAGATACAAACTCTTCTATTTGGCATGCAAGGCCCTTCACAACCTGGTTCCAATGTACCTCTGCAGGATTATTAAAAGTTATTTCCCTGTACACGCTCTACAGTTAAGCCAAACTGGCATTCATGTTGTTCCTTACCCATGACAGTGCATATTCAGTCTCTACGCTTTTTACATGTTAAGGCCCAATTCCAGAACACGCTCCCTACTTACCTTTGTGCCTTTCAGAATTCCTACTTTTCTTCAAAGGTCAGTTAAATGAAACTTCTCATAGAAGGCTCTTCCCAAACCCTATACTTGTTAACCCTCCCCCCAAAAATCCCCTTCTAATTATTTTGTGTACATATTGTAGCTACTTACATGCTTACAAGTTGTTTCTCCTGCTAGGATGTAAGCTCTTTTAGGGCAAAACTGTTTCATATTTGTCTTTGTATTTCCAATGCCTAGAATGGTGTGTGGCTCCTAGTAGGTGCTTAATACGTGCTTGTTGATTGACTTGCTTTGGTGTAGCACAAAGGAAAGTACAGAACATGAAAACATTATGATACACTTTCTTTACTACCTAGTGTAATGGTGTTGCAATGCTCCTACCATACCTACTGCTCACATCTATTATCTGCATATAAGTGAACAGTAAAGTTTACTGAGGTGAAAGAAAGAGTTGGATCTGTTAACAGAGATGACAATGAAACTCAGCTCATGTTATTTGTATATTAACTCCTAATACAGTGTGGGGAGCATATTTGAGGTGAGGTATTGCTCATTTCTTTGAGCTTTATGCTTAGCACAATACATTGTACATAATTAATGTTTGCTGGATTATTTCTCTAACACATTCACTTCTGCTCAGATTGTAAAAGCTCAGATTCTAATATTAAAAGTATGATTTCAGGGAATCTGCCAAATTTGCTCTCTTCTCTCAGGGACCTGAAGAGGAAGGATTGGAAACCATACTTTTAAGCTTCCTAGAAGCAAGGAACCTTGTTTTATAAATCCTTGTATCATTCACACTGTGGAGCATAGGACCTTGCACACAATACTGAAATGCATGCATAATGAATTGCAAGAGAAAAACCCACAGGTGGAACCTAATGAAGCTACACTGTTACAGCCCCCAGACACTGGGGTAATGTTGTTTCAAATAAGTGGAAAAGGCAACTACTTCAAAGCCGATCTATAATTTTAACTTCTGAGGTTGAGGCATGGGGAAGAATGAAAAAAAGAGGAAGACAAAAAGCCAGGATGGCAGTAAAGGGTACTAGAAAGACTCCAGAGTTAGGAGCCCTAATTTCTGGCTCCAGCTCCGCTACTAATGTCAACGGAACATTTAGCAAGTTGCTTGTCCACTCTGAGCATCTGTTTCTTCATCAGTAAAGTAAGGCAGCTGGACTCATCTCCAAGGTCTTGGAAGCTGTGCCCCAGAGTGAGTCTGCCCCCCCACCCCAGCCCTTGCCTCTCATCCTCAGAGACCAGCATAGAACAGTCTGAGAATGGCTGGCAGGGCAGAGGTGGGGGAAGAACATGAGGAGGGATAAGGGTACAAAAGGCAAGTATGTTATTGGGGGAGGGAACCTCCTTTCCTAGAGGACCCTGAGATAGAAACCCTCACCCACAAAGGAAGGCAAGAAGGCACAGTGGAAGACACAGCAGAAAGAACACGAGACTGAGAGGCAGTGCAGCTGGACTTAAAGCCTGGCCTTACTGTTTGGTACTTGTACAATAAAGGCAAGTCATTCTCTGGGCATCAATTTTCCCATCTCTAGGTCTCTGAGATCTCTTCCAGTTCAGACACTCTGGGCACTAAGTTCCCTTCCAATTTTGAAAGATAATGTTCTAATGTCCCTTTGGCTCTGACATGCTATGCTCAAAGGTCTCTTCTTATTCTGACATTCTATGTTCTAAGGACATTTTCGGTTCCGACTTTTATTTTGACATTCAATGCTTTAAGGCCCTGGGCTGCCCTGGCATTCTATGTTCTGACCCTTGATATTCTAGGCCTCTGCCTTCCCTGATATTTTATGATCTGACACTCACTGCTCCCAGGCCTCTCTCCCTGCCCTGACACTCAATGCTCCCAGGCCTCTCTCTGCTCTGACACTCAATGCTCCCAGGCCTCTGTCTCCCCTGACACTCAATGCTCCCAGGCCTCTCTCTGCCCTGACACTCAATGTTCCTAGATCTCTTCCTGCTCTGACACTCAGTGCTCCCGGGCCTCTCCTTGCTCTGACACTCCATGCTCCCGGGCGTCTCTCTGCTCTGACACTCAATGCTCCCGGGCCTCTCCCTCCGCCCCTCGATGCTCTCAGGCCAGGACCCTCTTCACAGTCCAGGGCCCCACGAGGGGGGCGGGTCCAGCCTGGCTCCTCCCCAGGAGCTCGGGAGCCTGGATGACAGCTCAGTCTGCCGGTGGCGTGGGGCAGGCCGGCAGGCCGCGGCCCGCTCCCTCCCGCCAGGCCGCTCCCTCCAGCCGGCTCCGGCTCCGGGGTAGGCGGGGCCCGGCCCGAGCCCGGCGCTCTTCTGGGATGCCCAGCCCGACCCAGGACTCGGCCAGGTCTCGGCGGAGGCCCCTGCCGCATCCTCCCCTCCCGGCTCACCTCAGCTGCCGGTCGTACTTCTGCTCCTTGGACAGCTTCCCCGCCTCCGGCTGCGCCATCGTCCCGCCGGGCCTGGCCTCACGCCTGCTGAGCTCCCGCCCCGGAGGAGGGCCAGGCACCACCGCGCCGGTACACCAGGCTGCCCCGCCCCCACCGCGCAGGCGCACTACAGCCCAGGCCGGGATCCCCAGCCTACGCGCAGCCGTCCAGTGTGCCCTTGCGTCGCCACGCAGCCGCACTTTTCAGGCTTTCTTTTCACCCTACAGGTTCCCAAATCTACCAGCAGGGGACGCTAAAGGGCCGCGCACGCGCGAGGGCTTCGATGGGTACGCCGGGGTGTACACCAATATTGCTGTGTACAATGTTCTCTTGGTTCTGCTCACTTCACTCAGCATCAGTTCATTTAAGTCTTTCTAGGGTTTTCTGAAGTCTGCCTGCTCATCATCATATGAACTGCTTGTTCATATCCTTTGACCATGTATCAATTGGCAAATGACTCTTATTTTTATAAATCTGGCTCAGTTCCCTATATATTTGAGAAATGAGGCCTTTATATGAGAAATTTGCTGCAAAGAATCAGTAAACATCTATTAAGTACCTACCATAGACCAGGCACTGTGCTAAGTGCTGGGGAGGCGAAAGAGTCCTTACCCTCAGGGACCTGCTTACAGTCTAATGGGAGAGACAACAAGCAAACAAATATGTTACAAACAAGCTACATAAGAGGTAAACAGGAAATAATTAAGAGGGAAAGCACTGGAATTAAGAGGGAGTGGGAAAGGTTACCTGTAGAAGGTAGGCTTTAGTTAGAACTTACAGCAAGTCAGGGAGGTCAGTAGTGGGAATGGAGAAGAGAGAGCATTCACAGTATGGGGGACGGTCAGAGACAATTCCAGAGCTGCTTTGCATAGTTTCATTTCTTGTCAAGCTTTAAGTAAACTTGTTGTTACCTCCATGGCTTTTTGCTGTTTTATGTGGTGATACGACTCAAAATCTCTCATCACTTTTCTTCCTGAGATTTTATAAACTGGTATACATCCAAGTCAGTATTCCAACAGTTAACACAACTTGCAACAAGCATTTATTGAACACCTACAATGTGCCAAGCATTTAATAAATGCTTGTTGCAAGTTGTGTTATATGAATGTGATGAAATACTATTATGCTACGAGAAATGACAGAGACGGGTGATTTCAGAAAAATCTGGGAAGACTTATATGAACTGATGCAAAGTGAAGTGAGCAGAATCAGGAGAACACTGTATACCGTAACAGAAATATTGTAACAGTGATCAATGGTGAAAGACTTAGCTATTTTAATCAATGTAATGATGCAATTCCAAGGAATGAATGATGAAAAATGCTATCCAAGCATCCAAGAATCAATGAATTCTGAGTGCAAATGAAGCATCTCTTTTTTTTTTACTTTCTTCTTTTTTGTCTTTTTGGCAACATGGCTGATATAGAAATATGTCTTGCGTGACTTCACATGTTCAAGTGATATCATATTGCTTGCCTTCTCAATGGATGGGGGAGGGGCTAAAGGGAGTGAGAGAATTTGGAATTCAAAATTTTAAAAACTGAATGTAAAAAATAAAGAAATAAAGTTTTTAAGAGTTTATCAATTGTTTGATTTCCTGAGGCATTTAGGGGTAAAACTAGAAGGAGAACAACTAGCAGGAAAAGTGGGAAAGAACTACACAAATTTTATAAATAACTCCTTTTGCCATCAGTTACAGTAACACCGCCACATTGGCTTTAACATCTTAGTTTCAGATATGTTGCATGAAGAAGTGGAAATAGTGCTAAAAATATGGGGAAAGCAGCTGAACTAAACCAAGATTATACAGAGAAGAGATTTGTGCCAGAAACACCATAATTTTGAGGATCTAGAGGGATCACAGGGAAGATACCAAAGGCTTGGGGGAGAAAAAACCTCAGACCTTATTATACTCCCTTCCAAAAGTCAAAGAGAATTCAATTCAATAAGCATTCGTTAAGCACCTGCTGTGAGCCAAGAATGCTTTAGGTATTGGAGATACAAAGACAAAAATGAAAATAGTCACTGCCCCTAAGGGGCTTACAGTCTACTGGATATCAGTCATCCTTGACTCTTGTAGTTCCCACCTTTACAACATCTCTTGTGCGAGTCCTCTTCTCTCCACCCACAAAGCCACCACTATCCAGGTACAGGCCCTCATTTCCTGACACCTGGAATATTGCAATAGCCTATGGATTGATCTCCCAGGCTCAAGTTTCTCCCCATTCCAGAATATCTGCCACTCAGTTGTCAAACTCAACTGTCAAATGATCTTCCTAAAAGTGCAGATCTGTATGCTAGTCTATCAATTCAAGTGGTTCCTTGTGATCTCCAGGGTCAAATATAAAAATCCTCTGACTTTTAAAGACCTTCACAACCTGACCCTTCTCTACCTCTCCAGTCTTTCTGCAGTTTATTCCCCTGCTCAAAATCCATGATCCAGTGACACTGGCTTCCTTGCTGTTCCTCCCACATAACATTCCATCTTCTGACTTCCAGAATTTTCTGTGGCTGTCCCCCATGTTTGGAATGTTCTCCCTCCTCATCTCTGTCTCCTGGCTTCCCTGGCTTCCTTCAAGTCCCAGCTGAAACCCCACCATCTACAGGAAGCAGGAAGCCTCTCGATTCCCCTTAATGCTAGTGATTTGTTGATTATTTCCAGCTTATCCTATACATCGTTTGTACGTCATTTTTTTTGCATATAGTGTCCCCCATTAGACTGTGAGCTCTGTGAGAGCAAGAAGTGACAGCCTTTTATCTTTCTTCAGATTCCCAGAAGACACTTAGTACAGTGTCTGGCAAATGCTAGGTCCATAAATGTTTATTGACTGACTTACTGACTGAACATCCAGATAAGGATTCAAGAAAAAGTAACCAGTGAGGGAAGGTTGGGAATAAAGTAGGGGCAGTTTGTCCTACTTTGCTTTACTCAGAGGTTAAAATTTATAGTCTGATTGTATATGAAAAGTCATCATTTTTTTTTTAAATACAGGTTGCTTTTGGGAGAGGCCTTTAAAGTTTGGGACCCAAGGTAGTTGTCTCTATTTCATCTACTCTAAAGATAGTTATTTGTGTATCCAAATATGACCATCTGAACATTGCCTTTACTGTCAGACTTGGTTGAGATAATGGCTAGTCTTGCCAAACTTTTTTTTTCTCCTCATTTAAATTTTGTGTGTGTATGTGTGAGGCAATTGGGGTTAAGTGACTTGCCCAGAGTTACACAGCTAGTGAGTATTATGTGTCTAAGGCTAGATTTGAATTCAGGTCTTCCTGACTCCAGGGCAGGTGCTCTATCCACTGTACCACCTAGCTACCCCATTCTCCTCATTTTTTTAATGCTTTGTTATTAGGAATTGCTCCCTGGGTAGGAGAAGAGAGAGGTATAAATTTGGAAATGAAGATGATGTGGAAAAAAAAAGTATCAACAAACGTTTTTTAAAATTTGGGCACATGGAAGTCAACAATTTATTAAGCACCTACTCTGCACGTCACTGTGCTAAATGCTGGAGATACAATGACAAAACCAGAACAGAACCTGCCCTTCAAGAGCTTGCATTAAACTTTGGGGTGGGAGTGGGGACTTGCAGTAGATTTATTGTTTCCCTAAAATGAAGTTAGCTCTCCCTTACAGGCAGTTGGGACTATCTTTGATGGGTTCTCTCAGTTATTGGGTCATGGAATCCTATTACGAAGAGGAAGAGAAGAAAAAACTGTGTCAACTCTAAATGAATTCATAACAATTCCAACTTTCGGATTGGATCCCTCTACTCTGAATTTAAGGCACCCTGTGGGTCCATATCCACTAAAAACCATGTGTTACAAGCCCCTACCAGTGTGTTTACCTTTAATAACTAGTCAGAGGACTTAATTAGTTCAAAAGAGAGGTATTTCATATAATAATATAGCAAAGAAAGTATCAATAAAAGGTTGCCCACGTAGACTAGGGTGGCGCAGCGGAAAGAGCACCGGCCCTAGAGTCAGGAGGATCTGAGTTCAAATCCGGCCTCAGACACATAACGCTCACTAGCTGTGTGACCTTGGTCAAGTCACTTAACCCCAATTACCTCACCAAAAAGAAAAAAAAAGAGTGGACAAAGGTAGGGAGCACATACAGGCAGGCACCCACAGAACACATGGGGCTAGGCATGTGCATGGAGAGATAATGCAAGTAGGAAATGCAAATGGCCACGGGACACAAAAGGAGGGAAACACATGTAGGAAACATCTGTGGCTATGGCATGAAGGTAAAGTGATGATTCACACGTGTCCAACATACACACAAGAAGGGGAAGTTCTTGCCTTTAATGCTGCATGACTGCTGTTGTCTTCTGGATTAATAGATTCTAGTCTGTGAGACAATATGCAGACAACTGTGTACAAACAACCTCTATGTAGGACAAATTGGAATTAGTCAGCAGAATCACCAGCATGAAAGGGAATCTGGAGAAGTTTCCTATAGAAGATGGAGTTTCAGCTGGGACTTGAAGGAGGCCTGGGAAGCCGGGAGACAGAGATGAGGAGGAAGGGCTTATTCCCAACCTCCCCTACCCTCACTGCTCCTCTGTTTAGTACATAATCTCTGCTGACCACTGCCAGGAACAGGTCCACTGTGGTGCTTGTCTCTTCTTCCAGTTTCTGGCTTCAACTTTAGTCCATGGTTACAGTGTTATCTCTTTCTCATGAGAAGAGTGGGTTCTATCGCAGTCTTTCAATTAAAAATACTGTGGTTTTAAAAAAAAAGTAGACTTAATAGAAAAGTAGCAGCTCCAACTGCAAACCAACAAAGGCAGGTAGGGCGAATAGAGAAACCGCCTTACCTGGCAGAGATACTTCTAGCTAAATAACTAGTACCTCCAAATCCAAAGCTCAAATCTTTAAAACTAGAACTTTGTTCTAGGGCTTGGGTCTCTCTGTCAGAGATCTCATTGTACCTTTAGGTAAGCATTCAATATGCTTTCTGGTTTTAGCCTCCAAAGCCTGGAGCAGTGGTCTTGATGAGGTCTAGAGGTTTAGGGGTTCTGTAACTGTGAGATCATGACAAGCAAATCCTGCCTGAAAGAATTCGACCCAAGCCTTCTTTCAGCCAAAAACAAGGTTTATTAAAGATCCGCCATGTTGCCAGACTCTTGAGGAATCTAGGAGTCTGAAAGTTTTGGCTAGATTCTAAGAATCTGAGCAGTGGCTAGATTTTAGGAATCTGAGCACCTTAATGGAGACAAGATGGACTTTATATACAGAAAGATTGTGGGAGGGATCTAGGAGTGGCCAAGTAGTTTGGGGTGATTGGAGGAGGGGTCTAAGGAAGATCTGAATGGGAGTGGCCAGTAAACTGGGGTGAACAGGACTCCTGGGACCTGGACAATGGAACCTAGCTAGGATTAAATGTGGGAAATGGCTGGGGGCCATAGGGAGGGCTAGGCTAGGTTAAGGGTAACAGAATTGGGAGACTGGGTGTAGCCACAAAGAAAGGCCAGTTGATGGGATTATTGCCTCAGGCAAATGCCAGAGATTTAGCCACGTGGAAAAGTCCAGGGTTTTTCCTTTTTGGGATTTAGCTCCTATCCACATCAGTATCAAACTCAAATAGAGGGTCACTAAACCACATGTATCTCTGTGGGTGCATATTGACTTAGAAAACCACATATTAACATTATCTATCCTTTATTATGATTTTACTCATTTTGTTAAATATTTCTCAATTACATTTTAATCTGGTTCAGGCTGTGCTCAGGAGTTTTGTGGGCCCAGTGTTTGATGCCTCAGGCCTAGACTAAACCAAGTCATCGTCCTTGGAGATGCTAATTTTCCTAAAAATTTCCAAGGCTCTTGGAGTCCAGGATTCCCAATTTCTCAATTCCAAAACATGTTTTGCTTTCCTAAGAAGGTGTGGGGAGGGAAAGGAAGGAATGACACGAGATCAAACCCCAGAGAACAGAGTGAAGTCTTTTCTACCAGCCTAGTCACATTCCTGACTTTTATACGTATATATTCCAGCAAAGTCTTTCTAATTTTGGACCCCCCCCCTTTACTAAAGTAGGATTAAGTTTTTTAGTTTCTGATTTTCATCTATCTTTACCATTGGTGATAAGCCTAGTTCATAAACCCAAATTAACCCAATATCTTATAAATCAAAATATAGAATCACAGAGCTGAAAAAAAAAATCAAAGGTCATCTGATACAACCTCCTAACACAATGCTAGAATTGGCTGGTGGTAAACACTGAAGGCCCTTCCAGGGAGTATGCATCTCTGGAAATTTACAGAGACATGATGACGAATTTCTGACTGCTTCTCATGGAAACTCATTGTTGAAGAGTGTGCGTGCTTTGAAGTGATAAATAGATCCCCTCTTTGGCTTCTGAGTTGGAAAGGCCAATGACTCAGTGGACATTTTAAATGGCTACACAACTTCCAGCTTGCCCTTTCTGGCTTCAGCTCTCTCATGTGGCAAGTAGTGTGCTCTTTTTAAAAAAATTTAATTTAATTTTCAGTTCCAAATTCTCTCACTACTCTTTCCTCTCTCACCTATTGAGAAGGCAAGAAAAAACAAAAGTAATTACAAATAACTATAGTCATGCAAAACAAATTTTTGCATTAACCATGTTTTAAAAAAAAAAAAAAGGCTAGAAAAAAACATGCTTCAGTTTGCACTCTGAGTTCACCAGCTCTCAATCTGGAGGTCAATAGTATGTTTCATCATGAGTTGTTTGGAATTGTGATTGGTCATTGTGTGGATCAGAGTTCCTGAGTCTTTCACAGTTGATTATCTTTACATTATTGCTGTATAAATTGTTCTCTTCACTCAACAGCGATTCATATGAGTCTTCCCAGGTTTTTCTGAAACCATCCCCTTCATCATTTCTTACAGTCCAATAGTATTCCATTACATTCACATGCCATAACTGGTTCAGCCATTCTCCAATTGATGGGTATCTCTTGAGTTTACAATTGGTTGCCACCACAAAAAAGTATTGCTCTAAATATTTTTGTACTTATGGGTCCTTTTCTTCTTTCTTTGATCTCTTTGAGGTGTAGACCTAGTAGCAGTATTTAGGAGTCAAAGAGCATACATAATTTAATAACATTTTTAAGCAAAGTTACTTATTGTTTTTCCAAATCACTGAACCAATTCACAGCTCCACTGACAGAGGTGCATTAATATACCTGTTTTCCCACAACCTTGCCAGGCATTTGTCATTTTCCCTTTTTGTCATTTTAGCCAATGTGATGGGTATCAGGTAATACCACAAAGTTGTTTTAATTTTCATTTCCTGGGGCAGCTAGGTGGCACAGTGGATAGAGCCCCGGCCCTGAAGTCAGGAGTACCTGAGTTCAAATCTGGCCTCAGACCAAACACTTGACACTTATTAGCTGTGTGACCCTGGGCAAGTCACTTAACCCCAATTGCCTAAAAACAAAACAAAACAGAAAAAGAAGATGACTGAACAATTAGATGCAATTAGATCTGGTATTAATATTTAATCTGGTTCTAACACTTACTGTTAAGTGAATTCTTTGAGGAAGCAATGTGACGTAATGAATAAAGATCTTGTGACCCTGTGTGACCCTGGGCAAGTCACTTAACCCCAATTGCCTAAAAAAAAAATCATTTCCTCAATTATTAGTGACTTAGGCCATTTTTCCATATGACTATTGACAGCTTGTACTGCTTCTCTGAAAACTGCCTATTCATATCCTTTGACTATTTATCAGTTGGGGAATGGCTCTTATTCTTATAAATTTGATTCACTTCTCTACATATATGAGGAATGAGTCTTTATCAAAGAAATTTGCTGTAAATTTTTTCCCCTCAAGTTTCTGCTTTCCTTCTAATCCTGGCTATGTTTTGTTTGTCCAAAACCTTTTTAATTTAATGTAATCAAAGCTATCCATTTTACATCCAGTGATCCTCATCATTTCCTTTTTGGTCATAAATTCTTCCCTTAACATCTTACATCATACACAAAAATAAAGTCAGAATGGGTGCATGATTTAGATATAAAGGCTGATACTATAAGCAAACTGGGAGAACAAGGAATAGTTTACCTGTCAGATCTATGGAGAACAGAAGAATTCATGACCAAACAGGAGATAGAGAACATCATAAAATGCAAAATGTATAATTTTGATTACATTAAACTGAAAAGTTTTTGTGTAAATAAAGCCAATGCAATCAGGATTAGGAGGGAAGCAGAAAACTGAGAAAGAATTTTTACAACCAATGTCTCTGATAAAGGCCTCATTTCTAAAATATATGGAGAACTGAGTCAAATTTATAAGAATACAAGTCATTCCCCAATTGATAAATGGTCAAAGGATATGAACAGACAGTTTTCAGAGAAAGAAATTAAAACTATCTATAGTCATATGAAAAAATGCTCTAAATCACTATTGATTAGAGAAATGCAAATCAAAATGACTCTGAGGTACCACATCACACCTATCAGATTGGCTAACATGACCAAACAGGAAAATGATAAATATTGGAGATGTGGGAAAATTGGAACACTAATGCATTGTTGGTGGAGTTGTGAATTGATCCAACCATTTTGGAGAGCAATCTGGAACTATACCCAAAGGGCTATAAAAACGTACATAGCCTTTGACCCAGCAATAGCACTTCTAGAGCTGTATCCCAAAGAGATCATACAAATGGGAAAAGGACCCACATGTTCAAAAATATTTATAGCAGCTCTTTCTGTGGTGGCAAAGAATTGGAAACTGAGGGGATGCCTATCCATTGGGGAATGGCTGAACAAGTTGTGGTAAATGAATGTAATGGAATACTATCGTGCTATAAGAAATGATGAGGAAACAGACTTCAGAAAAACCTGGAAAGACTTGTGTGGACTGACGCAGAGTGAAATAAGCAGAACCAGAAGAACAATGTACACAGTAACAGCCATGTTGTGTGATGACTAACAATGATAGACTTAGCTCTTCTCAGCAATGCAAGGATCTAAGATATCTCCAAAAGACTCATAATGGAAAGTGCTGTCCACATCTAGAGAAAATTATGGAGTCTGAATGCAGATCGAAGCACATTATTTGCTCTTTTTTTCATTCTATTTTATTTGTTTCTTCTTTCTTGTGGTTCCTCCTATTGGTTCTAATTCTTCTTTACAACATGACTAATGTGAAAATATGTTTAATAGAAATGTAAATGTAGAGCCTATATCAGATTGCACATCATCTTGGGGAGAGAGGAGGGGAAGGAGGGGGAGAAAATTTAAAACTCAAAATCTTATGGAAGTGAATGTTGAAAATTAAAAATAAATGAATTAATTAAAAAAAAAATTCTTCCCATATTCTAGATCTGACAGGTACATTTTCCCATGCTCTCCTAATTTGCTTATATCATCCTTTATGTCTAAATCATGAACCTATTTTGAGCTTATCCTGGTATAAAGTGCAAGAGGGAGATGTTGGTCTATACCCAGTTTCTGCCAGATTGCATTCCAGGTTTCCCAAATAGTCAAATAGTGAGTTCTTGCCCCAATAGCTGGAATCTTTCAGTTTATCAAACACTAGGTTATTGTGTTCATTTGATTGTGTATATTGTGTACCTAATCTGTTCCACTGAGCAACCTCTTTATTTCTTACCCAATACCAAATACATTGTTTTGATGGTTACAATTTTATAGCATAGTTTGAGATCTGGTACTGCCAGGCTCCCTTACTTTTCTTTTTTTTTTTTCTCATGAATTACCTTGATATTCTTAACCTTTTGTTCCACCAAATGAATTTTATTCTTAATTTTTCTAGCTCTACAAAGTAATTATTTGATAGTTTGATTAGTATGACACTGAATAAATAAATTAATTTAGATCATATTGTCATTTTTACTATATTGATTTTTCTCCAATTATTTAGATCTTCCTTTACGTGAAAAGTGTTTTGTAATTATATCCATATAGTTTATGGGCACTTAGACTCCCAGGTATTTTATACTGTCTATAGTTATTTTAAATGGAATTTCTCTTTCTATCTCTTTCTGCTGGGGTAATATACAAACATGCTAATGATTTGTGTGGGTCCATTTTATATCTTGCAACTTTGTTGAAGTTGTTAATTGCTTTGATTAGTTTTTTCGTTGACTCTTCGGGTTCTCTAAGCGAACTATCATATCTTCTGCCAAAAGTGATTTTTTTTTCCTCATTGGCTATGCTTATAACTTCAATTTCTTTTTCTTGTCTCATGCTCTAGCTAGCATTTCTAGTTCGATATTGAATAGTAAAGGTGATAATGTACATCCTCGCTTCACTACTGATCTCATTGGAAAGTCTTCTTGCTTATGTGTTCTTCTTTATATACCCTATGAGGAAGGTAAAGGATTTTCTTTCTCCCTACCCTGCTGTTCCACAGGGAGTATGGAATGAATGAAGTGAGCTTACCCTTGAATTTCTAGATGACTTTCCTGCTTCTTATTTCCTTTCCTGCATAAATGATTGAACATAGACCTAGAGGGTCTGTGTCTATGTCCGTGTCTAGGCTTGGAAACAACCTCATACATTTGAGAGGCATAGAGGTCCTGGGTGCAATTAGTTGAATTGACTGGTGGCAGAGGAAGCTTTTGCAGTTGGAGAGAATGGCCAAAGCCAAGAAGATTGGCCCAAGCCTGACTATTTTACCAGAAGATATATCAGGAATTATTTGCACAATATAGAGCGAAGGGATAATGAGAAATACTTAATCAGTGGTCTTATCCAGGGGTGGGGAACCTGAGGCCTCGAGGCCACATATGTTCTTCTAGGTCATTGGGTACGGCCTTTTGACTGAGTCCAAGTTTTACAGCACAAATCCTTTTATTAAGGGGATTTGTTTGGTGAAGTTTAGATTTAGTCAAAGGGCCACACTTGAGGACCTAGAGGGCCACATGTGACCTTGAGGCTGCAGGTTCTCCACCCATCCCACAAACTGCTTTATGGTAGGTCTGATGAAATTAAGTATCCCAGCAGATTGTAACACTAATTATAAGTTAAGTTGCTGAATCTTGCTTTAAGTTTATTTTTGTCAAAATTGAGTATTCCATGGTTAGCATTCCTTTATTGTATAGAAATTAATACCTGTCCTTTATTTAATTCATATTATACATTGAATACGTTTTTAACTCCCCATTTTGGGGAAACCCTAGACATAACCCTAAACCTAAGATTTAAATAATTTGTCCCAAGGGTGCTGGTGTGGGAATTTTACAAGTTGAAGAATATGAAAAAAGGGAACCTAGTGTCATTCTCCTAATCTTCTTCTCCCCCAAGTAAGGGTGAGAATTCCATGGGATTGAACCCAAACCTGGTCTGACTATCTGAATCCAGATCAGAGGGTCCCTTTAGTGGAGAAAGAAGTAGTATAGTGCCCTCACCCTTGTGGGCCCAACAACAGTTCTTCAAAATCAACACCCTTTAATCCATCTCCAGATGTTAATTCATAATGTTTGAAGATTTCTAGTCACAAAGAATTCACCCTCTCCTGAGGCAGCCTGTTCCATTTTCAGACATTTCTAATAGTTAGGAACTTCATTCAATCCAACAAGCATTTATTAAATGCTTACTTTGTACAAAGAAGTTCTGCTTTATATTGAGCTAAAGTCTGCCCAGTGCTCCTGGTTTGGCCCTCTGGGACCAGGCAAAACCAAGCTCATCCCTCTGACACTTTCAGGTACTGGACAAGATGTTCTCTTACTAATGATTCTTTTCTCAAGGCTAAACATCCACATTCCTTCAATCAGGTTTCATTTGGCCTGGTCCACCATCTCTTGCCATCCTGCTGGCCTTCTTTTAGACACACTCCAACTTACCAATAAAATGGATGTAACACCACAAATTGAGTGTGATCAAAGCAAAAGACCACGGGACAGTGACTTTTGTCCTCCACTATCAGTTAAGATAACTTAAGAACCTATCAACTTTTTGTTCTGCCATGTCCTAATATGGACTCAATGTTCACTAAATATTGTGGAAAAACCGGTTAATCTAGAATCTAAAATTGTGTTATTTCTTCCTCTTTGTGAATCTTGTTGCTTTTCAGATTATACCAGGAAGGCTTTTTTTTTTCCTTCAGCCATGATGACAAATTGTTGCTGAGTTATCACTATTGTCAAACATTTATTTGTACCTACTGTATATAAAAATTTATAGCACTTGCAGTATACTTATATAAATCTTTATGAATCTTCCTTGGCCATTCCTAATTTTAACTCAGTGAAGGAAGATGATGGGAAAACAAGATCTCAGAGTTTCACAGGACTTAGGTTTTTATGGTGCTATATTTCTTTTTCAAATTGGAGTCTCTGAAAGAAAAGATAATAAAAGCTACTCTCTAAATATGGGCATGTCATAAGCTGTATGACATTGTAATATCTCATAGTTAGGGACTTCAATATACATGTCAATGTCCCCATTAGCACGTTTCCCTCTCAGATTATCAACCTCCTAAATGTTCATGACCTCCAGATCCACCCTTCATACGTGACCATCATTCATAACTGTTGCACCTCCATTATTCAGAATGCCAAAATTCCCTCCAATGATGATCTTATCATTTGATCTCTCCCTCTTTCACACTCTTTCTAAACCTATTTTTTCCCTACTTCATTGACCTTCAGTCCCATTATACCTCCCTGTTTTCCCAGTCCATTACTTTTTCTTGGACCTTACTTCCATCAGTTAGTCATGAGAACAAACCCCAAAATCTGAAATAGTTTTTTTTAATATTTTATTTTCCCAATTACATATAAAAATATTTTAAATTTGTTTTTCAAAATTTTGAGTTCCAAAACCTCTCTCTTCCTCTCTCCACTCCCCCCTTGTTGAAAAGGCAAGTGATTTGAAATAGGTTATACATGTATAGTCATGCAAGACATTTGAAATAGTCTTAGAAAGAAATTTATTTGATCATTTGGTAGAAGAGAAAAGCTGGAAGAAAGCTCCCTCCTCAGTCTCTGGGAGGTTTACATTATATAAGGTTTCAGAGAAGAGCTCCAGCACACGAACTGACCCCCAAGTAGCAGCTAGGCTATTTTGTAGAAAGGGCAGTTCCCCGGCAAGGTCCATTGAGCTGTATATCAGTAAGTATAAACATTCACATTTGAGGAAACCAAAACACATGCATTGGGTGGACTCAAAACCTGGGTGAGATCCAAGCATTCTCCGTAGCCTTCTGGCTTCCCTTGGAGCATCTCTGAGGTCAGTCAATTTCTAGCCACATCAAGCTAGATTCAAACAATATTAATGAATAAGGTTTTCTGAACAATATCATAAAATATTCCCCTCCAATCCCCTCTTTGGGGCTTATTAAAACCCAATATTCTCAGAAGCAGAGAGCATAATACCAGAAGCAGGGAGATGGGTTATGGTTTCAAAGGGAGTTCATTAAAATAACCCAACTCAATGGTATCTTACTCACTACCTATCTCATCTAGAGCTTGACAGAATTCCTTTAAGTGGACAGTTTGGTGACAAACTTTTCCCAATGTCTCATCATCAGAGGGATCAATTTAAATAAGTCTCAGGGGCCGTAAGTCAATGGACTTAAACTTACACAAGAAAATAAGTACACTGTGGCCAGGAATATCACAAAGATCATAATTCCATTCTTCCTTCAATGTCATAAAAGCTGAACAAAGTTAGTTAAGCACAGTCATAATCTCAGACATCCATCCCTTAAGGAGACACCCTTAAACAGGCTTTATAGGTAACTAAGTCCAGCTACAGATTAAACTGCATTTAGAGAATGGATTGATTGAGAGGGGAGATTTATATATCACCACTGTAACCAAGAAAACTCAGCATCAGAGAAATCCTACCTTACACAGTTAGCTGGGGTAGCTGACAATTAACTAAATCACTTTAGGAAGCTCAAACTTCCCTTTGGATTCTACTTGAAGCATGTCAAACGACTAACCTCATTAATCCCTAAGTCATGTTTTGGTCAGGTGAGGTTAATATAAACAGAAAACAGGCTTTCAGTTAACCAAAAACTTGCAGGAGGAATGGCCCTGATTCTCATACAATCAAAAAGAAAAAAAAAGGAATTTGGGCATACCCCTTTTGCAGGCCAACAAACACAATGAAACATTAAAGCTAAAAGCAATGCAATAATAATCACCAACTGATTACCCATTCCCAACGTCCATTTAATCAGCATACTTCATCTTGAGTCCCAGAGGTCAGATGTAGTCATATGGTCTCTGGAAACATCTCTTAGAAATTCTGGAATAGTCCTTGTTCCAGGGTATCTCTAGAGGGTGCTCTTTCTAGCACAGTCACTCCTCTGGTTCCAAGTCATTTGCAGAGATTTCCTAAGTAATACTGCTAAAAATCTGCCAGTAGTAAGACTCAAAACAATTTGGTTCAGCTCAGTTGTGTCTGACTCTTCCTGACCCCATTTGAGGTTTTTCTCGGCAAAGATACTGGAATGCTTTGCCATTTCCTTCTCCAGCTCATTTTACAGATGAGGAAACTGAGGCAAATATTGTTAAATGGCTTGGCCAGGGTCACACAGCTAGTAAGCGTCTGAGGCCAGATTTGAATTTAGGAAGATGAGTCTTTCTGACTCCAGAACTGGCGTTCTGTGCACTATGGCGCCACCTAGCAGCTGGGAATCAGTAAAAGACTTTTGAAGGAGGTGGTTCTTTAACTGAGCTTTGAAGAGAGCTAGAGGTGACAAGAGGTAGAAAGGATTCTAGGAATGAGTGTTGTTCAGTTGTTTTTCAGTTGTGTCTGTGACCCCATTTGCAGTTTTCTTTGCAGAGATACTGGAGTGGTTTGCCATTTCCTCCTCTAGCTCATTTTACAGATGAGGAAACTGAGGCAAACAGGGTTAAGTGACTTGTGCAGGGTCACACAATTAGTCTCTGAGAATTTGGTTTTCCAGAAACTAGTTCATGTGGTGAAAACCAGCTCAAATCTTATAGAACTAACTTAATTAAAAACAGAGCTATAAGAACATCAAATTAAGAACTCATAATTTACCTGAAAGTTCAGAGAATTTCCTTTTTTACACACTGTTTTTTCTTTACATCATTACTTGAACCCTGTTCCTGATATGGACAATGCCAGGTGAAGGAAGAATCTTAAATTAATCCAGAAGGGCCCTTCTGTCTCTTAATATTATCAGAAACTTCAAGAAACATTTGAAAGTCAATCATACATACACATAATTATACACACACACACACACACACACACACACACACACTCACACACACACACACACACACAGCTGCTCAAGGATCCAGAGATCTCTACTCCCAGCCAGAGCTGCCTAGGAAGTTTGCATAGCACAAACAACCACTGTCCTTCAGAAACTAGTCTTTGACACCCACTTTTCCCCAACATAGAAGCCAAGGAGTTAACTACTTATAAGAATTTTGGTGGGTGGGTGGGTGGGTGGGGGAGCAGCTAGGTGGTGCAGTGGATAGAGCACTGGCCCTGAAGTCAGGAGGACCTGAGTTCAAATCCAACCTCAGACCAAACACTTGACACTTACTAGGTGTGTGACCCTGGGCAAGTCACTTAACCCCAATTGCCTTTAAAAAAAAAGGATTTTTTTTTTTGAGATTCTTTGGATTTAGCTTAACAGTTCCAACCCAACACAACCTGGAAAGGTTTTCATCTCCTGACTCCTCTCCCTAGTTTGGAAGTCTCTCTCCCACCCTCCCTCCCTCCCTCCCTCTCTCTCTCTCTCTCTCTCTCTCTCTCTCTCTCTCTCTCTCTCTCTCTCTCCGTCCCTCCCTCCCTCCCTCCCTCTCTCTCTCTCTCAAAGAAAATGTTCCTCAAACAAACCAACTTCACATTCTTTCAGTGCTGCTTCCAGAAAAGTGTCTGAAGAGGTGTGATATTGTGATCATAAGCTGCATAATCAGAAGTACCTCGTTCTTAGAGAAAATAATCTAATCTTGTTTTCTCAAAGTGAAGTTTACTAATCCATTAAAATTTTAAACTTTTATATCTTTATCTTATCACACCCTTCCCCCTTTTTTGAGGATATCTTTATATCATCCTGAAAAAATGAGATACTTTAAAGACTTAATCTTATATACGAATATATGCTTAGGGAATGGCAAACTTAAGAACTCATGTATCTAGTTGCTTAGGATGGGAACTTAACCACAAATTCAGATTAAAAACATTAAGATCTTTCGAACTTGTATCCTATGATAATAATTCAGAAATGTTTTAGTATTAATCTATTAATTCATAGATTTGGTAGTACAAAAACAAAAACTACAGATTACCTGCTATGATCATAGTAACTCACTATGAAAGGAAAAAAGAGATACATAGTTATAGCAATATTTTTTCTTTCTTCTTAATTAAACAATTTATTTATTACTTTTTAGTTTTCAACATTCACTTCCATAAGATTTTGAATTTCCAATTTTCTCCTTCTCCCTCTCCTTCCCCCTCCCCAAGACTGCGTGCAATCTGATATAGGCTCTACTTAAAACGTTCATCTTAAGCATATTTTCACATTAGTCATGATGTAAAGAAGAATTAGAACCAATGAGAGGAGCCACAAGAAGAAGAATCAAAACAAAACAACAAAAGAAAAGGAGAGCAAATTCCATAGTTCTTTCTCTGGATGTGGATAGCATTTTCCATCATGAGTCTTTTGGAGTTGTCTAGTTATAGCTGTCCCTTAAAGGACGCACAGACTGACCTGACATAAGTGTAACAGGGTAAAAACTACCTTAGTTCTGTTTGAGTTCAGGTAAAAGTCATAGTTAATAGCCAATTTTGCAGCAAAGTTCTACATTATTCACAAGGTATCTCAGCCAGATTCAGAATTAACTAGATGGGAAATTTCCTATTCAGAAAGGAAATAGCACAATGGGAAAACTGAGTCAAGAGGCTCATATATTCCCCTAGGTCATCCCCTCAGCTTTTCTATAGCAGTTCTCAGACTGTCCTCCCTTTGAGCAGTACGAGGAATTTCCCTTCAATGGTGGACTTAATGTCTTAGTAACAATTCAGACAATCATACCTGAAATAAAAACTCAGAATAATACCTAATCACAATCCCAAGAGATTTCACCTCAAATAACAAAAGCTTAGCTTAGGGTTAGTTATTATTGTTTTTGTCACGTTGCAATAACAGTTAACAATAGCTGTATAAGAACATATAAACACATATAGGCACATATAAAACCTTGTCTTGTTTATTCTTTCTAGTTCAGATTCAGTTACTTAGAAATTAGGAATAATCACATCCTGGCATTTCACACATAAAGTAAATACACAATAGTTCACTCAAAAACCCCCAAAAAACTATGGCTACTTTAAGACTAAAAGACATCCTTATTGCCTATTAACCCTAAATCTAAGGTCTGTTGTTATGAAGCTGGCTCAGAGATATAACTTCAGTACATACTATTAACAAGTTTTTGTTGTTGAGCCATTTTCAGTCATGTCCAACTCTCTGTAACTCCCTTTGGAGTTTTCTTGGCAAAGATACTGGAGTAGTTTGCCATTTTCTTTTCCACTTCACTTTACAGAGGAGGAAACTGAGGCAAACACGGTGAGGTGATTTGCCCAGCATCACACAGCTAGTAAGTGTCTTAGGCTGGATTTGAACTCAAGTCTTCCTGACTCCAGGCCAGGTGCTCTATCCACTTTGTCACCTAGCTGCTCTCTGTTAACAGGTACAATTTCTTAATTTTCAAAAATAATGGCCAAACAATCCATCGGCTCCATCTCATTCTTTACTATAAACAAACTTGTAAGTTCTTTTACTTCAGCTGTGAGAGGTCCTAGTTTCATTATTTTAGAACTTCATTACTTTAGAACTTCACCATCTATTCTGTCCAGTCAGAAGAAGGCTCCCTCCTCAGTCTCTGGAAAGTTTACATTATATAGATTTTGGAGTAGAGTTCCAGCATATGAACTGAACCCCAAGCAGCAGCTAAACTATTTTGCAGAGAGGGCAGTTCCCAGGCAATATACATTAAGATATATATCCATAAGCATTAACATTCAAATTGGGGAAAACCAAAACACAAGCATTGGATGGACTGAAGTCCTGGGTGGGATCTAAGCATTTTCTGCAGCAATTTGGCTTCCCTGTGACCATTTCTGAGGTCAGTCACTATCTAGCCACATTCAAGCTAGGTTCAAACCAAATTAATAATTAAGTTTTTCTGAACATATTAAAATATTTCCCTACACCCCCATTCACAGTCTTGACCTGTTCATACAACATTCATTCAATGAGCATTTTTTTTTAGTGAGGCAATTGGGGTTATGTGACTTGCCCAGGGTCACACAGCTAGTAAGTGTCTAGTCTGAGGCCAGATTTGAACTCAGGTCCTCCTGACTCCAGGGCCGGTGCTCTATTCACTGTGCCACCTAGCTGCCCCTCAATAAGGATTTTTAAAGTATCTACTATGTGCCCGAGCACTGGGCTAGGAGTCAGGAAAACTCATTTTCCTGAATTTAAATCCAATTTCAGACACTTATTACTGTATGACCCCGGGCAAATCACCTATCCCTGTTTGTGTCAGTTTCTTCATCTGTAAAAATGAGCTGGAGAAGGAAATGGCAAACCACTCCAGAATCTTTGCCAAGAAAACCCCAAATGGGGTCATGAAGAATTGAACACAACTGAAATGACCAAACAACTACAACATTATGTGTCCAGCAGTATTCTAGGCACCAGGGATTTAAAAAACAAAAACAAACAAACAAACAAAAAAAACTAACATCAAAACAGTCCCTATTCTCAAGGAGCTCATATTTTATTGGGGGAAAGGAAGATTATGTAAACTGATAAGTAAACAAAAAATATAAACCTGTGGCACAGTTTCTACAGATAAACATGCCATTCATGAGAAGAATGAACATAGAGAAGAGCATATGAAGAGCAATTCATGCGTCTGGAGCTGTAGGGCTACTGATTTCTTCTGGTCATATCACTATGTTTTTTCTCCAGTGCCTGCTCCCCATTGATTTCCACAAGCACTTTGTCTCTACCAGATGTATAGGGTCTCTATGAGATAAATTGTCTTTACTGGACATTTTCTCTCTTTCAGATACTTTTCCATTGGTCTTTTGATTGCTGCTGGCCGCTCACTCCTAAGGGCTATGCCTCTGGACTCAGAGTTGTGGAGCTGTTCTCTGCTGCCAGCTTCTAGCTACAACTAGAGTCCTTGGCTAGAAAGCCATCTCTTCCTCAGGAGAAGAGCAGTCTCTATCATATTCTTTTAGTTTTAAAGACTTGAGTCTTTCTAGAGAACAACATTCCTAACTCACTGAGCCAAAACACCAGCAGACTAGAGGAAAGAGGAACCTTTCCTTGATTTATTTTCCCCTCAAGCAGTGGCTGTTTGTTAGTTTGACAGTCTTAGCTCAATGGGCTAAGGCTCATCAAAACAAAAGATTATCTGTCCCAAGTGTGAAGTTCTTTAGATAAGCAGAAAGGCATTAGATCCTAGCTGTTTAACTAGTGCACATACCCCTAATCCGTGGTTAGGTCCCCACGCTTTTCTTCCCTAGTGCCTGTTCCCCACTGTTTTCCACAAACACTTCATCTCCATCAGATCTAGGAGTGTCCTACCATAGGCAAACATCAGATCTAGGGCTTGAACCTAGGACTCCTTGGTGCTCAGTTTAATATTTTTCTAGCTGTCAGGAATGATGTAGAGGGGATATTTGTACTGAGTAGAGGTTGTACTGCAGTAGATAACCTTTGAGCCATTTCCTACCTCTTGATTCCACAATTCTCAGATTCTAGACTGGTGTTCCCAGGCCTGCTTCACCTCCCCCTTCTCTAATCCAGCTGCCCCCTGGAGACGTGATTGGTCTTTGTACTCTAGATTTATGGACGCGATACTATCTTGGTGAGGGACAGTGGAAAAATAGGGGGTGGGACTGGGCAGGTCTAGAAGAAAAAGAGGAAGAGAAGAAAAAAGAATAGGAAAAATAAGATTGAGATGGGGAGAGGGGTGGGTGGGAAGGGGAAGAGCTGGCTTCCATTTAGGAAGAAGGATCCGCCTAGCTCTAACTACATTAAGATTAACAACAGGTTCTGGCCTTAAGGTGGCCATGTCCAGCCATGACAAACCTAGTGTCAAAGTCCTAGTTAAGGAGACCTTTTGCAACCGGTGTGAATTCTTTACCTTCAAGATACCTCATTTTACCTCCAGATTAAATACATGGTTTGGGCACCACCTTTTTCTATTAACCCGCAATTTTCATGGACTTTATCCTGCAGGACTTTTTCCCTTGGGCTATTATTGTCAGAGGGTGATTAATGGAATGATAATGAGGCCTCATTAAATAATTAAATGAGCCTGATGACTTTTCTCTCTTCCTCTCTCTTTCTTTTGTCAGCACAGATGCACATACTCAGGTGAGTGGGAGGCAGTGGGTGGGTTGCCTGCCACCAAAGGCAGGGCTGCTGGGCTGGGCTATCTGTTGTCTTCTGAGACTGAATGGAGGTAGTTCTATTGTTTCAATGGCGTCCGACTCTGTGACCCCATTTGGGGTTTTCTTGGCAAAGACGCTGGAGTGGTTTGCCATTTCTTTCTCCAACTCATTTTTTTTAAGATGAGAAACTGAGGCAAGCAGGATTAAGTGACTTGCCCAGGGTCACACAGCTAGTAAATGTCTGAGGCCAGACTTGAACCCAAGAAGATTAATCTTCCCCGCTTCAAGCCTAGCATCCTATCCACTTCGAGAAGACCATGGAATTTTTCTGTCTCTTGTAGAATTCTCTGATGTGGTAACAAAGCATAGAGATGACTTTCAGCTTACAGGCCTTCCACAGCCCTCCCTTTACTTAGTTCCCATCCAAGAGTCTGCCTTCTTCTAGAGGAGCAGCCTGGTACAGTGAAAAAGCACTGAGTTGGACGATCAAAAACACTGGGTTTTTGTCCCAACTACACCACTAAACTACCCCGCCCTCTCCACCCCGAGTGTGTGTGACTCTAGGTAAGACATTTCCCTTTTTTAGGCCTCAGTTTCCTCCTGAGTAAAATGAAGGAATGGAACTAGAAGTCATCCATCCCAACTCCTTCATTTTCCAAATGAGGAAACTGAGGCCCAGAGAACTTATACGACTTGCCTAAGGTCACACAATAAGTAAGTTGGAGAATCAGAACTTGAACCGAGGTCTTTTGACTCCACATACATCACCCTGTCCACTGCACTATGATCTCTAAGGTCCATTCCAGCTGGAATATTCTATGATCCTCTCCTACACAGCCCACAGTTTGGACTCTACCTCCTCCTTTATTTACATAGTTCTACCTTCTTACTCTAATTTGCACAAATCCACCCTTCCTTAGATGCCTTCATTTTTGTCAGTTTCTCAATTCAGTTCCATTCAACAAATTGTTTGCTTGTTATTTCTTCCATTAGATAATGAGCCCTCAGTGATTGAGAGCAGGGATTATTTTTTGCATCTTTTTGTATTCCCCAGCTCTGTTTAGCACAGTTCTTGGCACATAATAAATATTTATTGACTGACAAAATATTTATTAAGATCCTAGTCTGCCTGGAGTCCTATGCTGAACCCTGGGGAAAACACAAAGATGAGTAAGCCCCGACCCTGCCATCATAGAGTTTATTCTCTGGTTAGACTCTCTACCCCTCTTATCTTTCTGGTCCCTTCCCTTCACCCCACCCTACTCCCTACTCTATCATTTAGATTTTTCTCTTGCTGGATCTCTAAGACTATATAGAAAGAACAGGTCTTCATATTATTATTATTATTATTATTATTATTTTGGCTAGGCAATGGGGTTAAGTGACTTGCCCAGGGTCACACAGTTAGTGTTATGTATCTGAGGTCACATTTGAATTCAGGTCCTCCTGAATCCGGAGCCGGTGCTCTATCAACTTCGACACCTAGCTATCTATTATTTCTGTTAAAGATGGCAAAAGAAAATTGCCCCCCCCCCGCCCCCAACAGAGAGGCATGAGTTCTAACCCAGGCTATAGCAAACATTGTATGATCTTGGGAAAGTCACTACCTCTCTCCAAGCCTCAGTTTTCCCAGCTGTAAAATGAGATGGTTGAACTTATCAAGTCCTAAAATAAGTCAAAACCAGGAGTTGAGGATTAAAGTATCTTTACTTGAGATAACAGGGTAGCAGACCTGCTGCCCTGTGGGATGTCCAGTGGATTTCCCAACCAAAGAGAGCCATAAAAAAGTTTTTATAGTTTGGGGAGAACACGGGGAGGAGATAAGTGAGGTAGCAAGTCCTGGTCAGGAGACCTTAATGGCCCTTGGCAATCCGGACAGGAAAAATCACTTCATTCTGGCTGTTTTGCCCTTCATTTCACAAATCCTAATGGAAAGGGGCAAGGACATCAAAGGCCTAAATCCAGCTGGAACCAGGTTCCCCCACAAGGCAAGATCTCTGGATGGGGGGACCTAATCAGCTCAACCTAATCAAGAGTAAATATCTTAAGAGTAGGAATGCAAATACAGGACTGAAGTTTTGACATTACATGGAGCATTTAAGGGAGTGGCAGACCTTAGTACATTTGGTATTGACAATTTCTGTCATATTAACAATTACATTAACAATTTTGTCAAATTAAATGATCTCTATGATCACTTCTGTATCTAACATTCTGAATTCTTAAGGTCCTTTCTGGCTCTGATGATCTTATGTTTGTCCAGCTTTAAAATTTTGATTCCAAGTGGCCCAGACATATCAACTATTTCTTTTGATCCCAAACCCCTCTTAGTGGCAAAAGTGAAGCCCTCTCATCAGAATCTTTGACTTCCCCTCTTTAGGAATGGGCTTTGCCTTTCTAGGGAATCCTGAGGGGATGAAGTCTGGATCTGACTTTTCCCAAAATCTTCCAACTTCCTCCAAATGGAAGGCCAGTGAAGTTTGTTTCCAGGGCTCTCCCATATACATTTAATAAGGTTCCCCCTCTCTGGCATCTGTCCTCTGACCCATCCCCCATAAAGGAAACGTTTCTCTCAATGACTTGTCACTCAAAGAGAGAGGTTTAAAGTGTCATCACTCCTAGGTATGCTTTATTCATTCATTTATAATAGAATTATGGGATCCAAAAAGCCTTAGGATCCAACCCAATAAATGAATCTCTAATGGCGAAATTTTAGATAACAGATAGTTTCCTGGGATATTGAGGGAAGGGGGGGTTGTTTTGTTTTTTGTTGTTTTTGATGACTTCTGCCTGAAGTTACTCAAGTCATACCACATCGGCAGCTGTTTACCACCACCCCTCTTCCCTCCACCTGCAAATTTGCCTACCCCTCAGAGCTCCCCCAATCTAGGAAAGACGTGCCCAACCAGCCTCTCTCGGATGCGGCTAAAAGTCCTCCTCCCCTTCTCCAGTCCCTGTCCCATTATCTCCCCAACTTCACAGCCCTTGGCCCCGCAGGGGGGGAGGAGAGAGGAGGTGGGGCAGGATGCGTGCGGGAGGCGGGTCCCCAAGGATCTCCACCCGCAGCCAAACCGCCGGAGGCTTTAAGCTGGGGCTCAGCGGCGGCTCCGCGCAGAGCGAGCCTCGGGAGCCGGAGCTATAGCCAAGACAGGTGCGCAGCGGCTACGGCAGCGGCAGCGGTATGACCGGCCACCACGGCTGGGGCTACGGCCAGGAGGACGGTAGGAAGACAGACATGGTACTCCCGTCCCGAAATGTAGGCCCCTGGACCCTTGGCTCTTCCCCTCCTAAGTGCCGCGTGAACCCAGGGCTCCTGCTTCCAGGCAGGACCCGGGACCTCCCACCTTCAGCGGGGATTGGATTCCCTGCTTCTGTGCCTAACGGAGACCCAGGAATCTCCGCCCCCGCTTCCCAAGCTCATGCCCCAGAGCCTCTTTCACCTCCTAGATATCCTCTGGCTCCCTCCCCCAGGCATGACTCCAGACCAACTCCTTCCTACCCTGGTTTGGAAGCCTGTGCCCTCAGTCTCTTGCTGGACTCCCAGACCTTCCATTCCCAATCTGTACCCTACTTTCAGATGGGAACTAGTTCCCTTCTTCACCTCCCCGCCCTCCCCTCAATCCAGATCCACTTCCTCAGATCTGTTCTTTGGCCAGGACCCAGAATTCCTCTTTACCCCCTTGGTATGACCTTGGGCAAGTCACTTTCCTTCTGTGGTCTCAGTTTCCCTGTTTTTAAAGTGAGGAGGTTGGGCTAGATAATCTCAAAGCTCTATATCACATTTTATGCTCTTATGACCCCAAACTCCATTTCCCAAGATGACCAGGACACAGCTAAGTGGGTGCAAAGTCTGAGCTACACTTCGCTCCTCTTTCGGCACCCAGCCTCAGCCCTACAGAGAACATCTCCCCCCACCTCCCATGCCAACCAGGGTAGAATTGGGGGAGGGGGCCCAGCCTGCAGAAGCCCAAACCTGAGTTGGCCCCTAGCTATCTGGGAGTGAGAACTCATTGAAACACATGTTGTCCTGGCAGCCTTCTGAAGAGGAGGGGTCATGGGAGTGGGAAAGAGGGGGATCCTGCCTATCCTGGAAGGCAGGCCCCCAGTGTGTGAGAGGGTGTGCATCTGACTGGGTCCTTTTCTGGGAAGAAAAATACATTTAGGGGTTCAGTCAAGGACTGGGGGAGAAAAGGGGACAAAAGAGGAAGATGGAGAATGTGAGCCAGAGAGTAGGAATGGGTCATTTTTAACTAGGAAGGAACGTGTGGTACCGAGATCATCAGTGGAAAATATGTCAAGGCTTCCACTTTAACTCTGGGCTTTTGGGGGCATGGGGGTGGATGGTATAGCCATGGCCCTAAGTCCACTTGTGTCTGAAAAGAGAAAGAGGTAGAAAGACTGGTAGGGAAAGAGATAGAGGTACATGGAGAGGGTTAGAAAGACAAACACAAGGAGAGAAATGGACAAAAAGAAAGATAGGGAAAAGGACGAGAGAGATGGAGACAGAGAGACAAAGAGGATGACAAAAGCAAACAAGGACAGAAATAAAGAAAGAGATGCAAATGAGATGGAGATCAGCAATAACAATCAGAAAGGAATGAGTACAGAGAGTTCATACCTAAGAGCATGTTGATTTCACCTGATCTAGGCCCAGCGTGGGTATGTTTCCACTCTGAGCTTCCCTTGCACTCAGGGAGGGGGAGTTTGGGTTGACATCGTTTTCCTGCCCTGCTCATTTCGTCAGAGCAGCACAACAGGTACTCATCAACAGAGTCACCAGCACCCACCAAGGAGCAGGATGGCCTGTAGCCCTGCTCAGCTCTGCCCTTTCAGGGTGGGGAGCCTCATCAGAGGAGCTGCTTTCCTGGGAGACGATTTACAGCAGGCCAAAAAAAAGGGGGATTTAAAAATAAACAGAGAGGCAGGAGCTGTGAGAATCTGAGTCATGCACATCTGATCTGAATCCTAGCACTTGCCACAGCTTCCCCAGGAAAACTTATAAAGCTAAAAAGGGGGAGAGGGAGGAAGCCCCACCAGCCTCTGGTAAAAATAGTCATAGAAGGATGTTCTCCCCATGGAGTCTTAGAAAACGTCCCAAGGGCAGACCCTCAGAGTCAGGGAGCCAGTAGGGAGACAAGTGTTATGAGCCTTCCTGTACAGGTGGGTTTGTGTGGGGGAGGCTGGAGGGGCATTGTTTGGGGACTTTCTGTGTGAATTACGTGTGACTGGGTACAAACACCTGGATGTGGGTAAGAGGCAGGAAGGTGTGGATTTAAATGAGTATATCTACCTACCTGTATGATCCATTGTGTGCAAAGGTTTGCATTTGTGTTAACATATGCTTGATAGGTGTGTGTATGTGTGCATACACGTAAGGCAAGGCATTAGAATGCTTGGTTATATGCCGGAGCACAGGTGTCTTGTAGGAGGTACTTGTAGGTTAATAGCTCTGGACTATGTAGACCCTGGTTTAAAGCTTAGCTTCCGCCTTTGTAAAATGGGGGTGGGGGGTGGCGGGGTCTGATGTGCAGATCAAGTGAGGCAATGTTCCCCTTGTTACCAATAAGCCTTACATAAATTGTGTTATTTGTGTATGTGTGGGTATGAACAAGTGAACATTGATACATGCTTGCCGAGTGACTGTTCTTGGGTGTTTTTCAAAGCTGAATATGCCTTCCTGAGAGTGTACATATGTGTGCCCAGGTGTGGATGTGCATTCACTTATATTGAAGACCAAGCCATATACAATGACTTTCCCAAGAGTGAAAACCAACCTAAGAGTAGATGAGGATTTAATGATGGAACACAGGCAATCTGTCTGTCCTTCCTTATCCTAGATGGTGAGTCCCTAACACTGCTCAGATTATAGAGTATCCATGGGGAGATCATCCTGGACTGGACTTTTCCTCACTGAAGGAATCCCTCATGAGTACCAGGTTTCCTATGACCCTAGGAGAGTAGACATATTGCAAGTTTACTGCATGAACATTTACTAAATGTCTACTGTGAGCAAGGTATTCTAGAGAAATCAAATCCACAGCTTAACCAAAACCTCATTGTAATCAAAGCTTCCATTCCCCTAAACCTGTCACCAGAATTGATGGAAAGAGCAATGGATCTGGAGCCCAAAGAACCCAGCCAGGTACTGTGCTAAGTGCTTTACAATTATTAACTCATATAATCCTCTCAAAAACAGGGAGGTAGGTGCTGTTATTATCCCTATTTTATAGTTGAGGGAACGGAGGTAAGCAGATGTCAAAAGACTTGCCCAAGGTCACACAGCTAGTAAGGATCTGAGGTAGAATTTGAACTCCAGTCTTCTTGACTCTAGACCCAGTGCTCTATCTGCTGTGATACCTAACTGCCTCAATCAGAAAAGTTCAAGGTCCTAGTGTGTTAATGGCAGTCAGGCTAAAACCTAATTCATAACCTGACAATGCTCACTACCATCATGGGCTGTTAAAGGACAGAATGGATATTTTGAGCTGTCCTGAATGGGGGAGATGACTTCGGAGAGAACAACCCTGGTCCTACCCAAATTGTCCCATGATATGCCTCTTAAGTAACCAATAATAGCAATGCATTGTGCGTGTACTGGGAAAAATAGAAAGATAAATAAGAAATTCCAGTCTGGTAGAGAGTCTCAGCTTGGCACATGGACATATATGATATACATTAGAATAGAAGTCCAAAGGAGGAGTTCAGAATTACTCTGAAGGCAGAGCAAGGAGATGTTGCTTCCTTAGGGGAGGATTTTGGCAAGTTTCCTGGAGGTAATAGCATTTCAGCTGGTCCTTGAAGGAGAGGTAGGATACCAACAGGTGGGGATGGTAGGAGAGGACACAGGGGACAGAGTGAGAGAAGGTGTGGAGGGCTGATGCTCTTATTTTCTGGTATCCTGCTTGCACAGGTCCCTCTGAATGGCACAAGTTATACCCCATTGCCCAAGGGGACCGCCAGTCTCCCATCGACATTGTCTCCAGTCGGGCTGTCTATGACCCTACTTTGAAGCCCCTGGTCCTGGCTTATGAGTCCTGCATGTCGCTAAGCATCTCTAATAATGGACATTCCGTCATGGTGGAGTTTGATGATGTGGATGACAGGACAGGTGAGTGAGTAGGCTGGTGCACTTGGGTCTCTCAATGAACACAAAACTGTAGTGGAGAAGTTGGGAGTCAGTTACTGGTCCCTCCCCCACCCCTTCCTTTCTCTTCTTTTTACCTGGGCAGCTCAGCGAATAGAGTCAGGAAGACCTGTGTTCAGATCCAGCCCCAGACATTTACTAGCTGTGTGACCCTGGGAAAGTCACCTAACCTCTCTCTGCCTCAGTTTCCTCATCTGGAAAATGTGGACAGTAATAGCACCTACCTCCAGGGTTGCTGCGAGGATCAAATGAGATAACTGTAGAGTGCTTAGCACAGTGCCTGTCACATAATAATGCTCCATAAATGTGTATTCCCTTCCCCTGCCCCCTCTATCCTGGAGAGGGACAGGTCAGAACCTGTCCTGTAGGTCAAGTTAGCCATCAAATGTCATGGGAAAACTCACTAGGTCCTAGTTGCAGATGACTTGGGCTTTGGTCCCTGACCTTGGCTGTGTCTCAGCTATTTTATACAAGTCAAGGGTGAAACCAGGTAATCTCATATTTGAATGGGTCTAAATCCTAATTCTGTAATGTAAATTCTGTCCTTCCTCTCTCTGAGGTCCCTCTGACCTCATTAGTATCTTTGAGCTGGGATTAGAGTCAAGATTGTGCAATGATAAAGATAGTCAGTTGACTTTGGGTCTGTTGACTGAAGAAACACAGACTTGTGGAATGTTAGAACTGGAAGAGTTCCACTCATTTTACAGACTAGGAAAATGAGATTCAGAGAGCAGAGATGAATTGATCAGTCATGCATTCATTTAGTATTGGAGATAAGTCATCTATATTCAAATAAAGGCCAGTGTTTCTTCTACTGTTACATCCATTTAGAAAGTATTTTGGTCTTTGGAAGAAATTATATGAAGGGAAGATTTCAGGAGTTTAAAATGTATGAGAGTGGGGAATGTAATAATAATAACAACAACAATAATTTATATAGTGCTTACTATATGCCAGGCCCAGTGTTAAGTGCTCCACAGTTTTCATATTTGACCCTCACAAAACCCTAGGAGGTAGGTGCCATTATTAGCCACATTTTACAATTGAGGAAACTGAGAAAATCAGGGTTAAGTGACTTGCCCAGGATCACACAGCTAGTAAGTGTCTGAGGCTAGATTTGAACTTTGATCTTCTTGACTCTGGGCCCAGCGTTCTATCTACCGTGCCACCTCCATACTTCTCCAGTTCTTTTGCCTCACCTAGACTCTCAGGGGTGGCTTCATTACATCCGATCTCCTTTATACTGTCCTTCAAGCCCAAACCATCTTTGATCTCTACCCTCAACCCTGACTGTCTAGGAAAAGTTATAGGAAGAGCCTACAGTGGAACCATGACCCTTGGTGTTAGGCATCCGCATTGGACCTATTGGATGTGTTAGTATTTTTCCACACTCACATACCCTGTTCAGAGTCCAGACACTTTAGAAATGGACCAATGCCCACAACTGTGCTTGTAAATGTTTAACAACCAGCTCTCTTAAAAAAACAGGACCCGCTTTCAAGTTTAGTGTGCATTATTAACATTCTCTCCATCAGGTTCGTAAGTCTAAACAATCAACAAAACCATATCAAGCCTGTAGTATCTACCAATTTCCGAGGTACTTTTATTGAAAATTTAACAATCAGCTCTCATGAGCTGGTTTGAGTTGACTCCTTTGTGAATATCCTTTGTGAATATCCAACAAATAACCATAAATCCTTTTTTTTTTTTCCCAGTTCATACAACACATCAGGGACTCGGGAGCCTGATTTTGTAGGCTTCAGGGAGGTTAAATGATTCTCCAATCAGATCTCAAGTTGGGTGAATAGGGCCTTGGACTCTAAACTTAGATGAGAGGTTTGTTGAGAAGAAGTTAAGAAGACTGAATAACAGACTAGAATAGGTTAGAAGGCTGCTCCCTCAACGTCTTTAAGTCGGACCCTCAGACTTCATCCTCATTGGTAAACTCCCTTTACCCATGTGGATCAGTCCCAGCTCTGATCTTTCAAATGTTAGACACCTGCTGGCGACCCTTTAGCTTCTGGCCAAGGTGCTCGTTCCCGTTTCTCCTGCTGTTTCTGCAAACGCTCTCTGGAAGGACTCCCTATAACAATCTCTACAGCCCACATTTGTATGATAGCTTACAACATGTTTCTCAGGCTGGGCTGAGAGCCCAAGCTGATTCCCAGTCAAATGCTCCTCTAGCCCACTTTGGAGGGCCATTCTAGATCAAAAGATCTTTGCTCCGGAAGCAATCCTACTGGGTCCCTGTAATCCAGGGGATCTTCACCTGCAGGTCCGGGAGCTTTTTTTTTTTTTTTTTTTTTTTTTTTTTAACATTTTGCTAACTGTATTTCAATATAATATATTTCAATTGTAATTCTGTGTATTTTATTTTATGCCTTTAAAAGGGATCTGAAGGCTTGCATAGGCTGCCGAAGGCGTCCAGAACACAGAATAGGTTAAGACCCCTAATCTTATCCGGCTCCCTCATTTTCCAGATCAGAGGCTGAGATGGGGGAAATGGCTTCCTCATGGTTGAGAATAACTGGCCTGGCCGGGATTCAAAATGAGATTTCCTAGCCCCAAATGTAGTGCTTTTGTCTCCTACCACACCGGTTCCCTACCAAGGCAACAGGGGCAAGAGTTTAAACCTGGTACTGCCGGTCTGTGTTTAACAAAGATAAGGTCACCAATAAAGGGAAGGGGAACATGGCAGTTCACAGCTGCATGTACTTCTCATGTCCCTCTCCTTTCCTGATCTTCCAAGTAGTCTATCCAATAAGAGCCACCAGCTCAGTGGCCTGACTGGGGCCAACTTGATACTCAATCCAGTAATTAAAATTCGAACAGGTTCTAGTCACCTTCGGGTAGTATAAGAGTCCCCTCGGCTAATGGCCTGAAGCTCCCTATCCCTTTCAGGGAGAAATAGGAGCTTGTTACGGGAGCTCACCTTGAAAGCTTCTAGTGCCTGGGGGTGAGCCCTGAGCACTACTTTGTGATTAAAAAGTGACAAAACTAGAAAAAATAGGTACCTTCTGGAGCTGGCTCTTCCCAGACTTCTCTCAGCAGGGCTTGGAGGATTAGTCGATCAATCAGATTCATTTAAAAATGATCATGGGTATAAAATAAAAAGGGGATGAGGAAAAAGGAGATTGGGGTGCCACAGATTAGACTTCATTGCCTGAAGAAAGAGCATAGTGTGGATCTAGCTAGCACTGGTGTTCCCATCCCTCCTTTGTTACTTGTATGGCCAAGGACCAATCATTTCCCTCTCGACCTCATTTTTCTCAACTAGAAAGAGGGGGTAGTCCTGGATTATCCCTAAAGCAGATTTTTTGTTTGTTTGTTTGTTTGTTTTTGCTAGGCAATGGGGTTAAGTGACCTCATACACTTGACACAAGCTGTGTGACGTGGGCAAGTCACTTAACCCCAGTTGCCTCCCTGCCCCCTTAAAAAAAAGAACTCCTGCTTTAAAATTTTATTTTTTCTACTTCTAAATCCTATGGTTTTATGACTTCTTGACTTTGCAAAGGGTCACCCCTGGCCCCATTCCAGATGGAAGGAGACCAGGCTGGGCAATGGACACCTTACCCTGATTCAGAACGTTGTGGGGGAGGGGTGTCAGTGGAATACATCTTGTCCTCATTCGTCCCCTAGTGAGAAAAATAGACCAGCAATACATGCAGCCTGTCCTTGGGATAAAGTATGGACTTGGTTGTTAATACTCATTTTTCTTCAAATCCTGTGCCCTCTCTGAGTCAGCCCAGAGCCAGCTCCTTGGCTTGGCTTGCTGTATCTATTTCAGCCATGACTGAAAGCATCTGCTGGCTGGCATCTGGGGACTGGCACAAGTTCCTAGTGATCTGCTTGTAAAAGTGGTCACCTTCATGTGGCTCACCCAAAACTGGGCATTTTCAGGCTCTTCCTGGGACTGGTGCCAGGGTGTGGGCCTGCAGACAAAAATGGAGGCAGGAGAGGCTGCCCTAAGCCAGAACTGGAAACTGATATATAGTGTCAGGACCCTTGAGGCTACACAAAACCTAAACCTGAGGGGAGCACAATTATAGACCCCTGAGACCAGTTTATTTTTTCTGGGGGAGTCAAGATACAAAAGAAGCACAATAACATAGCAAAGAGATAAGGCAAATAGGTAGCAACACAACTGAGACATGTTTTTGTGTAAACAATAAAATAGCCAAAGCATACAACAATTCTGATATTTCATGTCCTTCTGGAACTTTAGGGTTTGTTTACAACAGCCCTGGGAAATGGGTAGTGATATAGAAACACCCAGATATAACTGTCATGCATGTTCGTCACACACACACACACACACACACACACACACACACGTACATACAGCAACACAATGCCTGATTGTAGCAGTACAGCCACACAAATGCAACAACACAACAGGGCAGCCACACAGCAATGAGAACACAATAGCATGGGTGCTGTGCGACT
>NW_020954642.1:17359697-17476286 GCF_900497805.2 Vombatus ursinus
TACAGTTTCAGACACTTATTAGCTATGTGACCCTGGGTAAGTCACTTGATCTTGTTTGCCTCAGTTTCCTCATCTGTAAAATGAGCTAGAGAAGGAAATGGCAAACCACTTTGTCAAGAAAAACCTAAATGAGGTCATGAAGAATCAGACATGACTGAAATGACTGAACAACAATCGCCTATCTCTCAAGACTATTGTGAGGACAGTGCTCAGGTGACTTAACCATCTGTGAGATCAGCACCTTCAAGGGTGTGCTTTAGCTCCCTCAAACTGGAAGAGCTCTTGGTTAAGTTTTCAGTGTGAGCATTTACACCTCAGAAATCAGCAAGTGTGATATATCAGGACTTGATTTGTTGTTGATTGTTTGGACTTAAGAAAGTGATTTGGGAAAATAATGCAAATTAAGCTTAAAAGTGTGTTTGATGTGTAATTTTTTTTGAAACCTGGTTGTTAATCATTTACCAAGATACCTCTGCCTTAAGTGCAATTATTTTTACCATATTATATTCTTTTCTAACCTAGAGCAGGTTGTGATAAAATGGAAGGAGACGAGATTGGTCCAGAGTTGAGATAGATCAGGTAGAAAAGGTCAACAAAGATAAACCCTGATAACACCTGCCTCCAATCTAACATCAAGGCGACCAGAATAATTGTAACTCACATTTTCTATAGTACCTTAAGGTTCATAAAACACTTTCCACACTACAGCTCCATGAGACAGGTAGTGCAAGGAATACTATTCCCGTTTTATAGATGAGGACATGGAGGGTAGAAAGATAAAATGAGTTGACTGAGGTCATACAACCAGTAAGTGTTGGAGTCATGATTTAAATGCAGCGCTGATTGCTAAATCTAGTGAGGATTTCCATTATATAGAACTGGTTGGATTCAAGGATAACCCTGGACAACCCTCATCAACCAACCAAGCACTAGAATGATAACCAAAGAGACTGGCTTAACACTTCCTGATGGAGGGACCAGAATGGGATCAGAAGGCAGGCAACAAATTAGCCTCCATAAATCACTAGTTAGATGGGCCCAGAACAGAGGAGCCACTGGAGGTGACCAGAGTTAGCTTTTGTGTGACCATCCCTTTCCACAGCTCCATTTGGTCCACTGGAATGGAAAAAAATACAAGACCTTTGCAGAAGCAGCTGCAGCTCCGGATGGCCTGGCTGTGGTTGGCATCTTCCTGGAGGTGAGTGAATTTGCTAGATTTTCCTAGGTTTATCTAAACATCTCCATCCCCCCTTTCCCCACCCTTCTCTCTTTTGCCTGCCTGCACTTAGTGAAAATCCCAAGGATGAGCAGAGGAGAACAATGATACTGCCCATTCTTTCCTGGCATTTGATGCTTCTTCATGGGTTAAGGGGAGAAGGAAGCTGAGACCTGCAACTTTCTTCTGGCCCAGACATCACAGTGATGAAAGATCACTGGTTGAGTCAGGAAATCTAAATCTGGGTTCAGGTGGTCCAGATATCTGTGTATTCCTGACCCACTCCTATAATTTCTCAGAGATCTCAGCACAAGGTCTGTAGAATATAGCTCTATGGATATTAGAGCTGGAGGGAGCCTTACGAAACCATCTAGTTCAACACCTTTATTTTTGCAGATAAGTAAACTGAAGCCCACAGAGGGGAAGTGACTTGTCCAAGGTCATACAGGAAGTAATTGCCAGAGATAGGATTTAAACCCAGGTTCTCAAGATTCTAAACCCAGTGTACTTCCCCCTGCTACTTTCTTTGAGCTTAAAATCCCTTTGTAGTACAGTGGGAGGGATAATAGCCTGGCAATCAGGGAACCTAACTTCTGATTCTTCATTAACTGTCTGATCATGGGCAAGTCACAGCCCCTCTCAGTTTCCTCATCTCTAAGGTTGCAATAGGATTGTAGGACTTTGATCTATGTGGGAGGAACCATAGTCCAAACCTTTCATTTTATTGATAAGGAAGTTGGGTCCCAAAGTGGGGAAGTGACTTATAGCCCGTATAGCCCTGGGCTATGACCTGGCATATAGCCCAGGTCACTTAGAAGGTAAATAAGAGAGCTAGGATTTGAATCCAGCTCTTGATTCCAGAATCAGAATGTTCTTTCCACTGCACCCGGCATCATGGATGATCATCTACCCAGATGCTGTATTGGAGATCCCTGTATCGGGTAGAGGTCGGAAAAGACGTTCTCTAAATTTCCTTCCCCTTCTCATAGTTTAGGATTCATACTGGAGAAAGCAAGGGGTCAGTTTTCTACTATAAGCCATGCAATGTCACCTCCTCCTCCTCACCAGGGTTGACTGAACTTTGTCCTTGTACCAATAGACCCCCAGGCACACTCAGGGGTTAGGATAGAAGAGGATGTGGACGTGTTTTGTCAACACCTCTGTGACTGTGAGAAGTGTCCAGGGGGCTGAGTCCTGGGCCAGAAATGAACATGCCCAGAAGACATTCTCAATACCACTTTATCCATTGTAAATTCCAGACTGGAGATGAACATGCCAGCATGAACAGACTGACAGATGCACTGTACATGGTCAGATTCAAAGTGAGTATTCTGCTGACTTTGGGGCTTTCTTCTGCATTCTTTGTCCTTTCTCCAAATCTGTTTCAATTGCCAGTTAAAGTGCCACTTGCTATAATTGTAAATGTGTTTGGGCATATAGCCTTTGGAGTGGGGGGCAAGGAGGGAGAAAGATAGCTATTTTCAACTATAAGGGATTTGAAGGACTCATGCAAGATGGATTAGATTGATTCTGATCCCACAAGCTAGGGGCTGCAGTAGATAGATCAGACCTGGAGTCAGGAAAACCTGAGTTCAAATCCAGCCTCAGATACTTATTAGCTATATAACCTTGGGAAAGTCACAGCCTATGCCTGCTTCAGTTTCTTCAACTATAAACTGGGGGTAATAATAGCACCTACCTCCCAAGGGCCTTAGAGAAATTAAGAGACTCACCCTGGGTCACATAACTAGTAGGTACCTGAGGCAGGATTTGAACTCAGGTCTTCCTGTCTCCAATTCCTGTGCTTAATCCACTGGACCACCTAAGTTAGGTCTCCAGACAACTAGACAAACATTCTTTTTATGCTACCATAGAAGTAAACTCTGTAGTATGATTTAAGGGGGCAAGGAAACCACAAATCTATCTGGTCTAACCTTAGGCTAGGATTTCTGTTTTCACCTTCCCCAAGCTCTAAACTACTCCTGTAGGATCCTAAACCAGAGTCTCTGCTGACTCCCCTTCCCAGGGAACCAAAGCCCAGTTCAACAGCTTCAATCCCAAATGCCTCCTACCTGTGAACCTCCAGTACTGGACCTACCCGGGGTCTCTGACCACACCACCCCTGAGTGAGAGTGTGACTTGGATAGTGCTTAAGGAGCCCATCACAATTTCAGAGAAACAGGTGAGTCATAACGGATTAGGGGAAAGGGATAGGGCAGGGAACAGGACATCACACCAGCATCGACCTTATGGGAAGATGAGTGTCCATGATATGATTTGAGTCAGCTGAGGACTCCCCCCTACCCCCAGATGACAAATTTCATGGTCTACCATTCTGCATTATGAGATAGCCTGGTACAATGGCAAGTGCCCTGCATTTGGAGGAGTCAGAGGACCAGGGCTTGGATGCCAGGTTACTATTCACTACCTGTATGTGACCTTAGCCAAGTCACCTAATAAATCAATAAGTATTTAAGCTCCTGCTACTTGCCCAGCACTGTGCCATGTGCTGGGGATACCAGTACAAGGAATGAGACAGTCCCTAGTCAAAGAGCTTACTTTCTCATGGGGGAGACAAGTACATATAAATATTTTATATGCACACACTTATATGTGCATGTGTGTGTGTGTGCACACACATACATATATACACATATATATACACATAAATATAAAGGCAATAATATAACATAATAAAAAGTAATAAATATATGTTATTATTTATTTGTTATATATGGGTATATGTATTTATTACTTTTAAATTTATGCTATATATTTTTATATGTAATTGTATCCCTATAAGAGTATATATGTATTTATTAACTTTATATTTATGCTATATGTTTTTGTATGTACTTATTATCTCTCCCATTAGAATGTAAGCTCCTTGAAAGTAGATTGTTAAATTATTATGCATATATATGCACATACAGAGAGTCGTTATAACAAGGACGTTTGAAAGAGATGTCACAGACATTCAGGGGAATTGGGAAGCCTCCGTGCAAAAGATGATGGTGTATCTTAAGGGAAGAAAGGGCCTCTGTGAGGTGAAGATAAGGCAGGAAGTATATTCGAGGCATGAGAAATGACTAATGCAAAGACACAGAGGTGGGAGATGGCGTAGGTGAGGAACAGAGGCTAGTCTGACTAGATCTTAAAGTGCAGGAGGGGGAATGATGTCTCATAAAGCCGGAAAGACAAGATTATTGATGAGGGTCTGAACTAAGATGGTAGTGAAGGGAGAGAAATTGTCGCATAAGAGAGGTGTCATGAAGGTAGAAACTTAATTTCTTTTGACCTCCATCCTGGGCTGTTTTTGTCCTCCTATCACCAGGAAGCCATGTTAAGGCCAACCCTTGGTCCCCTGAGCTAATCAAATCTGTTGGACAGTCTCGTTGTCTTTTTTTTTTTTTTTTGTGAGGCAATCGGGGTAAAGTGACTTGCCCAAGGTCATGCAGCTAGTACGTACAGGTGTTTGGTCTGAGGCCGGATTTAAACTCAGGTCCTCTTAACTTCAGGGCCAGTGCTCTATCCACTGCGCCACCTAGCTGCCCCTTCATTGTCTTTTAAGAAGAAACTTTAAGGAAAGTCTGCATGGACCTTAGGTTTTTGCTTCAACTAGAGAGCCCCATGTTAAAATGCATCTTAAAATACCCAGGCCAGGGTCACATTTTGAATTATTATTGACCAACAATTTAGTAGGGAGTAGTTAATGGTCAGCGAATCAGACTACAGGAGATAGAATGGAAATAGAATGGGGTTAGGTGGATGGGAGCTAAAGACAATAAAAGCCGCCATTTTTTTTAGCAAATGAAAGTTACAAAAAAATTGACATCTGTTACTTCATTTCATCTTCTTACAATGTTAGGAGGGAGCATAAGTGAGTAGTGAAAGCCAAGGAGAACAGAAGAACCTTGAGGACAAGGACTGTCCTTTATCCCCCAGATCTAGCACCATGTCTTAGATGTAGGTGCTCAGATGTTTGTTGAAGTGAAGGGATACTATTCCTATTTTTCAGATGAGAAAATCTGTGCCCAGAAAGGTCAAGGCCAAGGTCACAGAGCTAGTCAGTAGTAGGCTAAGAACTAGAAAGGACTAGGACTCAACAGTCAATCAACAAACATTTATTAAGCACCTACTGTGTGTCAGGCACTGTGTTAACCACTGGAGATACAAAAAGAGGCAAACGATCTCAAGGAGTTTATAATCTAATGGACTTTGGACTACAGACAATTCAGTTGTGTCTGACTCTTAATGTCCCCATTTGGGGTTTTCTTGGCAAAGATGCTGGAGTGGTTTGCCATTTCCTTCTCTAGCTCATTTTTACAAATGAGAAAACTGAAGCAAACAGGGTTAAATGACTTGCCCAGGGTCAAAGAGCCAGACAGTTTCTGAGGCCAGATTGGAACTCAGGAAGATGAGTCTTCCTGACTCCAAGCCCAGCACTCTGTGAACTATGGCATCATCTAGCTGCCTACCATAGACAGAGACGTCTGAAAACAGTTCTTTCCACTGCACCAGTGTTTCCCAAATGTTTTTTGTTTGAAAACATAAAACAAAGGATTATTTTGAACCCCCAGGTTCTACTCATCCTACTCATAATATTTTTTAGATTTTATTCATTAAATTCTCACAATAACTACAATAACAACTTTTGCCCCAAAGAAGTTGATGGTCTCAAATCTCTGTAGAAACCAACATATAATGCTCAAAACATGCGCATGCTTGTTGTCACAGAGGAAAAATAAATTTGTAACATAATTGGGCAATTATTTACTGCTTAGACTATGATCATGAACCCCTAAGTGGTTAGAGAAATACTCATTGAGAACCATTGCATTTCACTGAGAGCCCACCCAATTGGAAACAATGAATTTGCAAATCATGAGAGAAAGACTATAAAATGGTGGTAGTGGGGAGGTGGGGTTTCTCTGTGCCATTTGCTACTTTTTCTCCACAACCGGGAGAGTAGAATGGAACATGCTAAGCCTTTTATCAGTGGTTTGGGATTAGAAGAGTTTGAGGAGATATGGAAAGATAATGAAGTGGGAGGATGGGCAGCAGCCTGGAGGACAAATTAGAGTTCAGAGTTCCCTACTGGAAAAGTTGAGAAAGGAAAACAGAATGGAAGTTTTGCTGAGCAAACTTTGCTGGGATCTCAAAAACTAGGGAGCCAGGAGCCAAAAGCCAACAAAATAAACATGAAATGGGGAAATCATTGCCTTTGCATGGGTGTGACAGAAAAGAATGCAGGGGTCAGAGAATACCACAAGCCCAGTTCTGTCTCATCTTTCACATTTACACCAGTGCCAGAACTCATCACCTACTTTGTAAGGCTAAGCCAGTGGTATCGATTTGCCTTCCCACAGATGGAAAAATTCCGGAGCCTCCTTTTTACTGCAGAGGATGATGAGAAGATCCGAATGGTGAACAATTTCCGGCCTCCTCAGCCACTGAAGGGAAGAGTGGTTCAGGCTTCTTTCAAGTCCTGAAGGGGTCATGCTGTCAACAGTAACAGCAATGATGTCCAAAGTGCTTCCATATCAGCTAAGACCAAACCAGGTGTGCAGCCCCCTTGGTCATGGACTGACGTCTCAGAGCCATTTAGGGGTTGGGGCCGGAGTAGAAGAGGGAATGGCCATTATTATTAGCCAATAATGGCTGCATTATTAGTTCCCTCCAGTCCATTTCTAAGTTACTTTGGGAGTCTTTCTTACCAAAGCAATCACCTGATTTAAATGCTAAGAAACCCCCTACCCCTACCACTCTGCTATTCCATAATCCTTTGACAGCTTTAAAACTGGCCAGACTTTTTAAAAATCCAAGGCTGGGGGAGATTTTAAAATCTACCTGGGCTAGAGCCACCAGGAGAGGCAAGAAATAGGAGTATAAGTTCCTAGTTCCTGGTTAATGGAGAAGGGAGGTAGATATTAGTAACTGCCAGGAACGACCTTTGGGGTTTGACCTGCCTGCTTCTTCCTAGGGGTACACTTTCCCCTCTGTACTCTTTCCCCTGGAAAAGATCACTTTGCTCTTCCCCTCCAGTAGCTCTGGCCCCTTCTTGAACCCTCTACTGTGACAAGGCCCTGTGCTCCAAGGCCATGGGCAGCTGTTGGCAAGACAAAAGCAATAATTATAGCAGGTGGGAGATCCCTTACCAGTGTTAACTTACCTCGAATACTGAAACTAGGCACTGGAAATGGAACCACAGAAGTCTGTGGGTTTGTTTGTTTGTTCTTTGACATTTCACTGCCAACCATTAAAAACACTGATGTGATACTGCTTGTGTTTTTGTGTGTTGATCTGCTGTCTGTCCAGTCTTCCCCCTGACAGTAGAGATGGGCACAAGGTATGAGGGGTAGAGGGGGGAACCACAGATTGTGGTATTTATTTACTCATGCATTGATTCATTCACTTGCTCAGGCATTCATTCATTTATTCATTTCTTTGTCCATCTCTTTGTTCATTCACTCATTTTGTGATGCTCTTACCCTCCCTCCCCCCACCCCTGTCACTTAACTTGGTACATAAACTATAGAGAAAGGAAAGAATTTATGGTACTGAGCATGATTTCTTCTTTGAATCCATTCGATGCATGGCCATAAACTCTAGAAGAAGAAGATAGTTTAACAAATTGGCCAGAATTAATTTCTAGTTTATTATAAAGTTTATTAAACTATTTCTAGTTAATTTCAAATTTTTGAAGTGTTTTTCTTCACAACATGTCTGTGAAGTTGGTGCATGTATTATAAGGCATGTGTGTGTGTGTGTGTGTGTGTGAGAGAGAGAGAGAGAGAGAGAGAGAGACAGAGACAGAGACAGAGAGAGAAAGGGAGAAAGGGAGAGAGGGGGGGAGAGAGAGCAAGCTAATCAATATTTAATTGTTGGCTATCCAAAAAAATTCACATCACACTTTTAAATTTAATCTACACTATTAATATTTTCACCTGTATTTAATGAAATTTCAACAATCAACAAAACCATGAATCGAGCTGTGATTCAAAGTGTAGTGGATAGGAAGTAGGCATACATGTCAGGGAGACCTGGGTTCAAATCCTACCCCTAACACAAACTGGCTTTCTGATTCTGGACAAGTCATTTAACCTCTCATTTAATTTGCTCTAGGCAAATCTTTAAGAGCATGTAACAGTCTTTATTGATTATCCACATTTTAAAGATGGAACTGAGGAGCAGAGGAGACATCTTGCTCAAAGTCCCATAGGTGGTAGAGATCAGTTTTGGGATCCAATTCTGCTTTCTTTCAAAGAAGGACCATAACTAATGTCATTACTCATGTGTATGTAGAGTGATAAACTTGGAGTCCGGGACATTGGTAGACGAGATTTCAAGTGGTGAGCTTATCCTGAGGAGGGCTTAATGTTCCTGGAGTCAAAATGGTAAAATAAATGGCGTAATAAAAAGAACACTTGGCTCTGGTTTATAGCCCTAGCTTTCTCATTAACTTGTTGCATGACCTGAAGTCAATTTTCCTGAGTCTCAGTTTCCTTATCTGGAAAATGTGGATCAAGATCTACTTGCAAGTCCCTAAGATACATGACAAGTCATTCTGAAGAGAAGTCAAAGGTTGCTATAAACGTAAAGACAAATTCAAGACCATTGGACTTCATGATTTTTGAGGTTCCTTCAAACACTTAGAAACTTAGTCTTAGAAACTTAGTTGCATTATTTTATAGTGTTAAGAAAAATTAACTTCAAATAAAATTCCCTAGGGTCATTGAATGTTTTATCTGGTTTGTTTCTAAGTACAATGAGATACACACCCATTCAATAAGTGAAATTAACAAATGAGAAAAATTATAAGTGGGTACATTGATTAACTGTTGGTAGAGCTGTACATTGGTCAAACAATTTGGAAATATGCCCACAAAGTCACCAACTATGCATGCATTTTGGCCCAACTATACCACTGCTAGACCTATTAAAGAGAGGGAAAAGATCCATACGTACAAAAAATTTGTAGCAGCTCCTTTTGAAATACTAGAACCTTGGAAACTAAGGGTGTATCAATCTATTGGTGAATGGCTGAACAAATTTTATTATATGAATGTAATGGAATATGATTTGCAGTAAGAAATGAGGAAAGAGATGGTTTCGTAAACACCTGAGAAGGATTGTCTGAACTGATGCAGAGTGAAGCGAGCAAATGTATACAATAACAACCTTGTGAACTCAAAACAACATGGAAAGCCTTAAGGACTTGATCAATGCAACAACCAACCATCATTCCAGATGACTCAGGATCCAGAATGCTACCCACATATCTTTGGGGAGCATTGTGAATGTGGGAATCTGTTGTGCTTGACTGTATATTTGTTTCAATGGAGAAGGAGGTAGGAGGGAGAAAAAATAGATTTTTGTTCATAAAAAAATTAAAAATAAACACAGTGAAGTAAAATGGAAAGAACATTGGACTTAGAGTCATCAGAGACCTGAAAGATCCTGTCTCTGGACCTTACTAGGCATGGGATCCTAGGCAAGTCATTTATATGCTCTCTGAATTCATATTCTCAACCATAAAATTGGAAAAGGAATACATAATAGCACCCACTCAACTGGGTTGTGAGGAATAAAGGAGATGATGAATATATAGCATTTTGGAACCCTCAAAGGGCTATAGGGCTATTTTACTACGGGCCAGGCTCTCTGCTCAGCACTAGGAATTCAAAGACAGCCTCTGTCCTCAAGAGAGCTTACAATCTAACAGAATGTACTGCATGCAATTCCAGAAGAGAATTTCCAAGTATTTTCTGAGCAGTAGCAGGGATTTGGGAATCAGTGCATAACTTCCCAATATGGTTACTGTAAGGAGGCAATATTAAATTGTATAAATAAACTCTGATCTATTTAAGAAAAAAAAAATTTGAAGCACTTTAAATTCGTGGAATCCTCTCAGGGACCTGAGAGATCACCCAGGGCAATTGCAACCTGATAGATGAGTCTTTCTTCCCTCATGCTGAATAAAGTAACCATCCTGCCTATATTTAAATACCTATAGTGACAGGGCACTCACTACTAAAGGACATCACAAGGTGTTTGTCAACAGATGTGTTGCTTTTGGAGTCAGAAGATTCTGACACTTGCAAAGTATACAGTTTATTTCACTTTTTCTGAGTCTCAGTCTTTTCCATCTTATAGACAGGAAATAATGACATTGCCAGCCTTCTGAGGTTGTCGTGAGGAAAACATATTGTAAACCTTAAAGTATTGGAGAAACACAAATTATTCTAATTGATGTCTCCTAGGATTCTATTAGAGTAAACCTTAGGAATAGGTGATGAAAAGCAGAATAATGTAAGTTGCTATCTATATCACATGATATCAGGTTATCATATGCCATAGTATACAACTCTAGATCACTGAGGTCTTAAATTCCACCATTAGCCATTAATTCTTTTGGTATATAACTTTGTTTCCCTTTAGACCACAAGTACCCTGAAGCATATTTTATTAAGTCATTTGAACCTTAGTTCAAACAAGTTCACCATTTCCTTTTCTGAGTGCAAGGTTTAAATAGGGATAAGGATCACTGGGGGGTAGGTGGGAAGTGGGCATAGGGGTGAAGGTGGCGAGCAACTTCAAGACAGAAAAGCTTGAGTTTTTGGCCAAAGACCAAATGCACCAAAGGTGGCCCTATAGGCTAATTTTATGTGGGTTTAAGATTTGGAAATAGCTTCCAGTCCATCCTCTTAAGAGAGTAGGGTGGGAATAATCAACTGAATTTCCTCCAAATAGTCCATGAATTTAATGATCTCACCAGCATGGGGAATCTCCCCATCAGTGTCTTCCAGCCTTCTTGTTTATGGCTTTCCGTGAACAAAACATAAGAGGAGCTACCCAACAACCAGAGATCTTTCTCTGGCTCTTTGAACATTCCATGGATACCAATATAGCATTTGGGATGTCCATCTGTTACCCCTCACTCTTTTGAGGGTCAAATGTTTTATTGATGGTTTTTGTTTTTACATCACAGTAATATACATATATACCTATACCCCCAAGTGCTCTTGTAACACAGAAAAAAAAAAACCAGCATCTGACCAAGTCCAGCAGCGAATGCCCCATTCAACTTGAGCAGTCTGTTGACTGCCAAGAGGAAAGGGATTTCATTATCTGGTCTCTGAAACCACTACTGATTTTCAGTGACTCAATTTTACCTTCACACTTTCTTTTGGTAATTGCTGTGAATATTGTTCTGTTGCTGTTTATTTTCCTTCTTATTAGTTCTTAGACATTTTTTTCATGTTGCTCTAAATTCCTCCATCATTTCTAGCTACACAATAATACTGTTACATTCATCAGTCAATCAACACAAGCTTATTAAGTACTTACTTCATGCCAGGCCTTGTGCTAGGTGCTTGAGATACAAATACAAAAAATGAAACAGTTGCTGCCTTCAATACAAAACAGGTACAAGGTAATTAGGGGAGGAAGGCACCAACAATTGAGGGCACCAGGAAAGGCTTCTTGTAGAAAGCTGTGTTTCAACAAAGTCTTCCAGGACACCGTGGATTCTTTGAGGTGCAAGTGAGAAAGGAGTGGATTCCAGGCAGGGGGTACAGCCCATGCAAAGGCATAGAGGCAAGAGATTGAACTTTGTATTTGAGAAACACTAATAAGGCCAGTTTGACTGAAGTGTAGACTGAACGATGGGAAACAATGTATAATTAAGGTTGGAAAGGTAGTTTGGGTGCCAGTTGTGAAGGACTTTAAATGACAGCGGGTGCCAATCTCATATGAGTTTGTTCAACCATTACCTAAATCAATGGGCACCCACTTTGCTGCTACAAAAAGTGCTATTTGGGGGCAGCTAGGTAGTGCAATGGATAAAGCTCCAGCCCTGGAGTCAGGAGGACCTGAGTTCAAATCCTGCCTTAGACACATAACACTGACTAGCTGTGTGACCCTGGGTAAGTCACTTAACCCCATTGTCTAGCCAAAAATAAAATAAATAAAAAATTTTAAAAAGAGCTGTTTGGAATGTTTTGGTATGTACTGGATCCTATTTCTGTCTTTGACTTCCTTGGGGCATGTGCACAGTAGTCCGATGATTTTCTTTTCTAGGTGCCTGATATACATCCTTAAGGATGTAATTTTTTCTTGGGAGGAAAAAAAAAGTTGATGAAAACTCACTTTGAAGGGGTCCAGCACTCTTTGGATGTGTCTTCAGAGAATGTGACTTGCCCAGGGAGGGTTACATAGATAATAAAAGGCAACACTAGGAATTAGGGTTAGGCTTAGGACCTTGTTTCTCTGACTACCCTCCCCACTGCACCACACTGCCGCCAAGATCACACTGGATGACTCTTTGTTGGCTCCTGACCAGGTAAATGTTAAGATAGCACAACAAATTATGTCTATAATGTTGAGTAAATGAGGCAATAATAATCTGAGCAGTTCCTAGATTGTTCAGGAAAGAATCTAGCTGGTGATATGAAGTGTGACATCCCACCTTAGCACATTCACTCATTCATTCCTTTCATCAATCCTGAAGAATTTACTGAGCACCTGCTTCTTTGTGCCCACTGCTGAGGGAAGACAAGAGACAACAGCAAGACTGGAAGGGACCTTGTTCATTATCTCATCCAACTCCTTTCATTTTATAAGGGAGAAAACTGAGGCCCAGAGAGGTCAAGGGACTTGGTCAAAGTTACGCAGGTAATAAGTGACAAAGAGGGGATTTGACCCCAGGTCCTCTGACCCCAGTGCTTTTAAACCTGCCCTTGTTGAAGTGACTTTCCCATGGTTCCATAGCTGGTAAATGAAAGAGGCAGAATCTGAACCTGAGTCCAGCCAAGTCCAACACTCTCTCATAAATTTTAGTGAAATAATAATAACAATAATACAATAGCTAACATTTATAGAGCACCTTAAAGTTTACAACGCACTTTACAAATATTATCTCATTTGATCCTCATAACAATTCTGGAAGGTGGGTATTGTTATTATTTTTGTTTTACAGCAGAAGAAACTGTAGCAACTAGAGGTTTAAGTTACTCGCCCAGGTCACAGAGCTAGAAAATGTCCAAGGTATGAATTTGAACTCAGGTCTTCCTGATGCAAGGCCTGGTGTTCTATCCATTGTACCACCTTGCTGATAAGGAAAATTCATTTAGTAGGAACACTTCCTTCATTGTACAATGCCTGATAAATGAGATATTACTAAAATTTACAATCTTTTTTACTTTTTAAAAACACCAGTGGAATCTTAAAAAAAATTAACTTGGGATTACTCAGTCAACAAACATATTGAGTGCCCGTTTTGTGCCTCGCTCTGTAAGATTTAGTCCTTGATCCTCTGTCCTTCATTAAGCAAATTGCTTTGATTCATTATCAGCTTCTCATTTATAGTTCAGAGACCTCATTGCCGACATGATAAGCAAGCACTTCTGAAACTATTTGGTTTTTTTTTTTAAATCCTATCTGACTTTGGAAAGAACTTTCCCCTACCGAGGCCATGTGGTTTGGTGGAGACAGTGCTGGGTGTGGAGTCAGAAGTTCTGACTTCCAGTTCTGATCCTGTTCTCCTATTTTCTTTGACTTTGAGCTAGATGGCACAAAGGATAGAGTGCCATCTTCCTGAGTTCAAACCTGGCCCCAGACATTTACTAGCTGTGTGACCCTGCACAAGTCACTTAACCCTGTTTGCCTCTGTTTCCTCATCTATAAAATGAGTAGGAGAAGGAAATGGCAAACCATTTCAGTATCTTTGCCAAGAAAATCTAGAATGAAATCATGAAGAATTGGATATAACTGAACAACAACAACATTCAGGGACTAGAATAGACAGCTTCTGAGGTCCCTTCTAGCTCTGACATTGTATGGTTGCATATAGGCAATTAGGAGTCACTGATGTGTTTTGAGCAGGGCTTTGGCATATACATACATACACACATGTGTGTATGTATAAATATACATGCATACATATATATGTACACACACCTGTATACATGTAGGCATATTTTATTTGTTTTAATCAGCCAAGATATACCTTCCCATACTCCCATCCCACCCCCAATTGACAAGATGAGAAAAATAAAACCTATCACAAATATGTATAGTCAATCAAAACAAATTTCCATATTGTTCATGCCCCCCCCCCCCAAAGTCTCATTCTTCATTCTGCATCCTTTACTTTTCTATCAGGACATGGGTAGTATGTTTTATCCTTGGATCTCTGGAATCCTGGTTGGGTCATTAGGCTGATAAGAGTTCAATGCAGTAGTATTCCACCACATTTATATACCATAACTTACTCATCTATTCCCCCAATTTATGGGCAACTCCTCAGATTCTCATTCTTGCCACCTCAAAAAAAAAACTCTATAAATACTTGTGTATATCCTTAGAGTAGGTTTTGCTTAGGACTAATCCTTTCCTTAATCTATTGTCCCTTCTTTCATTTCCCTCTTATTATCCTGTTGAGTGAAACTTCTGTTCTCAACTCTGTGTGCATCAATAGCTATATACATATCTATATTCTTTCTTTGGACTAGTTCAGATGGAAGTGAGATTTGAGTGTCAGCTACTCCCTCAACCCCTTCCTTGTTTGCATAGATGTTTTCTTGTGCAACCTGATTATGTGAGATAATTTCCCCTAATCTTCCTTTTCCTTCCTCCCTAGTGTATTCCTCTTACCCTCTCTTTCCATTCTTTTCTTAGTATCATCAAAACAAGGAGCAGCTAGGTGGCACAGTGGATAGAGCACAGGCCCTGGAGTCAGGAGGACCTGAGTTCAAATCCCACCTCAGACACATGATACTCACTAGCTGTGTGACCTTGGGCAAGTCATTTAACCCTGATTGCCTCACCAAAAACAAAACAAAAACAAAACTCAACAACAACAAAAACAAACACTTCACAAGATCATCAAAACATTACAGAACCACTTCCAGGCCATTGGAAGTGGCTAATTGGACTTCCTCTATGAACCCTGATGATGGTAGGAATCAGAGGGGACACGTATCATCTCACCATATTTGAATGTAAGCATTTTATTCTTACTCCTTTAAGCAATTATCCTTTCTCATTGTTCTTTTGTTTACCATTTTTATATTTCATTTCATGCCTATGTTTGAACTCCAAAATTTCTCCACAACTCTGGTCTTTTCAAGCAGGAATGCTTGAAAGACCTCTGTTTTGTTAAAGGTCCATTTCCCTCCATGTAGCATTATATTAAGTTTTCCTGGGTAAGTTATTTGCTATAAGCCCATATCCTTTGCCTTCTGGAATAGCATATTCCAAGCTCTCCACTCCTTTATTGTGGTGGCTGTTAAATCATATGTAATCCTGACTGTGGCTCCTTGATACTTGAATTCTTTCTGTCTGCTTCCAGTATTTTTTCTTTGACTTGGAAGCTCTGGGTTTTGGCTCTAATGTTCCTGGGAATTTTCCTTTGAGGGACCTTTTAGGAGGTTACCAGTATATTCTTTCTATTTTTACTTTACTTTCTGTTTCTAAGAGATCTAGGCAGTTGTGTTTTGTTTTTTTTTTTTTTTTAAATTCTTGAAATAGGATGTCTAGGCTCTTTTTTTGCTTGTGGTGTTCAGATAGTCCAATGATTCTTAATTTTTTTCTCCTTGATCTGTTTTCTAGGTCAGTTGGTTTTGCTGTAAGATACTTTACATTTTCCTCTATTTTTTAAAACTTTTTTTCTAACTTTGTTTTAATATTTATTATTGCCTGATGAAGTCATTAGCTTCTATTTGGTCCATTCAAATTTTCAGAGAGTTTATTGCTTGGGAAAAATTTTGTACATTGTATGCCAAGCTGTTAATTCTCTTTCTAAGTCTTTCTTTCCTAATTCTCATCCCTTTTCCAATTTTTTCCTCAAGTACTCTCATTCCATTTATAAAAAAAAGTTTAAACTCTTGCATTATTTCTTCCAATAATTCTAACTGAGTTTGTGCCCAAGCTGCATTTTTCTCTGAGACTTTGCTTGTTGATATTTTCCAGTCATCCTTTTCTTCTGGGCACCCCTACCACCATAATAGCTTATTATGGCGGGGTTCTTTTTTGTTTTTGTTGACACATTCTTCCATCCTACTTCCTGATTTTGGACTTGATGTTAGGACTGGGCTCTGCTGCGCTTCTGGAGGGAAGATCTGGGCTGGCCTTATTGCTGCTTTCTTGGGAGTATTAAGTGTTGTACCATTCCAGGGACAACCTTCAGGTCTGAAAGTTTTTAGTGCTTCCAAAGGAGTCTGATCCAGGTCAAAGTGGATTGCCACTCCCCCTAGTCTGAGTTCTTTAAGTTCTTGACCTGTTTTGGGGTCTGGGCAAGAGTAGACTGTTGTTAGACTCTGTCTCTATGAGAAAGCTGGAAAAACTCTGTTGGTTTAAAGTGACAGAATTGGGGGCAGCAAGGTGACGCAGTGGATCAAGCACTGGCCCTGGATTCAGGAAGACCTGAATTCAAATCTGGCCTCAGATACTTGACACTTTACTAGCTGTGTGACCCTAGGCAAGTCACTTCACCCCATTGCCTTACCAAAAATAAAAAGCAAAAGTAGGTAATCTAAATCTATCTAATACATACTGTATTAATAATAGTATATAATAGATAATATCTAATAATCTAATTAAATAGATCTGAAGAGATAAAGTGACAGAATTGTAGGTTCCCTTTGGTCTAGGTTTTCTGCCTTGGTTATTCCTCTGCAGGCTGGGCTGGGTGCTAGAAGTGAGACCCTGAGCTTGGGGTCTGAGTCACACCACTGCTGCTATTGCCTTCTGAACTCCCTTTCTCAGTATACTGCTTGGGGCTTTCCTACCATATGGAAAGCCACTGTTGGGCAGACCCCTTTTCCCCTCTGCCCTGGATCTGAGATCAGGGACTGGGTAGTAGGTTTTGCAGTTTGTTCCCATCACAGTGCCCCAGGGTGGGTCTGGAGGTGCATAGTTCTAGGACTTCTTTTGGGCTGATGCACAGCCTTTCCTTGGGTACTAGAGTGCCCTGTGTTGATGCTCTTGCCCTGACCCCATCGCCAGTGTTGGTCGACCTCTATCAATCTGACTGGACAAAGGACTCACTGTGACTTTTCCTGGATATCTCCATCAGGATTTGGCCTGGTGAATTTTATGGAGCTGTTTAGATAGGGGATAAGTTGCATTGCTTCCTTTTACTCCACCATCTTGGCTCTACCCTGGGGGTTTGGCTTTGGACTGGGATTGGAGGTATATAGTGTAATTTACCTTGCATCTTACTAGGGATGCTCCTGTATTTCCCTATAATAATATTGTTATTTTTGTTCCTGATATCAGGTCAGTGAACAAACATTTATTAAGTGCCTACTATGTGCCAGGTATGTGCCAAGCACTGGAGATACAAAGAAAGACAAAAGCAGTCCCTGCTCTCAAGGAGCCCACATTCTAATGCAGGAGAAAATTATGCACATACAAAGTATATACAGATTAGATAGGAGGTAATGATAACCTGGGTCTCTTGTACATAGTATGATCTAGTCAGGAGAAAAACAATCCTTTTTTATAGCACATTTACAACCACCCTGTGAGGTAGATGATGCAAGGATTAGCACCCATATTTTATAGATGAGGAAACTGAGACTCAGTGAAGTGAAGTGATCCATTCAAGGTTACACAACTATTAAGAGTCAGGGCCAGGAGGTGAATTCAGGTTTCCTGACTCAGAGTCCAGATCCATTTTCGTTGCCTGGTGGTGCTGCTGCCCCTTTGACAATCCATAAAAGTCATTTTTTCTTTACCTCTCTCTGCCTTTTAACTGGCTTTCCCCCACCCCGGCCCCATCCATTAGGACCTAGCCCAGTCCTTACAATTTTCAGCATCTCCTTTGTATAGACTCTACATGCTTCTCCTAGAAGCCTGACCTCATTTCCTTATGGTGTCCTTCAAACTGAATTAGAGAATAACTTGGAGAGGGGAGCAGGTGGCTGTTTAATTTCCTAAGTATCTATTTTCATCCCATTAAGAATCTTAACTGGAAAGGCAGCCAGAGTCAGAAGTAGAGGGGATGGGCCACTGAGATGTGCTGGGGGGTTAGGAGATACCAGAGCAGCCATGATGGCCAGTACACAGGCATCTCTTAGATTATTATTCTTTGTTGCAGCAGTAATAATACCAACCATTTATATAGTGTCTACTATGTGCCTGGCAATATGCTAAATGCTTTACAAATATTATCTCATGATGTCTCTGCCACCTGTTCCATGGTGGGGTACAGGGATAATCAAGGGGCGAATTCATGGTAGAATCATAGAATCCTTACATTGGAAAGAATCTCAGAAATTATTTATGTGGAATAGCTATAATGCAGTGGAAAAAGCATTGGGTTCAGAATCTGAAAAGCTAGGTTTGAGTCTCATCTCTGCAACTACTAGCTGTGTGACCTTGGACCAAGTAGCCTAGCCTCTTTCTAATTATACCTGCCTCATAGAGTTGTTGTGATTCGAAGATCAAAGAAGATAATGAATAAAGTACTTTGTAAAACTCTATATAAATGTCTGCTATGGCAAATATGAATCCCCCTCTAGCATTCCAAGGGGATTTGTAGTGAATTTTAAAAGAAGATTTTGGGGAACAAGATAAGACATCTTATTTTGACAGGAGAGACAGGATGATAGAGAGTAGAAAGAGCCCAATGGGCTTGGAATCATGAGAGACCTGATTTGAATACTAGCTCTAACACTTATTAGTCTATGACCTTGGACAAATAACTTTATCTCTCTGAGTTTCAATTTCCTCATCTGTAAAAAGGAGAAAATAATCTTTGCACTACATACCTCATAGGGTTATTGTGGGGGAAGCCTTTCGGAATCTTTAAAGAATTGTAAATTACTATTAGCTCAAAAGAATGAATCATGAATGGTTTAATTTCAGGCATGATACTGGTAGATAAAGGCAATATTTTTGTACAAGACAGCCTTCTGCCAGAAAGAACAGTGGCTTTAGAGCTGGATGGCCCAGTTATCTGTTATATTTTACCCATGTGGTCTTAGAGAAGTCATTCTACTTCTTTTGAATCTCTGCTTCTGTTAAAACGAGAGGATTGGATCAGATGAACTCTAAAGTGCCTTTAGTATACTGTTTTTTACTTTTTTTTTGTTTGAGTCTTCCTGTACAAAATGAAAATGTGGAAATGTTTTACATGACTGTATATGTACAACCTTATTGGATGGCTTACCATCTCAAGGAGGGGAGAAGGGAGAGAGGATAGGGTAGAATTTGGAACTGAAAACTTAAATTTAAAAAAAAAAAACCTAAATGTTAAAAATTGTTTTTAACATGTAATTGGGGAAGAAACAAAATATTATTTAAAAAATAAAGTGTCCTCAGGCTCTGACACTCTGTGGTGCAGTGATCCTTCAGAGTTCGCCCTATAGACTGCTGCCTACTTTGGTCTCCAGTTAAGGTCCTCCTCATTTTAAGTGGTGGGGATTTTTCAGGCAGTAGGACTGTATCCAGAAACTGGTGTATTCTTGAAGGTGGACAGTTCCCCAAGACCCACTTCTGCTTCCTATCACGTGCTTTAGTGTTGGTGCCAGGCTGCTCCAGGAGCTGGCCTTTGATCTGGATCTGTGAAGCATTAGCTCCATTATTTTCAGCTTAAAGTGGTACAAACAGTTCTTTGATGTCACAGGCTATATGGGTCAGGGAGCAAGGATATAGGGCTTGGCTAGGGAGTGGGGACCCCAGTATTCCCAAAATAAGGCTCTTCTAAGTGGCTAAGACAACTGAATGGTCAGCAAGGCCCTAATACAGAGGAGTAATTTTATTGTTCCATATTGTCCCACTTTGCAAGGAGAAGCTACACATACACATCCATTCAGTCCCACACACAGTTATTTCCAAGGTAATGAGGAAAATAAGCAACCATTTGAATGAAAACTAACTCCTCCATTTCTATGTTGCTTTAAGATTTCTAAAGCACTTTCTTCACAATTTTTGCAGTTGAGGGGTGATGGGAACCCCAAAATTCAAGGGCAAAAGACATGGGTCCTGTCTCGAATTCAACTCAAGCCTTCTTTTAGTCAGAGACAAAGTTTATTAAAACACTGGTTGGGGTGGGCAAGATTCTTAGTGAGTTTGCACTATCATCCAGATTTTAAGAATCTGAGCTATTGGGGAGATTTTAAGAATCTAAGCGATTTAATGGGAGCAAGATGGACACATATATAGGAGTGGGTCTAGATGGAATCAAGGAATGGAGGTCTAGGGTGGGGCCAAATGCAGACAATCGTGGCTGGGCTGGGTTAGAGGTAACAGAGAATTAAAGGTCTTAGCCACAAAGAAAGGACAGTTGAAAGGATTATTCACGGATGCTTCAGGTGAATGCCAGGAATCAGGGCCATGTGGGAAAAGTCCAGAGCCATTTAGGGGTCCATCATTAGCGCCCCATCAATGACAATCTTGTGAAATGGTTAGTATAAGGGTTATTACCCCCATTTCATAGATGAGAAAACTCAGCCTCAGAGAAGTTCAGTGATTTTCCTAAGGCCACACAGTTGGTAAGTGCCAGAGCCCTGGTCTTAGGACCTGTGTTCTTTCCATTAAGTTGCTCCTCAAACAAGACATTCCATTTCCAGACTCTGGGCATTTTCTCTGGCTGTTCCCTTCTCTGGAGTGCTGTCCCTCTTCACCTCTCCCTTCTGACTTTTCTGGCTTCCTTCTAGCCACAATCCCATCCTTTATGAGAAGCCTTTCCCAACCCTTCTTACTTTCAGTGCCTTCCCTCTGTTGATTATTACCTATTTATCCAATCTAGAGCTTGTTTGTGCAAGTTATTTCATGTTGTCACCCCATTAGATTGTGAGCTCCTCAAGGGCAGGAGCTGTCGATGCCTTCCTTTGTATCCTTAGCACTTATTACAGTGCTTAGCACATAGTAGGCCCTTAATAAATGTTTTTTGAATGACTGACTGAGACTATGTTAGTATCTACTACAATACCTGCATTTTCAGAGCAACAGGGAACCTTATGCATCCTGATCCAATAGCCCCAGGATGCACAAGCTTCCTTATGTGGAAGAGGAAAGAGAGAAGTAAAGCCAGTGTTCTCCAGCTTCCTTCATCTCTTGCCATTGGTTGACTCAGATGTCAGTCAGCGCTAGGTTGGTGGGTGATGACTTACCAGCAAATTAAACCACATCTGATAGGCAGTTCAACCAGCCAATGGTATTAATGGAAAGAAGGAGCATGCCTGGTTTCCTTCCCCTCCACATTTTTTTTTGTGCCCTCTTCCCACCCTCCCTTTTATTTAAGCACAGACTAGAGTAGAAGAGAAGCTACTTTCATGTTGAACTGAATGACTGTGCTTTTTGACCTTCATAGCATAGCCTGGATCTGTGTGTTCTATGGACTTGTGAGCTGACTTTGGATTTAGCAGGGAGTGCATTTGGAAAAAGAAAAAAAAAGCAGCACATCCATTTAGAAGAGAGGAGAGGATCAGCCCTAGCTGAGTGATCTCCAGTGAGTAGGAGAAGCAAAAAGTAGCAAATCTATAACCAAAAGGAATGATTAAATTACGAACAACAAACACAAAATACCTGTTTCCTACAGAGCATGGTGCTAAAAGCTGGCCTTAGATACAACCCTTAGATAAGACAGAGATATTCTGCAAGGAACCCACAGTCTGGTAGGAAGACACAAGCAAATCTAATAAAATTCTAATCAACGACAGGCTGCAGATCTCAGTCTCCAGGCCCTAGACTGGAATAAAAAGAAACAAGGATACAGGTGGAAAGATCTAAGCTCAAATTCTGGTTCTGTCAATCACTAACTTTGTTCAAATGAATTTGAACAATTCATTTGATTTTTCTGAGTCTCAATTTCCTTATTTGTAAAATGAGCAGGCTGAACTAAATAATGTATAAAGTCCCTTTCAGGTCTAAATCTACATCTATGAACCAAGATTTTGAATTAAAAAGGAAAACAAAGCCTTGTCTTTGCACTTCAGGTAGCAGGAGGGAAGCACCATATCCCCCCTGTCTTTTCCCTCACTCTATCAGGACAATGATAATTCATACCCAGGTAGCATGTATTCATGTGCGTTTGTCCAAATCCCTGCAGGACCACATCCTTTTGTGTGGGAAGAGGGTCTGGGCACCACTCAGCAGGCTGCAACCACAAAGGTTGCTTTCCACAGTCTGAAAACGCCACCTAGTGGTTTTTCTGTGCTTGATTATGTATAGGACATTAGGAGATCAGAGGGCATTTAACTCAGCTTCTACCTAAAGCATGAATCTCATCTAAGGGGTCCCAACCCAGTTACTGTTCAAAGTCCTCCAGGGACACAGAGCTGTCCAGTTCTTGAGGCAGTTCATTTCATTATTGAATAGCCCCAATTCCTAGACTGAAATCAAGGTCAGCTTCCCTATAACTTGTATTCAATGACCGAGTCCAAATAGAATAAGTCTGATCCCCTGCTATGTGTCATGAAAAATATTTGAAGACAATGATCAATGTCTTTTCATCATCCATCTCAACAGCTGCATTTCCTTCAACATTTCTATGAAGTTAGGTGGAGTAATAATAATGGTTAATAGTAGTTAACATTTATATAGCCCTCACCATGTGTCAAGCCCCTTCTGGAAAATTGTCTTGTGTCAGAGGGGCTTTTGCAGCTCAATGTAATTATGAGCTATGCCATGCAAGGTTACCCAGATGGACAGGTCATAGTAGAGAGTTCTTACAAAAGGTCATTCACTGAACAAAGAAATGGCAAGCCACTCTAGTATCTTTGCCAAGACATGGACAGTATTAAAATAATTAATGATTTGACACTGGAAGATGAGTCCTTCGGGTGGGAAGGTACCTGACATAACACTGGGGAAGAGTGAAGGAAAAATACAAGTAGTTCCAGAAAGAATGAAATGACTGGGCCAAAGCCAGAAGGAAGCTTAACTATGGGTGATGAAAGGAAAGTTTGATGCTGTAAAGATCACTGTTGCATAGGAACGTGGAATGTAAAATCTATGAACCAAAGTAAGTAGATGTGATGAGACAGGAGATAGAAAGATTTAACATTGACATCTTGGGTGTCAATGAACTTAAATGGACAGGAATGGGTGAATTTAATTCAAGTGATTACCATATATACTACTCTGGGCAAGAATCCCTTAGAAGAAATGGAGTAGCTCTCATATGTAATAAAAGGGTGAGAAAAGCAGTACTTGGGTATAATCTGAAAAATGGCAGAATGATATCTGTTCAAATGCAAGGCAAATCATTCAACATCACAGTAATTACAAGTCTATGCTCCAACCACTGATGCCAAAGAGGACAAAGTCAATCAGTTCAATGAAAACTTAGAATATCTTCTAGAAATAATCCCCCCATCCCAAATGTCACATTCATCATTGTTATTCAGTCATGTCCAACTCTTCATGACCCCACTGGGGCAAAGATACTAGAGTGATTTGCCATTTCCTTTTCCAGCTCATTTTACAGATGAGGAACTGAGGCAAACAGGGTTAAATGATTTGCCCAAGGTCACACAGCCAGTAAGTGTCAGAGGCTGGATTTGAACTAAGGAAGATAAGGCTTTCTGATTCCAAACCCAGTGCTCTATCCACTGTACCACCTAACTGCCCCCAACATTCATCATAGGGTATTGGAATGCTAAAGTAGGAAATCATAAGATAATTGGAATAGCAGGCAGGTTTGACCTTGTAGTACATAATGAAGCAGAGAAGAGACTAAGAGTTTTGTCAAGATAACTCTCTGGTCAAAGAAAACACTCTTTTTCAACAACCCAAGAGGTGACTCTACTCATGGATATCCCTGGATGGTCAATATAGAAATCACATTGATTATACTTTGCAGCCAAAGGCTGGAGAAGCTCTAAACAGTCATTTAAAACAAGACCTGAATCTGACTGTAGCTCAGATCATGAGCTTCTTATTGTAAAATTAATACTTAAATTGAGGAAAGTAGGGAAAACCATTAGACTGTATAGATATGACTAAAAAAACAAAACAAAACAAAACAAAACAAAAAACTAAGATCTTGGCAACTGATCCCATCACTTCCTGGCAAATAGAGGGAGAAGAAATGGACACAGTGTCAGATTTTATCTTGAGCTCAAGAATCACTGCAGATGGCGACTGCAGCCATGAAATTCCTTGGAAGGAAAACTATGGCCAATCTGAGTAGCATATTAAAAAACAGAGACAACACCTTGTTGACAAAGGTCCATGTAGTCAAAGCTATGGTTTTTCCTGTAGTAAATGTATGGCTGTGAGAGTTGAATTAAAAAAGGAAAGCTGAGCACCACAGAATCTACACTTTTGAATTGTGGTACTGGTGAAGACTTTTGAAAGTCCCTCGGACAACAAAGAGATCAAATCAATCAATACTTAAAGAAAGTAATTCAAGGGGCAACTAGGTGGCACCGTGGATAGAGCACTGATTCTGTAGTCAGGAGGACCTGAGTTCAAATCCAAGCTCAGACATCTGATCTTCATTACCTGTGTGACTCTGGGCAAGTCACTTAACCCTGATTGCCTGGGGTGTGGGGGGGAAGTAATTCAGATTATTCACTGGAAGGTCAAATATTTAAGGCGAAGCTTCAAAACTTTGGCCACATAATGAGAAGATGGGACTCCTTGGAAAAGACCCTAATTTTGGAAAAGATTGATGGCGAAAGAAGAAGGGGATGGATGGCAGAGGATAAGATGGATACATCATGTCATGGAAATGTCAAACTTCAGCTTAGACAGATTTTGGAAGATAGTGGAGGATAGAAGGGCCTGGCATGCTATGGTCCATGGGATCACAAAGAATTGGGCGTGACTGAACAACAAATGTGCCAGGCTCTGTGCTAAGCACTTTACAATTATTATCTCCTTTGATCCTCACAACAATCCTGGCAGGTAGGTGTTATTATTATTATTTCCATTTTATAGATAAGGAAGCTGAGGCAAAGAGAGGTTAAATAACTTACGCAGGGTCACATAGCTAATAAGTAACTGAGGGTGAATTTGAACTCAGGTCTCCCTTTAGACCTGTTGCTCTATCCACTGAGCCACTTAGGTGCACCAATTTAGAGAAGATTGGACTTGGAATCAACATAGACTTGAGTTCAAATCTTGCCACAGATAGCTGGTTGATCTGTGTGACTCATTCTTTACTTCTTTCAGCCCCAGTTTCTTCATTTGTAAAATGGCCATAATAATAGCCTCTACCTTCCAAGGTTGTTGTGAGAATCAAACGAGGTAATATGTTCAAAGTGCTTTGTTAACCTTCCGTTGCTATATAAATGTTAGCTGCTGTTATCATTACTATCATTGTTATTGTATGACATGGTTTCCAATCCTTTTCACCATCCTGGTTGCCCTTCTCTGGACACTCCAGTTTATTAGTGGCCCTTATAAAATGTGGTGTCCATGACTACAGAGCCAATCCAATTAAATGCAACAAGTATTAATTAAGCACCTGCTGTGTACATTGCTCTAGACTCTAAAATGCCAAGACAAAATGAAAGAGATTTCTTGCTCTAAAGGGGCTTGTGTTCTCTTGGGGGAGACATATGCATGCGGATGAGTATGTACAGAATAATTAGTAAGAGAGGGAGAGGGAACCAATCAGTAGGAGAAATCAGGAAAGGTTTCCTATAGGTGGTGGCTTGTGATCTGTGAGCCTTGAAGGAATCTAGGGGTTTGAAGAGATGGATTGAGGAGGGAATGCATTCCAGTCATGGGGGAACAGCCTATGCAAAGAGGCAGAGGTAGAAGGTGGAGGACAGAGTTCAGGGACCAGCAAGCAGGCCATGGAATTGAAAGCACCTGATGGGAAATGATGTTTAATATGCCTTGAAGTGTAGGTTGCAGCCAGACTGTGAAAAATTGTAAATGCCAAACTGAGAAGTTTATATTTTAATGACACTGAGAAATCCTAGAATCAGGAAGATCTGAGTTTAAATCCACCCTTACTACTCTATATGACCCTGAGCAAGTCATTTAACCTCCATTTGCCTTAATTTCATCTGTAAAATGAGGATGATACAAGCACCTATCTCACAAAGTTATTGTGGGGCTCAAATGAGATAGCATAGGTAAAGAACATTTTGCAAACTTCAAAGTGCTTTATATTATACTCATTATTATTATTATTTTCTGAGAGACTGGTGGGAGCTAAAAAAAAAAACCTAAATGTTTTTGAGCAGGAGAGTGACAAAACTAGATTTGTGTTTTAGGGAAACAATGTTGGCAGCTGGGAGGAGAATGGATTGGAAAGGGGTGAGTCTGGAAGCTGAATGCACAGTCAAGGCTTTTGCAACAATCCAGATGAGAGATAATAAGGACCTGATCTAAGGTAGGGGTTATGTGAGAGAAGAGAAGGGGTCAGATACAACAGATATGGAGGCAGAACTAAGTACCCTTAAAAACTGGTGATCAGACATTGTGAGTAAGGGCAGGAAAGAGTGGAAGTTGATTCTGATATTCTGGTGACTGATGGTGCCCTCAAGAATAGGCAGTTTAGAGGAAAGGTGGATTTAGACAGAGATATAATGGATTCTGTTTTGAACATTTTGCATTTATTATTCTTGAAGGGCATAGAAACTGAGGGTAGGTGGGGAGAGAAGGAAACAAGCATTTATTAACTGCCTACTGTGTGCCAGGCACTATGCTAAGTCCTTTACAAATATCTAATTTGATCCTCACAACAGTTCTGGGAGGTAGATACTGTTATCATCCCTCTTTTACAACTGAGAAAACAGAGGCAGACAGAGCTCAAGTGACTTGCCCAGGGTCATGAAGCTAGTGTCTGAGGCAAAATTTGAACTCGGTTTTTCCTTATTCTAGGTCCGGAACTCTATTTACTGCACTGTCTACCTGCCTCTGGGCTAACTGTATAGATCTGGGAGTGAGCTGCATGGAAATGATATAATGCAATATTCCAGACTGAGCCTTATGAAGGCAAGAGGACAGTAAGAATATCATCTATCTTGATCCAAACACTGAACTTCTATTAATGCAGCCTAAGATTCCTTAGGGCAGTTAGATAGAGGAGTGGATTGAACACTACACTGGGAATCAGGAAGACCTGAGTTCAAATTCTGTCTCAGAGACTAGTGTGATGACATCAGGCAAGTTCTTGGACTTCTCTTAGCCTTAGTTTCTTCTTTCTCAGTTTCTGAGGCCACTTTAGGCTTTCTCCTCTCTGGGCTAGTTTTGTCATCTGTGTGTTTAGGGTGGCTTAAAGCCTGCTGGGTTTGTTGCTGGCCACATATCCATAATAAAGGCCAGAATTTGAAAGAGTTGGAAGTAGGAGTGGACAGCTGAACCAAAAAAACCCCAAGGAGCAGTATGGGTCTCTGGAGCCAGGGTTTCCCTCTTGTTTTCTTGTGCAAATGAAATGGAGGGGGGAAATAAAAAGAAATAAGTCAAATGGTACTATTGTTACTATCTCCCAAGACTTTATTATGATGGATGGCAGACATTTAGCCTCCCAGCCTTTGACTTTCCCTATACATAATAGGGGCTGCTGGGCCAGGCAGTTGACGAAGCAGCTGGCCTGGAAGTCAGGAAGGGGTGCGTTAAAATCCAGCCTCAGACACTTTCTAGCTGTATGACTCTGGGCAAGTCACTTAACTATATCTGCCTCAATTTCCTCATCCGTAAAATGAGCTGAGGAAGGAATGGCAAATCCCTCCAGTATCTTTGCCAAGAAAACCCCAAACAGGGTCACAAAGAGTTGGACACAACTGAAAAACAACTAGTGGTGGTGGTAGTGGTAGTGGTAGTGCTATAATTAACATTTATATAATATTGTAAAGCCTTTAAAGCACTTTACATGGTTTCATTTCATCCTCACAACAATCCTGTGATCTCTAAAACAGAGGATCTCTATTTTACAGATGAAGAAACTGAGGCTCAGAGAAGTCCAGCAACTTGCCCAATTGGACACAACTGAGCCACAACAAAATACATGTAATAAGAGTAGGGAGTCAGAGAACAATTATATTGTGTTCAATTCTCTCTCTCTCTCTCTCTCTCTCTCTCTCTCTCTTTCTCTCTCTCACTGACACCATTTTTATATCTTAATTAAATGCTTTTACTATTGGATTTGTGGATTTTGCATAGTCTAAAAATGTGTTCCACATTACAAAAAGCTAAATAGATAATTTTGATTACATTCAATTGAAAAGTTTTTGCACAAACAAAGCCAATGCAACTAAGATTAGAAGGAAGGTAGAAAATTGGGAAAGAATTTTTACAACCAGTCTCTCTGATAAGGACCTCATTTCTAAAACATATAGAGAAGTCAAATTTATAAGAATACAAGTCATTCCCCAATTGATAAATGGTCAAAGGATATAAACAGACAATTCTCAGATGAAGAAATTAAAGCCATCTATAGTTATATGAAAAATTGCTCTAAATCACTATTGATTAGAGAAATGCAAATCAAAACAACTCTGAGGTACCACATCACACCTATCAGAATGGCCAACATGACAAAACAGGAAAATGATAGATGTTGGAGAAGATGTGGGAAAATTGGAACACTAATGCATTGTTGGTGGAGTTATGAAATGATCCAACCATTTTGGAGAGCAATTTGGAACTATGCCCAAAGGGCTATAAAAATGTGCATACCCTTTGACCCATTAATAGCCCTTCTAGGGTTATATCCCAAATAGATCACACAAATGGGAAAAGGACCTACATGTACAAAAATATTCATAGCAGCTCTTTTTGTGGTGGCAAAGAATTGGAAATTGAGAGGATGCCCATCAATGGGGGAATGGCTGAGCAAGTTGTGGTATATGAATGTGATGGAATACTACTGTGCTGTAAGAAATGATGAACAGGCTGACTTCAGAAAAACCTGGAAAGACTTGTATGGTCTGATGCTGAGTGAAGTGAGCAGAACCAAGAGAATGTTGTACACAATAACAACCATGTTGTGTGATGACTAATATTGATAAACTTAACCCTTCCTGGCAATACAAGGATCTAAGACATCTCCAGAGGCCTTGTGATGAAAAATGCTATCCACATCCAAAGAAAGAACTATGGAAGTTGAATTGCTATTTTTTACTCTTCTGTTGAGTATTGTTTCCTCTTTCTGATGGTTCCTCCTATTGGTTTTAATTTTTACTTACAACATCACTAATGTGAAAATATGTTTAATATGAATGTAAATGTATAGCCTATATCAGATTGTGTGTGGTCTTGGGGAGGATGGTGGGGAGGAAAGGGGAGAAAAATTTTAAACTCAAAAGCATATGGAAGTGATTATTCATAAATCAAAATAAATTAATAAAAAAAATAAAAATGTGTTCCAGAAGTGGGGGCTTGGGATATGATTTGCATAACTAATTATCCCCCAATCAGCCCAATTGTAGTTGAACATAGCAAAAATAGCAAGTTGCTCAGAGCTAAGAGCCTGGTTGTTACCTGTAACACGAAGGTGTTGGACTGATCTCCAGTGTCCCTTCCAATTCTAAGTCCTTAGAAGCTACTATCTCTAGGACATGAGTTCAGCAAAGGGACCAGACACCTGGATCAGATAAACTTTTCTCTATCTAAGTGAAACTGTTTGCTGATGGCAGTTACCAAATCCACCTGCCCCCTTCTATTTAATATAAACCAAATGGGATCTTTGGAAATTGCAATAAGTTGGGGGAAGGCAGCTAGGTGGTGTAGTGGATAGACCACTGGCCCTGGATTCAGGAGGACCTGAGTTCAAATTCGGCCTTAGACACATAACATTTACTAGCTGTGTGACCCTGGGCAAGTCACTTAACCCCATTGCCCAACCCCCCCCCCCCCCAAAAAAACTGTAATATGTTGGATGAGGCAGTAACAACAAATTACCATCATCTTTTTCATCATCAACCAGTATTTGCTCAGCCTCTTCTGTGGTAAGGCAGAGATGTCAAAGATGCTGCCAGCATAACACTCTCAAAGTACAGCCAGAATCAGATTAATATGTAATTAGGAAATATGTAGCAAAACAAGTAAAAATACAATAAAATTTGGATGATGTTACATTTTAAATGAAGTCAATATATGTCCACAAGGATCCTCATGTGGTCCCAGTTTCAATTTGAGTTTGACACCATGGGTATGGTGCACAAAGTGAAACCCAGGGTGATTTTCATTTCCATCTTTAAAATCACAAATTAATGCAATGTCCAGTATTGTGCCCAATGTAGCCATAGCACAAAGTCACAGAGGCAGTCATCAGCTCATCACCTGGGCAGAGGACCCAGGACCATGCAGTTCTGACACTGACTCACAAATACTCAGATCCTAAGGGTTTCTTCTCTTAATCAAATTGCTTTCCTAACACCTACCACTGACAGAAAGGCAGTTTTAGATGGAGGGATGAGGGAGGTGGATGGGGCTGTGGGTAGAGGAAGAAGAACAGCAAAAGAAAACTTGAGAACATGGGGGAATTTGGAGGTAGGCAGCTCTTGGGCTGGGTGCCAACGTACAAGGCTTTGGACAGTTACAGGGCAGCAGGAGGGCACTGAGTTCTGAGAGGAGGGGACAGGAGAGGGACCATCAGAACATGGCAAGAAGCAGAAACAGGTTTTAGAAAGTGTGGAGGAATGGTTGAAGGCAAATATTACTGTAGGGATGAGTTGGTGCACGGAGAGGAAAAGTATTTTAGCAGCTTCTTGGCAGACCCAGGGTCTAGTTTGGGCTCTGTTGTAATTAGGTATCTTGATCTCAGTCAAGTCACAGCCTTGTAAAATGATAGGAAGGAAGGTTTTTACTAAATAATCTCTAAGATCTCTTTTAGTTCAGAGTTTGATGCTTTGAATCCTCCCCAAATGAGGGCAGGGTTCAACTGTAATCCTCTGACCTTCTGAGTATAACCCATGCCCATGGGTCCAGAGCTGCCCATACCTGGCAGGCAGTATAAAATGGGGCACAAGGCAGGCAGCTTCTGTTCTAGGATCAGAGATCACTTGTCCCTTCTCAAAACCAAGTAGCTCTTCATACATCTCTTCTGTTCCTTATCACATATTGACATATATTATAATTATAATTATCTACTCAGGTTTTTCTGATTCTGGGCACTAGGTGGTGCAATAGATAGAGTGCTTGGTCTGGAGTCAGGAAGTTCAAATTTGACCTCAGATACTTACTAGCTGGTTGACCCTGGGCAAGTCACTTAATCCTTTCTGCCTCAGTTTCCTCATCTGTAAAATGAGCTGGAGAAGGAAATGACAAACCGCTCCAATATCTTTGCCAAGAAAACCTCAAAAAAGGGTCACAAAGAATTGGAAATGACCGAAACAACCGAATAACAAAATATAAATGTTAGGTGGTGGTGGTGGTGGTAGTAGTAGTAGTAGTAGTGTGCTTTTTAAACTTTAAAGTGCTATAGAAGTGCTAGCTATTGTTATTTTTATAAAACAAGCATGGACCCTCCTCTCAAGAAGCTCATATTCTAATGTGGGAGACAAAATATAAGTAACTAGGTACTTAGGACATATATCCAGCGTAGGTGGGAGGTAATCCCAGAAGAAAAGACACTAGTAGCTGGGGAGCATCTGGGAAAGGCCCCCTGCAGAAGATGGGAATCAAGCTGAGTCTAGAAAGGAGCTGGAGGCTGAGGTGAGGAGGTAGAACACTTCTGGGATGAAAACCGGCCAGGGCAAAGCAAAGAGTCTAGAGATGGGGTGAGGAATGACAAGGAGACCAGTGTAGCTGGATTGAAGGGTTGAGTGGAAGGGAGGAAGGTATCATATTAGAAAGGTATGAATCCTCCAAGATGTGGTGACCCCTGAGAGAAAGCAAAAGAAAAGAAGAGATAAGAAAAAAGAAAAGAAATCTGTATGCATAAGAAGCTAAAAATTCAAGGTTTTTTTTTCTTTTTCAGCAAACCTTGCAACACCCACACTTCCCCAGCAGAAGTATCAGAGGGGATTGATAGCCCTGGAATTAGGAAGACCTGAGTTCAAATCACAGGGTTGTGCAGATCAAATGAGATAATATTTGTAAAGTGCATAGCACTATGCCTGACACATAGTAGGTACTTAAAAATGCTTGTTCCCTTCCCTTTCTCTAATGTCACATTCAGGTTGTTAGAGCCTATTTCTGTCCATTATTTATTTAAAATCTCTGTTCAGGAACTCCTGTTTCCTGCTGGATCTCCCCTCATCAAAGCCAGAGCATCATATGACTTCATATTAAGGTAAAACACATTTACTTAGAGTGTACAGCAATCAATCAATCAACATTTATTAAGTGCCCTATTGTGTATCAGGGGTGCAAAGAGCTGGGGATACAAAAGAGGCCAAAGACAATCCCTGCCCTCAAAGAACTTACAAGTTAATGGATTGGCAAATGACAAAGTGTTTAAATTAAGCAGTAAATATGGTTACTACCCTATTTCTCAAGGCTATCACCTTCTATACATCCTGGGGTTAAAGGCCTGCTCTCTCAACACTCCCTCAATATTTTTTGACATAATAGGAGAGAGATTCAGGTGGTTTTACCATCTCCCAATCAACTTTTCCTATTTCCTCTATACACCTGGCTCGGGGATATCTCAGTTACTCTGGAGGTGGTAGAGAATCTCACTACAGCTTTTAGAAACATTGAGCTCTCTGTCTCTCTCTCTCTTAGACACACACACACACACACACACACACACACACAGACACACTCTAGATGACAAGACACCTGGACTGATCCCCATGTTGTTGTTCAGTCATTCTGGACTCACAATTTTTCCCAACATCAGGGTCTTTTCCAATGAGTCCCATCTTCTCATTATGTGGTCAAAGTACTTCAGCTTCACTATTTGACCTTCCAGTGAAGAATCTGAATTAATTTCTTTAAGTTTTAACTAATTTGATCTCCTTGTCCAAGGGACTCCCAAAAGTCTTCTCTAGTACCACAACTAGAAAGGATCAATTCTGAGGCACTCAGCCTTCCTTGTAGACCAACTCTCACAGTTATGTATTACTACTGTAAAAACCATAGCTTTGACTACATGGACCTTTGTCAGCAAGGCGATGTCTCTGCTTTTTAATATGCTATCCAGATTTGCCATAGCTTTCCTTCCAAGGAGCAAGCATCTTTTAATTTTTCATGGCTGCAGTTACTGTCCTCAATAATCTTTGAACCCAAGAATATAAAATCTGCTACTGCTTCCATTTCTTCTCCCTCTATTTGCCAGGAAATGATGGGACCAGTTGCCAAGATCTTAGTTTTTTTGATGTTAAGCTTGAAGCCAGCTTTTAAGCTCTCCTCTTTCACTCTCATCAAGAAACTTCTTAATTCCTCTTCATATATATCGGAGACTATTATATTTCTCCCGGCAACCTTAATTCTAGCTTTTGATTCATCCAGCCTGGCATTTTGCATGATGTACTCTGCTTATAAATTGAATAAATAAGGCGATAATATACAGCCTCATTGTACTCCTTTTCCAATCTTAAACCAATCAGTTGTTCTACCGTGACCTGAGTACAATTCCTGGTTCATCAACTTACTGTCTGTGTGACCTTGGACAAGTTAATTAAACTCTGCAAAATGAGAAAGTTGGACTAGATTATTTCTAAGGTCCCTTTCAGATTTGACATTTTATCATCTTTCACTGATAAAGCTCAACATCTCACCTCAAACATGTTTTAAAGATTTCTGTTGTTAAGAAATTCACCACCAGGTGGTGATATTTCTGACAATGAGACTCTCCAAAGTTACTCTTGTTTTTGGACAAACACAGTTTCTCAATAAGGGCCCATCTTCAAAGCCTTTATAGTCTGCTACAGCCTGCTGAAGCTTTTGCTCTATTGGCATAGCTTTTGAGAGCCCCAGGCTGAGCACCTCATTGCCATGATGAACATTCGAGCAAGACTTTTAGCAGAGGATACACATTTTTATTTGCTTCTGTTTCAGAAGGTTACCTACTCTCCATAAATTCTGGGAATGGACCCTATGTGGAGTGTGCAGCAGACTGGCCACTAAATATAATACCATTTTAGGTTTTATTTGTTAGTGTATTATTATTGGGAGACCCAAGCCTAAATTGCAGAGTACAATATTAGAATTAATACCTTTGATGAGTAACCATACATTGAGCGGTTTCAGATGGTGGAGTTCCCAGATTTTCTGCTTGGGGGAAAAAGCCAGACAGGTTAGAACTCTCCCAAATGAACAGGACCCTTTTCTCTTATTTGAGTATCTCTGATGCAAAGGTTAAATAAATAAATTGAAAGTGGAATTCTACTATACTTCAGTGTGCCCACATTGCTGGCACCTGAGAAATGCTATTGAAATGAATTGGTTGGTATTTTTAGGGTATAAAATCCATGCTATCTGGATTTGCATGTTTTTCTTTTGGGAAGGGGAAGAAAAAAGAATAAGCATTTATTAAGCACATACCATGTGCCAGGAACAGTGCTAAGCAATTTATAAACATGACTTTATTTGCTCCTCACAAAAAACCCTGGGGGGTAGCTACTATTATCACCCCCATTTTACAGTTGAGAAAACTGAGGAAAACAGAGATTAAGTGACTTGCCCAGGTTTACACAGCCAGTAAGTTTCTCAGGTTGGATTTGAACTCAAGTTTTCCTGGGTTTTTAATACAATAAGAACAATTGAAATACAGCAGAGATGCTTCAAAACATCTGGTTTCTTTATGGGTGAAAATATACCTGAAAGGCATACAAAAAATCCATTATCAAACACTGCCCAGATATCAAAACTTCTTTGGCACAAATGGACAATTTGAAAAAAAAAACAAACAAACCCCAAAACATTTATGCCTTTCTGTTTTCCTGCACATATTATTTTAGAACCTTCCCTAATCATTTTTAGTTTTGGTGTGAAATCTACCAATTTGAGGTCAGGAAGAATGGTTTTAATTGGCAAAGCTTCCTGAAAGAGGTCAAAGTATGTGGTTGTGTGTAGTTGAGTGTCTAAAAACCTTATCTGGAGCACAACATGGGGGTTCATCACATAACACTGGGAGTGGGGTATCCTCCAGCCCCAGCAAGCTGGCCCAACCTGTACTTAAATTCCCTCAAACTTGTGGCTTGCATTTGGATAAGTCTTACTTTTCTTGTACTGGAAATGACCTAGTTAAGGTCATTTTGTCCATCTCTCTGGCCTTAGACAGGATTCACCTTGGGTCAGTCCAGTGGGAGGCCTCTTAAAAAATATTTCAAAGAAAGGACTCGCCATCACTTGGAACCTTGAATGTTAAAGCAGAAAGGGACCTTAGAACACAGAATGTTGGAACATAGAAGCATAGAATATCAGAGTTGGAAGAGACTTTGAAATATAGGTGTAGAGAGTGTTTAGAACTAGAAGGGATTTCAGAGGTTGTCCGCTCCTACCCCTTCTAACTAATGAGTTTAAGTCTTTTTGTGACTTAAAAGAAGTTTCAAGAGTCAGGTTTATAAATGCCTAAAGCAACAGGCCTTTATTATGGTATCTCTTAGCACTTAGTATATTGTTTTACATAGTAGCCAGCTCTTAATAAATGTATTCATTTTGACTCATGCACTTAAAGAGTGACTTGGGGACTAGAACATGAGCGCAGGGGCAACAAGGGAAGGATAAAACCCGGACAGCTTGTTGACAAGCTTTCATTTTAGAGCAGCATGCCAACATTCACAGACTAGGACCTAGAAAAAATACAATTGTGATGGAAAAAAATTGGATCATTCCTTTCGGGAAATAGTCCTCTCATCTACCTGTTTCATCCCTCTACCAGGTTGTTGAGTCATTTTAGTTGTGTCCAGCTCCTTGTGACCCCATTTTGGGGTTTTCTTGGCAGAGATATTGGATTAGTTCTCCATTTCCTTCTCTAGCTCATTTTACAGAGGAGGAACTGAGGCAAACAGGATTAAATGACTTGCTCAGGATTGCATAGCTAGTAAGTGTCTGAGGCTGGATTTGAATTCAGGAAGATGTTTTCCTGATTCCAAACCCAGTGCTCTATCCACTGCTCCACCCAGCTGCCCATAGTATGCATCTTCACTATCAGAGGTCCATTAAGAGGTTCGTGATTTAACCTACAGATTGCCTCCTGGAAGTGGAGTTTCTATCCTTGCCGAACATTAGTATCTTATCCCTAATAAGCAGCATGCTTTGCCATCTCCTGATTTCAGGGTCCCTGACTTAATTCACCCAGATAGCTGGAGGTTCCCTTAAACATACAGAGTTTTTGTTGTTCAGTTGTTTTAGTCATGTCCCATTTTTTGTGACTCCATTTGGGGTTTTCTCAGCAGAGATACTGGAGTGGTTTACCATTTCTTTCTCTAGCACATTTTAATAGATGAGGAACTGAGGCAAAGAGGGTGAAGTGACTTGCCCAGGGTCACACAGCTAGTAAGTGTCTGAGGCCAGATCTGAACTCATGAAGATGAGTCTTCCTGATTCCAAGCCCAGTGCTCTATCCACTGTACCATCTGGCTGCCCAAAATCATATTAGGGTTATAGATAAAGTTTGGGTCTGAAATTATTTCACTGTCCAAACAGGCTTGTGTTCAGCCAGGTGAGGGTTGCCCCTTTTAAGGACAAAGAAGAGTAGAACAGGTCTTCAGAAAAATCAAGAAAAATCTACTTTCATGAGACTGATCTTCCATTCCTGCTCTCTGCTTCTCCCTAACACCCTGAGGTCAATTAACTAGGCAGGTGGGCTTCTCAGAGCCATTATTACACCTTCAGTATGCCATTTAAGGTCACTCAGAAAACAGCCTGCAGTCTCCTCTTGTTTGTGGGTTTCTGATTCATCAGCATGCCTCTAAAATAACTCCAGCTTCTAATTTAGTGATTTTACTAAAATAGAAGTGTTCAATCCATTGCATGTAACCAAGATAAAAAACAGGATCAGGGATGCTGGGGCACAAACTGGGGACCTGAGAGGAATGAAGGCAGAAAGTAAGGGACTTAATTTTGCCCTCCAGGTTTGTGATGCAGTTTCCCTAGAGGCCTTGACTTTTGTTTGAAGACTTTCTAAGAGTGGACAGGGACACCCATCCTACTCTCAAATCCTTCTGAACCTCCCCAAGGCATTGGAGCAATTCCCTTCAACCTGGCATAGAGGCCTCAGCTCAGGAATGTACTGGCAAATGTTTAACAACCAGCTTTCTGAAGGAAAAAAAATGTATCCAGGACACACTTTAAAGTTTAATCTGAATTATTAACATTTTCCTATCACTTTGAGACAATCAACAAAATAATAAAGAAGCCCTGATTGTTTGCTAATTTTCAAAGTGTAAATGCTCATATTTGAAAAGGTTTGAGCTGGTTCCAATACACCTCTGCTTCAATTTTCACTTTTTCCCCTTCTAATAAGAGAAAAAAGCATAGATAGGACAAAAGGGACTAAAGAGAAAGGGAAAAGGAAAGGGAGAAGAAGAGGATAGAAAAAGAAGAGGGAAAGAGGAAGAGATGATGTAGCTGTGGACATGGTTAAATGACCAAATCCAAAGACAAGTCATAAGAGATGGAAGGGGGTCTCAAGTGGAGAGTTCCAGGGAGAGCTAACTGTCCTTGACTCTGTGTTGGTTGACATTTTTTGTCAGTTGCTTGGATAAATTATACATATAAATTATATGATTTTGAAGCCTTTGAAGGGTTATCATGTGCAAGAATTATTAAACTTCCTTGACCTGGCCCTCAGAAGCCAGAACTAAGAACAACTGGTTGAGGTTGCAAAGAAGCTATAAGTTAGGCTTGATGGAAGGAAAGCTTTTGTAATAATTGGAATGATCCCAGATAAGAATGGACTGCCTTGGGAAGTAATGTAGAGTCAAATCAAAGAGAAATGGATTCTTGCTGCTGCCCACTGACTTAGAAAACCATAACTTAAACATTATCTATGTTGGATTGTATTTTTATTTATTTGTTGAAAGTAAGGGGAAAATGCCTTGCAGCAAGTCTCTGTACTGGGGCAGGACTAGAGAGGCCTGGAATTATATGGATTGGAAAGCTTGGTTGAGGCTTTAAACATTAGACTGTTTACATAGCAGGAAAGAACAGTTCTAGTGGTGGCTATCTCATATTATTCTCTGAACTTTCCATCCAGACCCATTGGACTCAATTTTCACTTATGTGAAAGCTTGTTATTGTCCTTCATTCTTGAAGAGGACCATGACATCAGGAAGGTGATACTATGACTAGCATGTGGACTAGATTTAAGTGAGGGAAGGCTGTACAACGTCATCAGCCTCACTTTCTCCTCAGGAGCCATCTGGATGCAGTGCACCAGTGAGTCAGGATGACTGGAGATGGCCCTGGATGCAGTGGGAGACCTTGGCCTTTTTTTAGCTAAGGTCTTTCTCTGGTCTCAGTTTGTCTTACATAACTCCCATTCAAGTGATTAAGGCTAGATAAGAATCTGGCTAAGAATGGCCTCTTTAACCTAGGGTTGTCAAAAAACAAAAACAAAAACAAAAACAAAAACAATCAATCTGGGAGGGGAAGACTCTCAGGGTTTCTGGTGGAGACAGAAACAATTGCTATTTACATTCACTCTGAGCCAATCGGGGCCTAAACAATGACCAAATGAGGCTTGGGCTGGGACCTATTGTTGGCCAATCCATGAGAGCCAGAGTGATTTGGTAGTTTAAGGCTCCTTCCTTAAGAAAAAACAAGGTTTCACCATCAATATTTACATTCCTTTGGGCCGAGTATGAGGGAAGGGAGGAAAAACGGAAGGAGGGAGCTGCACTGCCCAACTGGAAATGTCCAATTGGGTCCCCAGTGGGCCAGCTACTGATACAGATTGTTGATGGTTCTTAGTCCCTCATTCTCAAGGAGGACCATGACGTCTGGAAGGTGATGTCATGACTTGCAAGTGGATTGGATTTAAGTAAGGGAGCACCTAGAAGCCAATGTTCCAAGTCAACAACTTACATGAGTATACATCTATCTGTGTATCATATTAAAAAAACAAAACAAAAAAACAAACAAAAGATAGGAAACCTAGTGGGAAATTAGGTTATGAAGAAGAATAAGCTTCCGGTGGTTCACGGAGAATGTAGGTAGGTGCCAAGCGAAGGCGCCACATTGACTAAGAAAACCACAAATTACCATTACCTATGTGGTATTGCATTATTCAGTTTGTTAAACATTTTCCGATTACATTTGAATCTGGTTCGGGCCGCGTTAATTTACTCCTGAAGGAAAGGACCAAGGGTTTCTCCTAGCGATAACAGTGCACGTGGAGCTACCCTGTGGCCTACGGTCACTGCCAGCTGACGCCGAGCGTCCCAGTGCTCTCTATTCGGGGGTCAGCGTCGCTCCGGGGTCGCTGCCGGCTGTAAGGTCGTGTCCCGTCCCCCCCCACCCCCCCCGCGGGTCCGCCCCTCCCCCCGTCCCACTCTAAGCCCTCTGGGTTCTGTTCAGACGGAGCACAGACATTCTTCCATATTTTTAAAGCCTCTCTCCTCAGCCCTGACGATCTCGGTTCCTGACATTCGCGCCCGGGATGCGGCGGGGAAGGGGTTAATGGCCGCGCCCCCGCCCCGCCCCGGCCCCGCCCAGGGCAGGCGGGGTGAGAGAGGTAAGGAGAGGGGACGAAGCCTCCGGCCACCCTCAGCCGGCCCTTCCCATTGGGCCCCGCCCCTAGCCGTCACCGGCGGGGCCGCTCCCGCTCGACCAATGGCAGGGGCGGGTGGAGGCAAGGGGGTGGGCGTTGCCGCAGCCTCTTTTTCCCTGCCGGGAGCACGGGCTAGGGTGGACTTGGAGCTGTCGGAGCGGAGAAGTCTCGGGCTCGGCCGACGGCGGCGCGCTCGCCCGGGCAGCTCGGCGACTGCGGCTCCGCGAGCTCAGGTGCGGGCGGGGTGGGGGGAGGGGGGCGCGCGCCGGGCCGGCCGTTGATCGAGGCTCCTCTGTCTCCGTCTTCGCCGCCGCCGCGGCGCCCTGACCCGGGGCTTCCCGCGGCCCCACCTCGGGCCGTCAGCGCGCGGTGGCGGTGGCTGCAGGGGAGGCAGTGGAGCCGGGGGCTGCCCGCTCCCGGGCGGGGGTGGGGTGGGCCCGCGGTCAGGGGGCGGGGCCGCGGCCGCCGGGCTGGGCTCCCCCCGGCGCCGGCCCCTGCGCGGTAAGCGCAGGAGTGACCCTCCCGTCTTACACCTAGGGAAACTGAGGCCTACCAAGGGGGGACACTGGCCCGGGGGTTGCACTGGCAGTATCGGAGTTGGGGTTCCGGCGCAGCTCTCCATGGTGCCCAGGCCAGGCAGTCAGCAATTGACCTGGTCTTAGCAGCCAAGCCTTATGCTGTGGTAGCCTTCATTCATCGTCACCATCATCATCATCATCTGCTCTCCCCTCCCCCAACTCCCGGTCTCAGCTTGTCCAAAGTCGAAGCAGCTGAGCCAGACTTGAACCCCAGTCCTCTGACCCCACTGCCTGCAGGTCGCTTTCCCCTTTGTGAGCCCGGAGTTTTATCAGGTGTAGGATGCCAGTGAGAATCTTTTGGTGGCCCTCCTCCCCTTGACTTGTCAATGACCCTTAAAACACCCCGGGGGCCAGTCTCATCTCCCCATTTTGCAGATGAGAGCACCGAGGCCCAGAGCCTGAGTCATGCAGCTGTAGACTCCAACCTATGTCTTTTCCTAACAGACCCTTCCGAGGACCAGAAGAACCTCAATCCTGAGGATTGGTGACCCTTGAGGTCCAGACTTTGGGTGTGGCTGGTGGAGTTTGCTTTTGAAGTGAGGTCAGGCTGAAGGAAGGAGCTGCCTGCCCTTTGTTCCCTCCACCTGGAGGTGATGAGTGTGGTGACCAGGGGTAAGTAAACCAGCCCTGCCTTTCCTAGGCTCCGAGCTTGACCTTTGAGGGGATTGAACCAGTTTTTCTAGGGGTCACCTAGAAATTGCCCAGTTAACTGGAGGCCTGCCCACTGGAGTCTTGGTAGTCCAGGAGCAAGTCAACTTGGACTTAGTGGTTTTTGTTTTGAAGCTTGGATGCTTTAGTTTTGAGCAAGGAACAAAATTCAGCATTTTGTGTATCTGAGTTTGGAGGATTGGGGTAGCTTTAGTGTTTAATGACTGTGAAATCTTGCCTGTCTCTCTTGCCTAAATTTATACAAGTTTAAATATATATCGAGTAGGAATATTAGGATTCACTTCATCAGCTCTTAGAGCTGGAAAGGGACCTTAGAGGTCCTTATTTTTGTTGTAGTTTCAGTCATGTCCACCATATATATATATATATATATATATATGTGACCAGCATTGTATTAACTGTGCCACCTGGCTGGGCCCAGGTAAGTTAAATGACTTGCCCAGGGTTCCACTGGTAGTCAGTTTTAGAGCTAGGACTTGAACCCTTCGTTTTCTGACTTAATGTTTTGTTCTTTTAAAGAATAGAGAAATAGTTTCGCTACATGTTTACATGCCATGTTTCAAGAATTAAATCTTCCTTAAGCTTTGAATTTTTTTTAATTTTCAGGTTTAAAGAAATCTGATTCTCCTGAAGGAATAGCCCTATCCAGTCTAATTTCATAATGTCTAGTACTGTGACCTGTTGGATTTTAAATTCAGCCAGAAGCAGCATTGCCACCTTACAAGGGAAAGGACATTTGTATTCAAGATGTGTCCAAAACAGGAATAAGTTGAAATGGAAAATTTTTTCTAAAGGGCTATTTAAATCAACAGCAGTAGACTGTGGACCACACAATAATAGCTTTTTTCTACAAAAAGCTTTCAGGCACACTTCCACTGAAGAAGATGACTTTCATTTGCAACTCACACCAGCCCAGATAAGTGAAGTCTTGAGAGCTGGTGAATCATCACATAAAATTCTCCAATATGAGGGTAAACTTCCTAATCCGGTGTTAAGGTTTGAAACTAACCAGTTGGCTGCCAACTCTCCCGTTGAGGACCGGGGAAGTGTAGTATCTTGCCTTCAGACTAAAGGAATGATGTTTGGTGTCTTTGATGGGCATGGGGGCCACGCATGTGCCCAGGCAGTAAGTGAAAGGCTCTTTTATTATGTTGCCGTGTCCTTGATGTCTCATAAAACCTTGGAGTTGTTGGAGGATGCCATAGAGTATATGAAGCCTATCCTGCCCATCCTGCAGTGGCATAAGCACCCAGGTGACAGTATTTACAAGGAAGTTACTTCTGTGCACTTTGACCACCTCCGGGTCTATTGGCAAGAGCTGCTGGACCTGCATATGGAAATGGGGCTCAGCATAAAGGAAGCTTTAACATATTCCTTCCAGAGACTGGATTCTGACATCTCTCTGGAAATTCAGGCTCCCTTGGAGAATGAAATGTTGAGAAACCTCTCCCTACAGGTTGCATTTTCTGGTGCAACAGCGTGTATGGCTCATGTTGACGGGATTCACTTGCATGTGGCGAATGCTGGGGACTGTCGAGCTATACTTGGCGTGCAGGAGGAAAATGGGGCATGGTCTTGTCTTCCCCTTACCCGAGACCATAATGCCTGGAACAAAGCTGAGCTCTTAAGGCTGAAGAAGGAACACCCAGAATCTGAGGAGAGAACTATTATTGTGGATGATAGGCTATTAGGTGTTCTCATGCCTTCCAGGGCATTTGGTGATGTCCAGTTAAAATGGAGTAAAGAATTGCAGCAGAGTGTCCTCCAGAGAGGTTTTGATACTGAGGCTTTGAATATTTATCGGTTCACCCCTCCTAACTACTACACACCCCCTTATTTGACTGCAGAACCAGAAATCACTTACCACAAATTGAGACGTCAGGATAAGTTCCTTGTCATGGCTTCTGATGGACTGTGGGACTTGCTGGGTAATGAAGATGTGGTTAGGCTTGTTGTGGAGCACCTTAAGGAGGCTAACAGGCAGAAACCTGAACTGACTGAGAAACCGGCTAATCTGGGCCTCATGCAAAGCGTATTACTGCAAAGAAAAGCCAAAGGCATCCATGCCCCTGACCAAAATGCAGCCACTCATCTAATTAGGCATGCCATTGGATGCAACGAATATGGGGAGATGGACCAGGAGAGGCTTTCGGCCATGTTGACATTGCCTGATGATTTAGCACGGATGTATAGGGATGATATCACAGTTACAGTTGTTTATTTTAATTCAGACTCAGTTGACATGTTTTGTAAGAGGAGTGAATAAGTTTCTTCCCCTCCTTGCCTACTGCAAAAGTTTATTTAAATGTTGGGATATCAAACTTTTTATGTTTAAGCTGTCGTATTTGAACTGTTAGAAATGGAAAGTGATAGTACAAATGTCTGTTGAAAATATTTAACTTAATAGATTAGGCTAAAGTTGAACATACAAGTTAGATAAAGATGGTCTCCATTGTGTTATCTGTTTCCATAAGCACAAAAGAAACCCAGTTTGAGGTTAGAGCATAGCCTAGTTTAACATATAGGTGTTTTGTTTTTTAAAAGAGTATTTAAATTAAGAAAAATCTGATCCTGAATAATGCTTGGGAGCTTGACTTATGTAAAAAAAGCCTGATTCTTGGGTCATAGTTTCTTTAAAAATGGAAGTATACCATGATCATCTTAGGTTATATCCCTGTACCTGTGAACTTAATGTTATCAGTCATGATTCACTGTTATAGACTTAATGGGCTGTGAAAGGAGTTTTCAGTATTACTGATTTGCATGGTTTACAAAGCATACTATAGGACCCTTACTCTATTCTGTATTGTAACATTTAGACTGTCCTTGTGAATACATTTTGTAATGACATGTTCTACTTATTTTTTAGGCCCTAGAAAATTGAGTATAGAAACTTGCAAATAGGTCTCTGCATGTATGCCTTAAAATATAAAGGGACGTCTAGTCCTACTTTTGCTAAGGCCTTCACGTCAAAGGCCTTTATTTGTAGAACCTTTTCCCTGCACTGCCCTCCTTTTCCCCCAAGAGTAGATAGTGGAATAATTATGCAAGTGAATTCTGATGAGATCATCAGGTTATATCTGCTTCTGGCAGAGACTTAAGTAGGCATAATTTCCCCCATCTTCCTCACGATCCGTCTACCTTGGGATATGCATCCAGCTATGAGGGTTATTCAGCTTACCTCTTAACTTTGACCAAGCCTTCTATTTGCTGTTGCTGACAACATAAAGGGGAAATGATGTGGAGGAGAAAATTCTGCATTTTTGCTTTCTTTCTGAATAGCACTTGAAGCAGGCAATTCAGAGTGTTTGGTAGATGTGACTTGCTTTTCAGTTTTATGAGGAGGAACAGACTTTCTCATGAATGTAGGATTTGAATTGAGAAGTGAAAATTAGACATGTGGAATTAGAAGCAGGATGCTGAGGGCTTGGGGTTGGGGTTGAGGTCTTGAAGACCTACTGTCAAACCCTGCCCCTGGGGGCAGCTAGGTGGCCCAGTGGATAGAGCACTGGCCTTGGAGTCAAGAGGACCTGAGTTCAAATCCAGCCTCAGACACTTACTAGTGTGACCCTAGGCAAGTTGCTTAACCCCAATTGCCTCACCAAAAGAAAAGCAAAAAAAAAAAAAAAAAAGTTAAAAAAATCAAACTCTGCCCCAAACTCTGACACTTTAGCCTTGTGACTTTGAACAAGTCATTTGACCTCTGGCTACCTACCTCCTTTGGAATCTTCCATTCATGGAAGGAGTTCCTGTCCTGGGAGTCCCCCCTATTAAGGAAATCATATAGTCAGATATATGGAATTTAAGAAGCACAAAGAAGGTGCTATTTATCTATAAATCCCTACAGAATCCTAGACTATCAGAACTGGAAGGACTTTGAGACAGGATCTGTTTCAGCCCCTATCTCTATCTAGTGCTGAGTGTAGAAATTAAACACTAGTTAAAAGGCAGTTAGTTGATGTCTGAGGTGAAGTTGTATATGTATTTAAATTTTTATTTAAAATTTAAAATTTTGCCTGTAAATCATAATGTTCTACCATGAAAAACATTCACTCCTTTGGGATGGTTTGACTTTTTTCATTCCTCTTTATGCTTTCCCTATTCTTTCCTCTAATGAAAATAGAACTCTGTAGCAAGGGGGCATTAACAGCTGAGAATGTGCCCATTGGGTGGAAACAAGGGCACTGCCACGCAACTGGTGGTGCTGTGGGTGTGATCAGAAACACCTACCACCTTTGAGTAACTAGAGGGACCTAAGAAGAATGAGTTATGAGACAAACTTGAACGAGAATTTTGAAAATTTTGAGAATTTTAGAAAATTTTGAGGTTTAAAAAGCTAACACATCTGTTCCCTCCACTCTCCCTTCACTCCAAGGAGACTTGCCCTAGTTGTATGTCTTGGGCCTAAGTTCCCCATCCCCTTTGGGCCTCTATGACTGTGGCTTGACACTAGCTTTTCCTGTTTACTTGGTAGTATTTATCAGATTATTGGACCCCTTGGCCACTGATTATGGATAAGTAGCAATTAAGGGTTTAGACAATTTATTCTCTTCCCTTTTCCACCCACCATGCTGCAAGACTGCATGTTTTTGTGACCTGTTTTAAGTTTAACATGGATTTCAGGCTGTAAGTACTCAGTAAAACTTAATGCTGCATCTAATATATTTATTCAAAATAACTGGTTACTGGTTTTAAACACTCATTTTTTTCCACCAAGGCAAATTTTGATCCCTGATGCCCATGATAGCCTTAAAATGTCAACTAGTGTGGCTTGCCTTAATTTACTTTCTTCAAGATATTGCTTGAGTCAAGGACCTGTATTTCTGGGAATATTAGTGCTGCTTCTGACTTCTGGTTTTTCAAGAAAATAAATACGAATTATTTTCCTGTCAGCAATTGAGTGTGCTGCTACTACTGATATACTTCATGTAACTACCCTTTTTCCTTTCAGCTTGCTAAAAAATGAGGATATTTGCAGGGGATGAGGGGAGTCTAAAAAAATTATAGTCTTAGAGATTGGGCTATATTTGACACTTGAGCTTAGCACTTGGGATTATAAATACAACAATTTCTTAAGTAATGTCATGTGAATCGATATCCGTAAGAATCAAGATTTAACTGCAATAATGCACTTTGCAGGCAGGATGCCTGGAGATCCTTTCTTCTGCTTTTGAGAAATTCTCTCCCATTTGGTACATTTTCTTGTGTTTCAATCTTGACTCTGGAAGGACTAACCAAAAAGTGGCTTGAAGGGCAGCTATGTGGTGGAAGTAGAGATCCGGCCTTGGAGTCAGGAGGACCCGAGTTCAAATCTGGCCTCAAATGCATGACACTTACTAGCTGTGTGACCCTGGGCAAGTCACTTAGCCCTGATTACCTCACTAAAAAGCAAAAAAAAAAAAAAAGTGGCTTGTATTCCGTTGTGGGGATGGTTGTGAACATTATATCCAACCTGCCAAACATCTGTAGATGTCAAGCAAAAGATTGGTTTGCTCTAGAACAGTGAAACCTTTGGATTGAAAGAACTGAATCATATTTGTTAGAATACTTCAGCCTCATTGGAACCATGCACTCAGCTGCTGATTTACCTTCTCTGGCATGTATTTGTGTTGGAACTGTTGTGGGATGGGAGGTTAGCAATAAAGTTCTTACCTAGGAGAAAAATTAAAATGTCTGAAGCCTACTGGACCATGTTTCTCAGCTTGTTTTTAGAGCTTTCAAGATTATCTTGTATTTCAGTAGCGGTAAAGTAGGATTCAAGTGGTATTGAAAGTTTGTTTTAATTTGGATATAGACTTTGCAAACATAATTTGGTGCTTAACATTCTTAAAATTTCACATGTAAAACTCAGTGTTTGCAATAATACTTAGGAAATTTTTATTTGTAAATTTTTTTCATTGGTTACTGATAATGGTGATGAACCGAGAATTGTCAGGGATGATGGTACTAATTGGAAATTCTAACTAATGTGGCCAATTAAGTTCAGTGTTAGCTGTCCAAACAAAGTTATGTGATGCCGCTGACCTATAAAGTGTGTACAGAAGCACATAATATAAAAGCACATTCTAAATTAAATGCTTTTTCCCAAATTCTTCCCCTAGTGTTGATTTAGATGCAGATGCTAATGACTTTTCCGTTAGTAAACATTTAAAAAGTGGAATCTTTAATGACTGAGATGAAAGATTTTTAGGCAATCTTTCTGAATATGAGGAAAGAACTGGGGCAATTTCCAACCTTCTGATAGTCCCGTTAATGCGAATGTACTAATAGCCCTCACTTTGCTGATAATTCTTATAGGAAACACAGTAACAGCACAGCATTTCCTTAGCTATTTTTTAGAAGCCCAGATAGTTCCCGATATTACTTTCTCCTGGGTCACAATAACTCAGTCAAAAGTCCTTTGAAGTATCGGTTTTGGGGAAGCAATAGCTGTTACAGGGCTTGTATTCAGTAGGAAGAGATGTCCTCATCACTGTGTACGTGAAATGTGATTTGACCACATGTACTAAGGAAGCACTTTCTAGTGGACTTGCATATCTTTATCTCCAGATTCCTCAGGCACCTGCCAGTTTAACTTGCCGTGGAGAAAACAATTGTCCTATTTTGTTAAGAATTTACTGTGTTGGAAGAAATGATTAACAATGCTCTTAATAATTTCTGAAATTTGTATTTGTTGTATACAGATGTTCATATGACACTGGTTTTTTTCTAACTTGCAAATATTTAAATGAGCAACTTGTGAATAAAGTGGCAAAACTACTCTTGGCCCTTGCATGGTGTTTTGTTTTTGTTATTTTTTTGGGATACTGCCTTTTTTTGGCAAATAAAAAATTTCCAGGTAAATAGATTCTGTGAGGTTTAGTTTCACTATCTTTATTTGACCCTGGAAATTTTAACAGATTGTTCAAGTCTATCCTTAAGAGAAGTTAGATGGATACTCTGTACTTGCTGGCTCAAAGCACAAGTTGTCATTATAGCGTTTGCCCTTCTTGCTTTAATGTTCAATTTAGTAACCTGAAATGAGAGAGCAATTGGATACAAGAGGGCTTTATTTAAGGGACAAACAAATCCTCTTAATTGCCTGTGAGGCCGATGAGAACCCACTCATGTGCTTTGACTAAGATTTTACTGAATTTTTCTGTTGCTTTATCGGTTGGAAATCTCTCCAATGCCATATAATTACAGTGTGGCGTCCTCTTAGTGTAGGCGTCTTTGGAGGGACTCAAGGAAGGCTCCTTTACTCCATTCTTCCATTCATGCCTCAACTTGGCAGAGGGCATTACAAACAACTAAGAGTTGATTAGTTTTGAGTTTCCTTGAAAATAACTACATCACTGTTTTAAGAATCCAAGATTTTCATCTGTGTGAGGGGTCCTCTCTCTTGATACAGATCACTGGTTCTCCATGCCTTAGTTTAATGAATTATTGTGACCAGAAAAATTTATCTCCTACTTGCCAATCATCTGGTCAACTGTGGTCTCATGAACATTCCTAGCTGTTCCTCAGTCAGCAGATGGAATCTGTCCCTGCGTCCATACTCCAAGTCTCTCCGGCTTGGTATTGCTACATAAATATCAAGTATTAATGTATGAAAGATGACAAAGCACTTAGAAAATGCTTGTTGACTGACCTTTCAAAAAACTCAGGGTCATCACCCTTCCCACTTATGTATTGTCTTTCTCCCTTAGGGAAAAGGGTAGGGACTGAACTTTCTGCTTGTATTGGTATTCTCAGCCCTTCACCAAGGCCATGTAGTAAAGTGCTTAATAAATTCTTGTGGACTTTTCTAAAAATTAGATTCATGAAAGAGAAAGACCATCTGTCCTCTGATCCTGTAAAATAAAACCCTAATCTTACAATAGTCAACTATTGTAATGGAATTCATTCTGAACAGTGAATGTGTAGCTGGGAAACTGCCTGAAAGATTATCTCCCCATTTTACAGATTAGAAAACAAGAGTCCTAAGAGAATGAAAGTGACCTTTTCAGTGTTTCATAAGTAGTGAGTCAGGGAGTTAGGATTTGAATCCAGGATCTCTTGACTCCCAACCCAGTGTTCTTTTGAACAGAGCAGGTCCTCTAATCAGCAAATCCAGAGCTTCCACTACTATGCCACACCACCTGCTTATCAGGAGTCATCCAGAGCTAGTGTTTTCAGTAAAGGGGACAGAAGGGCTCATTGTAACTAAGGTCAGAGAACCATAAATTGGAAGTGTAACCTGTGGCACTCCTAACAGGAAGTGCCACTTCGGATTTACGAAGATGGGGTGCGTCCCAAGGGGGCTGAAGCCAGTCTGGTGGTAGATTACTTGGTGTTAGTGCTGTGTTCATTTCCCAGTCCTCTGTGCCCTTGGAAGGCTTTTTGGGTTTAAATCTGCTTTCAATGCTGTCACATGTGCAGTAGATTTTCTGTGTGACAGGGGCATCCAAGTACAGCTTCTTGAAAAGGCGATCCTCACCTTATGACTAGTTGGCTCTGTGCCAAAAGCAGTGCAAATGCTTTCACTTTCAAATTAATTGAAACTGAAAGGCCTCTATTTAATGTTTATTTATTTTGGTAATTATTCAAGCAAGGAGGCTGCATGGTATAGAGCAAATAGCACTGGATTTGGAGTCAGTCAATAAACAGTAAGTGCCTGCTATGTGCCAAGCACTGTGCTAAGTGCTGGGGATACAAGGAGGCTAAAGATAATCCCTGCCCTCAAGGAGCTTACTATCTAATGGGGAAGACAACAGGCAAACAGATACATGTACAAGCAAGCTGAATACAGGATAAATAGGAAATAATAGAAGTGAGACTAGAATTAAGAGAAGTTGAGGAAGGAAGGCTTCAAAATCTCAGCTCCAACATTTACCAGCTGAATCACCTTGGGCAAACCACTTAAATCTTTCTGAGCCTTAATTTTCTGATCTGTTAAATGGGAAGCTTAGTCTTTGTACTACTTACTTGACATGATTATTATGAGGATCATATTCTCTCTCAATAGATCTATATAGATCTCTATAGATATAGATAGGTATCTATATTTGCAAAAGTGCTTTGTAAACTATTGTGTACTATAGAAATGTGAACTGTTGTTAATGATTATTTACAATAATCTCATCTCTTAGGCCTTTTTCTTCAGTTGATTACAAGACTCACTTTGACTCTTGGAGACCAGAGACCAGAGATCAGCAAATAATTTTATGTTGTTATTGTTATTGGGTCATTTCAGTCATATCCTACTCTTTGTGATCTCATTGGGAGTTTTCTTGGCAAAGAAACTGGAATGGTTTGCCATTTTCTTCTCTAGTTCATTTTATAGATGTGGAACTGAGGCAGGGTTAAGTGACTTGCCCAGGGTCACACAGCTAGTGAATGTCAGAGGCTGGATTTGAACTCATGAAGATAATTCTTCCTAACTTTACAAACCAAGTGGAAGTTGTGCTGGATACTCAAAGCTCATGAATAACCTTCTGGACCACTTGCCACAAGCTAACTTTAGGTTCCTAAACCAAGCCTATGTGCATGCCAATGAACTAAAGTTTTCCCATCTGCTAAGAAGATCTTTCTAAAGTCTCATTTGGTTGATTTCCCACATATCCACTCCAGACCTAATCACTGTATGGTAATTTTTTCTGTTCCCTTCTATCCAAAGAATATATTTTAGTCTGCACCCTGATTCTATCACCTTTCTTCCAGGAGGTGGATAGTTGGTCCTTCAGCCAGTCAATGGCTAGCTGCCTTATAATTTCATTAGCCAGTCACCAAGTATTTATTACTCTATATTCCAGGCATTGTGCTAAGTGCTGGTGATACAAAGAAAGGCAAAAACATGAAGCCTGCTCTCAAGGAGCTCACATTCTGATGAGGGAGATGACACACAACTCTGCATGTAAGAGATATACAGCATAAATGGAAGGTAATTTTAGAGAGAAGGGAGTGGGTAGGGAGACCAGGAAAGGTTTCCCATAGAAGGTGGGGTTTTAATTGAGTCTTGAAGGAATCCAAGGATTGGATGTATGTGGAGATCACATTTTAGACATGGTGGACAGCCAGTAGAAATACGTGGAGTGCCATATGTGAGGAATAGCAAGAAGCCCAGTGTGGTTGGATTACACACCCAATAAATTGTAAGAAAACTAGAAAGGGGCTAGGTAGAAGGGCTTGAAATGTCATGGCCCACCATTTCACCATATCCCAACTCATCCTGTCCTAGCTAAACCCAATTTAATGGATCACATAGATGGAGGAGCTCTTCCATACCTCCTCAAGAAGCAATAAACACTTCCTTACATTTCCATTACCAACTGGGAATGGACACTCCTTGTTCCATACCTTTTATAAGCTGTTAATATGGTCACTTGGATGTGAACCACTCAGTGACTACAGTAAAGACTAAAATGGGCTTGTCTTGCCCCAATCCTTACACTTATTTCCAGACAGTTGACAAAGGTTGTCCCTGGCATCTATTGTTTCTTCTTTACTTGGATGGCCATTACATTACTTTAAGTCTCAGCACTTTTCACTTGTACTATTCCAATGGCCAGTCATAGGAGGGCTACATAAGCTTTGAAGTCCATTTGGACAGTGTATCAGTTGAACCCTCTGCTCGTGGTCATAAGGATTGGGATCCTTGGCCAATTCCTGTTACAGATAAAATACAAACCCCTTAGCCTCATGTGTAAAATCTATCATAGTCTAGATTTGACCTACTTTTTCACATTACTTTCCTTCATATACTCTATGTTCCCACTAAACTAATCTACTGGCTGCTTTCTGAATCCATCATTCCTTCTTCCCAGGCTGTATTCCATGTGTAGAATATACTCTCTCTTCATTCCCTCCTCTTAACCCTCAGCTTCCTTCCACTCTCAGCTCACAGAATTACAGAATTTGAAAGCTGGGCATCTAGTCTAACTAATGTCTGAAAGGAATTCCCACCATAACATTCCTAGCAGGAAGTCACACGGACTCTTCTTGAAGAGCTCCAAGTAGGTGGAAAACATTACTTCTCAAGGCAGCCCTTGAGAATGTTGGACAGCTCCAATTCTTAGGAAGCTTTTCTGGACTTCTAATCAAGAGCCATCTTCCTGTGTGAAACCCTGTTTGACTCCCACATTCCAGGTGTTGTGCTAGGTCTCTCCTTAAAGTAGCTTGTCTTTACTTAGCTGTTTATTTGCTCTATTGCCCAGTATCATGTAAGTTCCTTATGGCAGGGATTATTTTAAAATTTTGTCTTTGTGTCCTCATCACCTAGCATGGTCCCTTGCATGTGTACTTTTTTTTTTTGCATGTATACTTTAAAAAATATTTTTTGAGTTGAATTATTTTCATGGAGGGAGTGAAGAAAATGATGATTTTGTGGGGAAAGAGGGACAGAAGGAGAAACCACCACCTTAGTGGCATGGAAAAAGCCCTGGATTTGGACGAAGAATATTTGGGTTTGAAACCTGGTTTTACTAAAAACTAGTTGTGTGCTGGGAAGATGGAGTTCAGTCCTACTTTGGATATGTAGGGGAACGAAGTGGTGCAGGTCAGGAACTCCTGACCTCAAATCCTTAGACTTTACTTACAAGCTGTGTGACCCTGGACAAGTCACTTAACTACTATTTGCCTCAGTTTCCTGATCTGTTAAATGTGGATAATAACAGCATCTACCTCCCAGGGTTGTTGTGAGATAATATTTGTAAAGCATTTAACACAGTGCCTGGCACATAGTAAGTACCATATAAATATTAGTTACCTATCTAACTTTAGCAGGTATGTGACATTTATCTTATTTTATTTTTGAAATTTTCTTTTTTTGAAAAAAAAGTGATAATAATAAAGTCTGAATTTTTTTCCCAAGCATTTAGTATCTTCTTTTCTTTCAGACACTTGGAGAATTCATCCCTGAAAATGCTCAAAATTATCACCTACAGCACAGACCTCTTCTTTGTTTACTTAGTCTAGTATAGCTATTCTAAACCACATTGTTTACAATTACATTATATTATTGGTGTCATTTCTATTTACTTCATGAAACATATCAGGGACTATGGTGTTGGAGTCCAAATGCAGTGGGCTTCACTTTCATTGAGAAGCAAATTGTTATAGAAATTTTTTGTGGATCCATTCCAGTTTTTATACACTTTGTTGTCCTTCAATTTTTATCTATAAATATTCCAGGGATGATTTTCCTTCATTGTGTCTTGTGCCAAGCTTTTTTCAAACTTGTTTTTACTTTCATTGCCTCTAATTATTTTATGAGGCAATACTACTCATAGTCTTCTCCATTCTCCTCAAAGATTTTACAAGCAAGTTTATATTCTACATTGGTGTTTTCTTTGTTTGCTATTTCTCTCTGCTTGGCAAAGATATCATGGGTTTGCTGGCTGAGTGGTTTCCAGGCTCTCTTGTTCACTTTGTTGTAGCAATTGATTTACATTGGTTAACCTTTTTTAGCAAATGACCAGAGACAGGTTGATGCCTATTCTTTTATCCATTTCCCATTGGTCAGTCTCAGCTCATTTAAATAGCCCATGTTGGAGTTGCCTCATTTACTTGTGGTATTTTGTTATTACTTCTAATCTAACTTGAAATCACTTTTGATCTTTGTTCTAAATTGGTGTTCCAGTTGTACATAGACAGTTGATTTAGAAATGACTCCTACATTGGTAACCAGTTGTTTGTTGTCTGTTAAAATATAATCAGTTTCATTTTAGCGATGTTACTTGGTAATCATGAGAAATTAGTATAGTCGATTTTATCTTGAATCCAAAGGCAATAAGAACTATCATCCCATGAGATTCTTGGTCATTTCTTGTTGCAGTGCTCATGGAAATCACTTGCAAAGATACCACCATGAAAACAATTGCAGCTTATGTGCTATCAGCTATCGCAGAGGAACCAAGGAAGAAGAGAAATTCTATAAAAACTTGGTAAGATCCTCTAAACCAGAGGTTTCCAAACTTATTTGGCCTACTGCCCCCTTTAAAAAAATTAGTGCCCCCCCCCAGAAATCTACTTTCTTTAACCCTTTAACAGTTTTTTAAAATTTGCATCATTTAAAAATATAAAATATATTTTTTAAAATGACACATCTTAAATTTAATAACTTATTGTAAATTTGTTTTTTTTCCTGCATTGAAATTTTGATGATGCAATATTGCAACATGTAACTGTATAGTGTTGTATTGTAAACAAGTCATTACATGCATAAATTGCTGCCAATACACACTGGACTTCCAACAATACTGATACACTTGCCTGTCAACACTTACTTGTTAAGACCTATTGGTGAACTTGACCACTGAGTCATTATAACTTGCATTTTATGTGTTTATTTGGAAAATAATGTAATCACTATGACTTTAACTCTGTTACACAACAGATGAAATGTGTACGAACAATTAAAAAAATTTTCTTCTCTTTCCTTATGTTTCCATTGTCCCCTTATTTTTATTCAATGCCCCCCAATTGCACCTACTACACCCCCCCTCATTGTGCCCCCAGGGGACGGTATCACTCACTTTGGGAACCTATGCCTAAATTAAATAAGTCTATACTTTAATACTTGGTGAACTACAGTAAAAAATGATGGAAAATTTAGTTTAGCAGTAAGAAACCAAAAGATGCCACAGGCTTATAGATTACACAAAAGGAAATAACAAAAATTTATTCACCCTGAAATATAATAGGACTTTAAATTTTGACTTTCCTAGAGGTAGTTATATTTTAACCAGGCTTTAAGCCAAGTGAAGGAATAATGGGATTAAATTTCTTACAAAACAGAATTCAGCAAATACGTACTTAGTGTCTATTATTTGTAAGGCATTGTGGTAGACTGTAGGGATAAAAAACACACACAGTTCCTACCCTCAGGGAGCTGACATTCTCTAAAGGGGATACATCTGACAAACAGATAAGTAAATAAAAGGTAATTTGTGGAGGCAGAAATCACTGCCATCTGGGATGGGAGGATAAGGTAAGACTTCAGGGGGGCTGGTATCTGAGCTGAGCTTTGAAGGAAGATTAGGATTCTAAGAGGGTCTATGGGAACGCATGGAGGCCAAACTTGGATCATAAGTTTAGAATTGTTGTTGTTTCATAGTTGTTCAGTTGTGTTCAACTCTCCGTGAACCCATTTGTCGTCTTCTTGGCAAAGATATTGGAGTGGTTTACCATTACTTCTCTAGCTCATTTTATAGTTGAAGAAACTGAGGCAAACAGGATTAAGTGACTTGCCCAGGTTTCACACAGCTAGTAGGTGTCTGAGGCTGATTTGAACTCAGGAAGATGAGTCTTCCTGACTCCAGGCCTCCATTCTAACCACTGTGCCACCTAGTTGCCTTCAGTTTGGGATTATGTTGACAGAATGATTTGGCCAATATAAATCAGTTTGCTTTTCTCAGTTTCTTTTCATGGTTATATTAGCTAGCAATGGGTGTCCCACAGGGCTGGATCCTGGGCCCTCTTCTCTTATTTTGTTTGGAGATATCTGCTGCCAAACATTCAATTATTTTCTATTTCTATGCTGGTGATTCTCAAAATTGACTTATCTAACCTTAACTTTTCTGCTGCCCTCAAGTTTCAGATCTACAAATGCCCATTAGATATCTCAAACTGAGTGTCCAGTAGACATCTTAAACTCAACATGTCCAAAACTGAAATCATCTTTCCCCCAAATTCTCCCTTCTCTAGACTTCCCTATTAACTGTCAAGGGTACCAACATCCTCTCAGTTATAACTCAGTCATCAAGAGTTATCTCCACTCCCCTCACACACAGACACTGTCCCCTCCCATTCCATATCCAATCTGTTGCCAAGACTTGTCAATTTTGCTTTTTTTTTTTTGTGAGGCAATAGTGAGGGGTTAAGTGACTTGCCCAGGGTTACCCAGCTAGTAAGGGTCAGGTGTCTGGTCTGAGACCAGATTTGAACTCAGGTCCTCCTGACTCTAGGGCTGGTGCTCTATCCACTGCACCACCTATCTGCCCACAATTTTACCTTTGTAACATCCGTCCCATACCAGTCTCTCTTTTCTCTGATATTGCCATCATTCTGGTACAGGCCTTTATCTCCTCACTCCTGGGCCATTGCCATTGTCTGCTGGTTTTTCTGTTTACACACTCCCCACTTCAGTTTATCCTCCACTCAACTGTCAAAGTGATTGTCCTAAAACACAAGCTGATGTCACCCCTCTACTCAATACACTTCAGTGGCTCCCTATCATCTGTAGAACTAAATATAAAATCCTCTGCAGGCGTCCAAAGCCCTTTATAACTTACCTCCCCACCCCCATCCCTTCTAGTCTTCTTACACCTTGTATCCCCCTCATGCATTCTTTGATCTAACAACACTGGCTTCCTCCTGTTCCTCCAAACATGACATTCCATCTTCTGACTCTATCCCAACCCCGACCCGTTCTTGAAATGTTCCCTCTCCTCATCTCTGCCTCCTGGTTTCTATGGCTTTCTTCAAGACCCAGCAAAAATCCCACCTTTTACAGGAAGACTTTCTCAATCCTTCTTAATTCTAGTGCCTTCCCACTGCTGATTATCTCCTATTTATAGCCGGTTTGTTCATAGTTGTTTGCATATTGTCTCCCCCATCAGATTGTAAGCTCCTGTTTTTTGCCTTTCTTTGTATCCTAATTGCTTAGTACAGTGCCTGCACATAGCAGGTATACACTTAGTAAGCACAATGTTTATTGACTGACTGTTTACCTTTTATCACGTCTCAGTTCTTTCCAAGAACTAAGCCCAATCTGAGCCTCTCCTAGATATTTGAACATTTGCATAAGAGTTATTAGTTTCTCCTAGGTTCTTTCCTCCAGAATAAAATTCAGCACCTAAAAAAAGAATTTATTAAATGCTTACTATATGCTATGTTTTGAGTTAGACACTGGGGTAAAAAAATTATACCAAGAAAACAGAGCTGCCATTGCAGGAGTAGGGATAGAAAAAAATAACTATATTAAAAGTTGTAATGCTTTACATGACAAATGCATAAGATGTGTCCAAATAAAAGGCAGGAATGATTTGTTATTGGTTTATTGTTGTTTGTCCTTTGTTTTCAAAGAGGACCAATGACATCACAAGGTAATGGCTTGATTCCAGTCAATTGCATTTGAGTGAGGCAGAGTTGCACAAAATCATCAATCTCACTCTCTCTTCCAGAGTCATCAGTGTCCAGAGGCAGGGAAAAAGTCAAGATGACTGAGATGGCCTAGGACACAGTGAATAATGTTTTTGGTGTCTTTGATGCCTGACCAAATTCTAAGCACTCCACAGCATCTGCTTCAGCTACCTTTGTGGCCATTGGAACAAATTGTTGTCATCCACTCATTCTGCCAGGGAAAGTCTTCAAATGCTTGGGGTAGATACCCCCCAATTCACCAATCTGTTACCCTCAGTTACCTTTAACTTGATTTAGTCCATCTGTTGAGACAGTTTTCCCTGGGTGGCCATTTGGCATGCTACAGCTTCTTGGAGCTGCAGGTGAGAGTTGGGTGACAGGTGGACACCAAAGTCAGATGAATAGCCCTGAAGGACTGGGCAAGCCCTCACACCAGAGGCGCTGGTCCTCCCTGAACACCCCACAGTCCACATACTTTGTGATCCAATGACAGTGGCCTCCTTGCTATTCCTCAAACAAGACACTCCATCTTTTTTCTTAGTGCATTTTCCCTGGCTGTCTTTCATGCTTGAAATGCTCCCTCTCCTCACTTCCATCTCCTGGCTTCCTTGGCTTTCTTAATGTGTCAGTTAAAATCTTACCTTTTATGAGAGGCCTTTCTTAGTCCTCTTAATGCTTCCCTTTGAGAGGGTTTTAATTTATCCTATTAAACCTCAATACCGCACTAAGACTTTTGGGACACCCTGTATATCCTATTTATATGTAGTTGTTAACATGTTATTTCCCTCTACTAGATTGTGAGATCCTTGAGGGCAGGGGCTATCTTTTGATTTACTTTGTATCCCTAGCACTTAGTAACACATTGGCTGGCATACAGTAGATGTCTCATAAATGCTTACTGATTTGATTTGTTTTTCCCGTTAGAATGTGAGTTCTTTCAGATCACAGACTGTCTCTTTACTGGTTGCACCCCACCCCCACCTCCCAGCTCTTAGCACAGTGCTTTACACTTAGTAAGCACTTAATAAGAGCTTTATTCAGTTATCCATTTCTAGAATAAGGCATGAATATTTCCAAAGATCAAAGTTTTAGAGCTAGACAGAATAAACATGAAGGAACTGAGGGGCAGAGAGGTTAAATGATTTGCCTTAGGTCAGAGGTAGAAAGGGGCAGAACTGGCACGTTCAGCCTAGTTCCCTGACTCCAAGTTAGAATTGTTTCTATTGGACCCCATTTCCTCCTGATCTTACCTATTCCTTTATGCGATTGATGCTTTGTCTCCTTCCCCTTTCCCCATCTGGTGTTAAGGATAGAGGGATGGGTAATCCATCTCCAAAGGAATACACAGACCCTGAAATTGTGAAATGAGAGAGATGATCCCACCCAGCACCCCCAGGGAAGGTTCAGTCCCTTTACACCGCCTTAGTCCTTTACTTTGACACAATGATCTCACCATGTAATCAGCACAAGATTTTTATCTTCACTAAATGGCTCAGATTCTGTTGTTTGTCCTTAATTCTTGAAGGGGACCATGACATCAGGAATGTGATGCCGTGGCTTGTAAGTGAACTGGATTTAAGTAAGGCAGGGCTGTGCAAAGTCATCAGCCTTACTCTCCCTTCCTGAGCACTTGGGCCACTGGGTCCATTGGCAAGATATAGATCAGGGCAACTGGAGATGTCCCTGGATGCAGTGGGAGACCTTGGCCTTTTTAAGCTAAGGTCTTTCCCAGGTCTCAGTTTGATTTAGGCAATGCCCATTCAGTGATTAAGTCTAGGTAAGAAATGAGGCAAAGAATGGCCTCTTTAACCTAGTTAAAAAAAAAAAAAAGTCTGGGAAGACCCTCAGGGTTTCTGGCCAAAACAGAAACAATTTCTATTTACATTCACTCTGAGCCAATCAGGGCCAAACAATGACCAGGTGGAGCTTGGCCTGGGCCCTACTGTTGGCCAATTGATGAGAGTCCGAGTGATTTGAGTTTAAGGCCTGGTTCTTAAGAAAGAAATCTAGCCAGTAATTCCCAAGATATTAGATTTCAAAGGAAGGACACAGATATTGGAGCAGACGTGCCTCAGATCAGAGGGAACTGTAAAAATTTTACTAACTGAAATGCAGTCAATCAGTCCCACTGTTTAGAAACAGGGACTACATCTGAATTTAAGAAACAAACCAAACTAAACTATTAACACTGTGGTTTTGGAGGAGTGTCATTCCCTTTTCATAGAATGCTTTGGTCATAGAGGACTTTAGGAAGAGATTTCCTTGGGAGTCATTTCTTTTAAAAATAACAAAACTCTTATGTGTAGTGGGAACTAATGAAACAAATATAAAATTCTTTTTCAAAACAATGTTTGAGGGGCAGCTAGGTGGTGCAGTGGTTAGAGCACTGGCCCTGGAGTCAGGCGGACCTGAGTTCAAATCTGGCCTCAGACACATAACATTTACTAGCTGTATGACCCTGGGCAAGTCACTTAACCCCATTACCTAGTGCAAACAAAATCAAACAAAAAACAATGTTTGAGAGATTCAAAGGCTAAATATTCACTTATTGCTTGCAAAGACTGGGAAAAACTTAATGAAGGAAATACCTGTGCTTGAAAGGAAAGGAGGGATTTCAACCAGGTTGGAGGGAAGAATCCTGTGAGGACTGGATGACCATTAACAGGGAGATGGGGAAAGGATAAGATTCCTATCTGAGAACAATAAACAGTTTGTCTGGAACATAAACTGTGTGAACGGGAATGGACAAAGAATCTTTGTTTTTACCTAGTTATAGTTTTGAACTTTCACCTAAAAAAAGTTTGTAGTTGAACATTGATATTGTCCACTCTTTCTTAATTCCTGCAGTTCAAAGGAAAGTTCCCAGATTTCCGGGACTCACGTGTGTTTTCTGCAAGGTTCACCTTAGTCTCCCTGAATGTCTGTCTTTTGCCCATTTTCACCCCTGGTTTGCTTGTGTGTTCATAAACTGTCTTAAATGATGCCTCTTGAAGGGATTTTTTTTGGGGCAAATGACTCCACTTAGCAACCAGTAATTTTCTAAGATGCAGTTGTACACTGAACCCCTCTCAGCAAAAAGACTGCTTTTCTCAAACGAGAGGAGTATTTCATGAATGCTAAGAAAACACTGGATTTGGAGTGAGAGAATCCTCATCTCAGTTTCCTCATCCTGAAAACATGGTTAATAACTGTGGTCCTTACTTCATAGGGTTGTTGTGAGGATCAATAAAATAAATGTATGGAAAGTCTTTTTTCAAGCCTTTAAATGCATCTGTGTATCTATTACTTATTATTACCATTCAATTAGCAAATAATTATTGTGCTCTCCCCAAAAAGAGAGGGAGCTATTTGTCTCAGTGGTAGGGGGGTCTCGTATAAGTTTTTGCCTGTATATTTTTGGTTAGTATTCAGTGAAACTGTTATATACTATTAGTTCACATTAGACTGAGCAGGGCCTATTTTTTGCTTTTCTTAATATTCCCAGCACTTAGCAAGAGTGCTTAATAAATGCTTGTTGACTGACTGACATTTCTGTACCCTATTGCCCATTTCCTGACATGGGATATTTCCTTCCTATGTTTTTCTACAGTATTTCTGCTCACAGGTTTTGTTTTTTGTTTTTTTTGCTTTTTTTAAACAAGGTGTACATTGACATATTCTCATTGCTAACAGAGGTTGTGTGGTTTGTCTTTTGTTCCCAAAGAGGAGCATGACATTAGGGAGATGATGACATGATTTGCAATTGAATTGAATTTGAGTGATTGAGGGCTGTGCAAGTCACCAACCTCACTCCCTTCTCTGGAGCCATCTGGGTTCAGTGGTCAGATATTGATCAGGAAGTCTAGAGATGGCCCAGGATGCAGTGGGAGACCTTGGCCTTTTTAAACTAAGGTCTTGGGGCAGCTAGGTAGTGCAGTAGATACAGCACTGGCCCTGGATTCAGGAGGACCTGAGTTCAAATCTGGCCTCAGACACATAATACTAGCTGTGTGACCCTGGGCAAGTCACTTAACCCCATTGCCTAACCAAAAAAAAAAAAAAAATTGGGGGGCAGCTAGGTGGCACAGTGGATAGAGCACTGGCCCTGGATTCAGGAGGACCTGAGTTCAAATCTGGCCTCAGACACATAACACTTACTAGCTGTGTGACCTTCAGCAAGTCATTTAACCCCCATTGCTGAACTGAAAAAAACAAAAACAAAACAAAACCAAAAAAAAAAAACTAGGGTCTTTTCAAGTTCTCACTTTGAGTGAGGCAACACCCATTCAGTGAATAGGCCTCTTTAAGAAGTGAGTAGAGGGATGGCCCCTTTAATTAAAAAAAAAAATCAATCTGGGAAGGGAAGACCCTCAGAGTTGCTAGCCAAACGAGATAGTTACTATTTACATTCACTCTGAGCCAAGGGGGCCCCAAAAAGTAACTATTAAGTGGTGCTTGGGCTGGGCAGGGACCTATTGTTGTCCAATCAATGAGATCCAGAGTGAATTTGGTTTAAGGATTGGTCTTTGAGAAGAAATCTAGCCAGTAACTACCTAGATAACTAGGTAGGTTTCTGCCATCAAAACACCTTCAGGTAAGGACATAATACTGTTCGGGTCTGAGAGGTTCAGAAATCCCTCAAAGACCAGAGTACAGGACAGGGTCCTTTGGAATGAATTCACAGACTCAAGCATTCTTTAAATCAAGGTGGTAAAGATTTATTGTTACCCTATTCAGTGGGTAAGGATTCTCAAGGAAACTGCAACCTAACAGGAATGATGCTAAAGCTTAGTGGATTACATGCCAAGTATGTCAGTTAGGTGATAACATACAACCTTGGTCATAAGTGTCATTCATTACTGGAAACGGGAGAGAGGTGGGGAAGAGAGAGTTCCTAAAGGTTATCTTTTTGGTCTGTTACGTCTGTAACAAGATAGTTTCAGGATACAAGATAGTACAAGGGAAATTCTGCAGAGGTCAGCTTGTTTTTATAACAGGGAGAGATAGTTTGCCCCACTGGGCCGGCTCATGAGTTATTGACAGAGATAGGGTCCCTGGGCTAGAGGGAAACTGCCAGGGATAGTGTTTCTGAGGCCAGGGAGAAACTGAGGTCCAAGCACAGGCATCCAAGCACCCCATCAATACCCCATGTGAAGACAGAAGAGGAGAGGAGAGTAGGGGAGGGAGGGGATGGGAGGAGACTGATATAGTTTGGGGTGCTGGGAACCCTGAAATGTAAGAGTACAGGGTGAGTCTGCCTGGTATGAATTCGCGCACTCAAACCTTTTTCAGTCAAGGTGGCAAGGTTTATTGTAAGGTCAATAGAAGTGGGCAAGGATAGTGAATCTGCAAATTTGCTGAGGCTGGGACTGATACTTATATACAAAAAAGGGAAAAAGGGACAATGAAAAGATGTTGATGGGATTAAGGAGTGGTAAGTAGCTTGGGGTGAGCCAGGTGCCCAGACAAATGAAAGGAGTTAAGTGGTTGGAGAGCCACAGTCAAAGGGCTGTTAAAAGGATTATTGAAGGGGCTAGTGGATTCAGGAGGAACACCTAAACCCATTGCCTAGCCAAAAAAAAAAAAAGATTATTAAGTATCTAGGTGGGCTGGGCTGGGCCAGATGCCTCAGGTGAAATGTCAATGATAAAGGCTGCCAAATGTGTGGGAAAGTTCAGGCACTGGGCTGCTTTCAAAGATATGGTCTTTTCCTTTTAGGGGTCCAGGTCCCATCACCCCATCAGGACGAGCTAAGTTGCCCAACCGAAAATGGCCAGCTGAGTCCCCAGAGCACAACTCAGACTACTTACAGGTTGTGGTTTGTCCTTAAGGTCAAGGTCTCCCACTGCATTCTGGGCCATCTCTAGACTTCCTGATCAATGTCTGGCCACTGGACCCAGATGGCTCTAGAGGAGAAAGTGAGGCTGGTGACTTTGCACAGCCCTCCCTCACTCGAATCAAATTCAATTGCAAGTCATGTCATCATCTCCCTGATGTCATGGTCCACTGACAGAGGTATACACATGGAAAAGAACAGAATTCTATCTAGAAAGATTTTCCAGTCTTGCTGTATTACTCCAGTGAGACTTAAGTTTCTGGAGAACTAGAATCATTTCTGCTACTTCTTTACCACCCACATGACCTTTGTAGAATGTTATAAGTGTTCTTATTATATGCGTTCATGCTAATTCCATAAATATCTGCTGAATTAATAAAAACAGTTGCTAACTCTATCAATTTGAGTGTTATTTCCCTTCCCTGGGCCTCATTTACCTCAATTATCAAGTGAGGGATGTTAGACTAGACCAGGAACTCAACCTTTTTTTGAGTCATAGACTCCTTTTGGTAAAACCTGTCTGTCTTTTCTTAAAATGTTTTTAAATGCATAAAATAAAGTACATAGAATTACAAAAGAAACCAATTAAATTGAAATATAGTTATCAGAATATGTATTTAAGAAACAAATTCAGACAACAAATCAAGGACTCCTGGATGATTTATTTCTAAGGTCTTATGGGTGTTCCATTTTCTAGAGTTGAGAGGGTCTCGAACCACAGTTTAAGAAGTGCTGAAGGGGTCCTGAGTGGAAAAAGTTGAAGAAGCCCTGCTCTAGACCCACAAAGAATAGATTGGTTGTAGTGGCAGTAGCCAGTTAAGATGTAAAGGCTTGTTTGGTGGACCATAATCCAGTGGGAATGGGTGGGGAAAGAGGATGTAATAAAGTTCTTCTTTGTTGAGGAGAATGGAATGGAGGGGTGTGAATTGTAGCACCTATTATTGTTTGTCCTTCTTCTCAAAGAGGACCATGACAATAGGGAGGTGATGCCATGATTTGCAAGTGAATTGGATTTTAAGTGACAGAGGGCTGTGTAAAGACTCCAGCCTTACTTTTTCCTCTGGAGCTATCTGGGTCCAGTGGCCAGATATTGATCAGGGCAATTGGAGATGGCCCAGGATGCAGTGGGAGACCTTGGCCTTTTTAAGCTAAGGTCTTTCCCAGGTGTCAGTTTGACTTAGGCAACACTCATTCAGTGATTGAGTCTAGGTAAGAAATGAGGCAAAGAATGGCTTTTTTTTTTAACCTACTAAAAAAAAAAATTAAACTGGGAGGGGAACACCTTCAGGGTTTCCGCCCAAACAGAAACAATTTCTATTTACATTTACTCTGAGCCAATCAGGGCCCAATCAATGACCAGGTCCCTTGGGCTGGGACCTATTGTTGGCCAATCAATGAGAGTCAGAGTGATTTGGGTTTAAGGCATGGTTCTTAAGAAAGAAATCTAACCTGTAAACCCCAAGATATCTTTTGAGGTTTCAGTGGTCAAAATGTACATTCTTTTGGACATAGCACCTACAAGTATGATACCCTATGTGGACAGAGGCAAGGGAAAGAAGAAAAGAAAGAAAGGAAGGGAGAAAGAAAGGAAGGAAAGAAGGAAGAAAGGAAGGAAGAAAGAAAGATTGAGCTGTGTTGCCTAACTGGCCAATTACAGTACTCACAGAAGTGGTTGTTGTTTGTCCTTTGTTCTCAAAGAGGACCAGGACATCAAGGACGTGCAAATGAATTGAATTTAAGTGAGGGAGGGCTGTGCAAAGTTGCCAGCCTCCCTTTCTCCTCTGTAGCCATCTGGGTCTAGTGGCCAGGATGACTGGAGATGGCCTTCATTGCAGCACCTAAGTAGCCTGGGACAGATATTGTCCTCTGGGCCAGTTGGGTCCAGAGTTGAATGGGCTGCCTCTGTAAGTTTCCTATCAGTTGTGGTCTTCAAGTAAACACTTGATGGTCACTTGTCACACTTGTGGTAGAAGGCATTCTTTTAGATCTGTTAAATGGGGGTTATGATAGCACCTACCTTGGGAATGTTTTGAGAAACAAATGAGATAATATATGTAAAGAGCTTTGCAAACCTTAAAACACTAGGGGAATGCTTCCTCCTCCTTTCTCTTGCTTCTAATTCTCCTCCTCCTCCCTCCCTTCTTCTCCTTCCTCCTCCTCCTCTCCACTCCTTTCCCCCTCCACCTTTACTTCCTTCTCCTGCTCTTGAGGAACTGTAATAATAGAGTCTACCACAAGATGTCCCTGTTTCACCTCCTATAGTAACTTGATTATGAGATATGCACTCCTAAGAGCTTTTACTAATTCATGGGCTTTCAGGTTGGAAGGGCCCTTACAAATCATCTAGTTTAGGGATGAGGTTCTTAACCTAGTTTGTATCATGGGCCCCTTTGGCAGTCTGGTGAAGCCTATGAACTCCTCAGAATAGTGCTTTTAGCATGAAACGATACACGTAGGATCATAAAGATGCCTTTTTTCCCCATGGAAGCTCATGGAGCCCCTGAAATCTAACCTCAAACTCCTTGGAAGTATGAGGACCCCAGGTTAAGAACTGCTGATAGAGTCCAACTTGCTCATCTTTCAGGTAATGGAACTAAAGTCCAGTGAGGGGACGGAGGATCCTCCTTGTCTAGGAGGATAAATAATATCCTTTATTCCCCATATCACATTCTCTTTCGAATATCAGGTTTGGATTCCCTATTAAGGACTACGTGATAGTTTTTTTCCCCCCCAAAGAACACTGTACATCTGTCTTCTCTGTCTCCTGCCCTCACCTTGCTGTGCAATGAAAGAGTAAACCCCAGGAAGAGTTCTTGTTCTTAGGTAAAATCTCCTTCCTGTGTTGGAGAGGAAAAAGTCTTGCTATTTTTCTTACTTCTATTAAGTGAATAAATAGCCAGGGCTGGACTTAGCTATTTATGCTAATTGTTTGAGAAATACTTATTGTGTGCTGAGTATGGTGCTGGGAGCAGTAGGATACATACAAAGATGAGTAACATGAGGTCCCTAAACTTACTCGATTTAATTCAATAAGCATTTTTTATATACCTATCTTGTGCAAGGCACTAGGGATATAAATATAAGATCAAAAAGATAGAAATAGTCATGTCCTCTGGGAGCTTTCATTCTACTGGGGGATGCAATATATATATATATATTATATAATAAGTAAAAAACTATATAATATAGTAAATTATATATATGTATATATATATATATATATATATACACATCTAAATTGATATCATATCTATAGGCAGGTGGGACTTTGGCTGGGTGAAGTATATCTGCTAACCTGAGCAATCAACTTCTACCTCTCATTGCTACTGTCTCATTTCTTTGTTAAGTGTCTCTCAGGGTTCATAAAACAATCTAGCAGGTATGGCTATCTGAGTTACTACAGTCGCAAAAATTTTGTTTTTCATCAATTTGCTCCCTAAGATGGGAAGAATCTCCTCTGCTTTTTAGATTAGTTTCCTCTCTTTTGACCTCAGACCGTACACTTAAAGGTCAGAACAAGAATTATTGTAGATGTCTCTCTACTTTAATAACAGTTTCAAATAGTATAGGTACACAGATAAGTGGCAAAATAAGACAACGCAGGCTGCAATATGAATTGTAAGTGTATGTGTTGGGGGGGGGTGTAAATCCTTTTCCTCAACCACTCTTCCCCACTGGTCAGAAGAGGAAATGGGAAGAAAGTGATCACACAGGCAAATGGAGGGCAGTTTCCTTAGGCGATACTATAGGGAAGCGGGGGAAAGAAACGTGCTGTGGACTAGATTCCAAGCTCTTCCAAAGTATCAAGAGCACCGCCCAGAGAAGAGTGGTAATGTGGTACACTGAATTTATTGTCAGAGAACTGGGGTTCAACTCCTCGCTCTGATGTGTGCTAATCGTATAACATCGGGTAAGTCACTTAGACTCCCCGAACCTCGGTTTTCTGATCCGTAAAATGAGGCACTTTAACTAGATCATCCGTAAGTGACATTCCAGCTCTAGTTTTATAGACTTAGATTTGGGGCTGAGTCCTACGTCTGCGTTTCATTGCCTGTGTGACCTTGGCTGCTCAAGGTCACTTAACCTCTCTAGGCCTCGGTTTCTCATCTTGGAGGGAGTTGGACTGGATAACCCTTCTAGTTGTAAATCTGTAAGCCTTTCCTGGGCTCTCCTCAAGGGCTCTTTGTTGTCATACTCTGGGCTCTGTGAAGCTATTTGGAAGCCTCAGCAATGCCCTAACAATAGTAGATACTGTCAGTCACTTACAGCTAGATTTCCTTGTCAAGGGCTTTTCCCATTCTTAAACTGCCTACCTGCTATGATGGAGCCAGGTGGAAGGGCATAAGCTCTGGGCTTGGATTTTGGAAAACTTCAATTCAAATATTCCCTCAGATACTCACTAACTATGTAATCCTAGGCAGCTCACTTAACCTTTCTTGGCCTCAGTTTCTTCATCTGGAAAATGGGGATAGTAATAGCACCTACCTCACAGGGTTGTTGTGAAGAATGAGATAATCCATGTAAACTATTTTACACACCTGCCCTCAAGGATCTTAAATTTGTGTTTGTTTGTTTTTTTTATTAATTTATTTTGATTTATCAATAATCACTTCCATATGCTTTTGAGTTTTAAATTTTTCTCCCCCTCCCTCCCCACCTCCCTTCCCAAGACAGGGCATAATCTGGTATAGGCTGTACATATCCATTCCTATTAAACATATTTTCACATTAGTAATGTTGTAAGTAAGAATTAGAACCAATAGGAGGAACCACCAGAAAGAGGAAACAAAACTCAACAGAAGAGAAAAGAAAATAGCAAATAGTATGCTTCGATCTGCATTCAAACTCCATAGTTCTTTCTTTGGTTGTGGATAGCATTTTCCATCATGAGGCCTTTGGAGATGTCTTAGATCCTTGTATTGCTGGGAAGGGTTAAGTTTATCAATACTTGTCATCGCACAATGTGTCTGTTACTGTGTATAATGTTCTCCTGGCTCTGCTCATTTCACTCAGCATCAGACCATACAAGACTTTCCAGGTTTTTCTAAAGTCAGACTGTTCATCATTTCTCATAGCACAGTAGTATTCATATACCACAACTTGTTCAGCCATTCCCCAATTGATGGGCATCTTCTCAATTTCTAATTCTTTGCCACCACAAAAAGAGCTGCTATAAATATTTTTGTACATGTGGGTACTTTTCCCATTTTTATGATCTCTTTGGAATATAGCCCTAGAAGTGTTATTGCTGGGTCAAAGGGTATGCACATTTTTATAGCCCTTTGGGCATAACTCCAAATTGCTCTTCCTAATGTTTGGATCATTTCACAACTCCACCAACAATGCATTAGTGTTCCAATTTTCCCACATCTTCTTCAACATTTATCATTTTCTTGTTTTGTCATTTTGGCCAATCTGATAGATGTGAAGTGGTACCTCAGAGTTGTTTTGATTTGCATTTCTCTAATCAATAGTGATTTAGAGCAAAGAAGCTTAAATTTGAATGGGGGAAGATAAGCCATAAAAGGGAGCTTTTACAAGGGCAGGGAGTTGGGGTTGGAGGTGGTGGAAGAGCCCAGAGAATCTGAGGCTGAGCCAACTTAGAGGCAGCCATGATTGTTGTGGTCACTTCCTTAGATGGAGATTCCAGGGTGGACTTCTCCAATTGGAGTGAGGAGTGGGGTGGAGCCATCTCCAGCATGGGAAAGTGGCTGGGGTGGAGGTGAAAGAGTCCAGAGAGTAGGTTAAAAGCAAAAGAAAGAAAAGAAAGAAGGAAAAAAAGAAAGGAGGGAAGAAAAGACAGGAAAAAATATTGGATTAATAGTCAGAAGACCTAGGTTCAAATCTCAGCTCTGCCATTTATTAGTTATTCTCTTTGGCAAATCGCTGCTGCGCCTCAGTATCCTCATTGATATATTCTGTTATTTCTGCTCCGACACATCATGGCATGGAGGTGACTTTTGAAGGTAAAATGGGGATAATAATAGCACTTACCTCCCAGGGTTGTTGGACAATCAAATGAGATAATATTTAGCACCGTGCCTGGCACATAGCAGGTATTTAGAAAATTCTTCCTTCCTTTTTTACTTTTTTCCTTACTTCCTTCCCTCCCTCCCCTCTTCTTTCCTTCCCACCTTCCTTCCTTCCTTCCTTCTTTCCTTCCCTCCCTCCTTCCTTCCCTCCTTCTCTACTTCCTTCCATCCTTTCTTCTTTTCTTTCCTTCCTTCCTTCCCACCCACTTCCCTTTTTATGTAGCAGGGGCTCAGGAAACATTGCTGATGTCAGGAGTACAATATGGAGAGGCAGTGTGACATAATGGATAGAATGATGGACGTGGATGCAGAAACAAGAAGCATAATATAGTAAGGGTCTATTATGTGCCAGGCGCTGGGGGCACTTGACCTCAAGTAGCTTACATTCTTTTAAAGGGAAACAACACACACACACACACAAACAAGATTAAATGTACAAAAGATAGATGAAATAGATATAGACTAATCCCTAGGGGGATGGTGTTAGCACCTGGGGTGGATCAGAAGAGCTTTCCTATAGGAGGTGGGACCTGAGCAGAGCCTTGGAAAAAGCCAGGGATGGTGAGCATTTCAGACATGGTTGACGGCCTTCGCAAAAGCATGAAGGGGGAGAAAGATGATGGCTATGGATGGGGTGGCAGCAGGTGGGCCAGCTTGGCTCAAATGCAGAGTGTGTGAAGGAGAGGAATGAATAATAAACCCAGAGAGGTATGCTGGAGCTGGATTGGGAAGGCTTTAAAAGTTAAAAGGAGAGAGAGGTCTGTATTTTATTCTAGAGGCAAAAGGGATTCATGAGGGCTTCTTGAGCAGGGGAGTGCCGAGGTCAGACCTGTGCTTTAGGAAGACCTAATGGGCAGCTGTGCAGGGGTGGATTGGAGAGGGGGGATAAGGATGCCAATTAGCAGGCAATTCTAGTACACCCATATCCCTCCTCTGACCACCAAGCCCTGTGACCATGGCGGGCACTCTCTGGGCTTCAGACAGTTCTCCAAGAATATGAATTATAGACAGTTGCAGTCCGTCTTTCCACATCTGTAAAATCACAAGCCTTTGATGTTCATAAATTCAAATCACAAGTATTGGTGATGCTATAAAGTAGTGGTGACAAACTCAAATAGAAATAAGGACTACTAGCCTGTTCATAAGGATCCTTACTGGCCACCTATTGCCTTAGAAAGCCCTTTTAACATTATCTATGCTCTATCGTGGGCAATTAGGTGGCACAGAGGATAGTGTGCTAGGCTTAGAGGCAGGAAGACTCATCCTCCTGAGTTCAAATCTGGCCTCAGACATTTATTGGCTGTGTGACTCTGGGCAAGTCACTTCACCCTGTCTGCCTCAGTTTCTTCATCTATAAAATGAGCTGGAGAAGGAAATGGCAAACCACTCCAGTATTTCTGCCAAGAAAACTCCACATGGAGTCACGAAGAGTCAAACACGACTGAAATGTCCCATTTTATTTCTATTTATTTTGTTAACTATTTCACAATTACATTTTATTCTGGTTCAGGCTGTACTTGAGAGTCTAGTGTGTCTGACATCTCTGTAATATTGACCCATAGGCCTATAACATGAGTCACTGTTTTCCACCAGCTGCTTAATTCCAAGCTCCCATTGAGGCAGGAGCTATAATAGCTTGGCCTTGGGAGAGGCTATGTTGGGTGTCTGTGCTGAAAAAAAAAAGTCTGTAAGGAGAATAAATAAAATGCCATCTACTTCCAGAGAGAGAACTGAGGCATTCTGAATGCAGATTGAAGAATACTTTTTAAGCTTTCTTTCTTTTTCTTTTTGTCTGTATTTTCTTTTGCAATATGGCTAATATATTTTGCATGGCTTCACATGCATAATCAATATCAAATTGCTTGCCTTCTCAAGGCAGGGAGGGGCAGGAGGGAGGGAGAAAATATAGAACTCAAAATTTAAAAAAAAGAATGTTAAATTTTTTTTACATGTAATTGGAAAATACTTAATGAAATAAATAAGATATATGAAAAAGAAAAAAAGGAAAATAAATGTAAATGGGGGGGAAGTCTGTAAGGACCTTGTCCTTGAAGGCCTTGTACCCAAATGACTGATTGCTGTTACTAATTAAGCTTTTATACGCACTTTGATGCGCCATGAAAGTGTTTTTGTGGCAAGATGATGACCCAGGAGAAACACGAGTTCTGACAGGCCTCACTAAAATGGAAAGGCTTTGTGTATTGAGTATCAGCTTTTGGATAGTGTAGTGGACAAAGTCCTGCATCTGGAGCCAGGAAGAACTGATTTCAAATTCAGCCTCAGACACTTACTAGAGGTATGACCCTGGGCAAATCACCTTTGCCTGCCTCAGTTTCCTCAGCTGTAAAATGAGGTAATAATAGCACCTTCTCCCCAAGGTGATTTTGAGGATAAAATGAGATGATATCTGCAAAGTGCTTTTTAAATCTTAAAGTTCTATATGTGTTAGCCGTTATGATTATGAACCGTCTGTTTGTCATAGAGACCTAGATTAGCTAAGTATGAACACAGATATTGAATGTATGTAAGAGATTGTGCAGATCTCCCGGAAAGTGGGCGGCCTGGACATTGCATTGTTTTCCTCTATGAGCAGGCTCTGTTTCCTGCTACGGTTCTCATAGGAGTGCTGGCTTCTGGACTCTTGGAGGACCCCAAGGAGAACATTCAGTGTCTGGTCTTATCTCCCTGCACCTACTAGGACTTACTAGGGACTAGCTCACTCCTTGCTGCCATTCTGACAAGCTAGGGTTTGGGTCCCACTGGCTGTAGGCCCCATTGGTCAGTGATTGGGCTGGTTACAAGCCCCAAGGAATGTCCCCATTTGGAGTGCTTGTACGCTTCTGGAAAGGTTGTTTTTGGTGTGTGTGTGTGTGTGTGTGTGTGTGTGTGTGTATGTGTGTGTGTGTGTAGTCCTGGACTGGTTGGATGCTCTTACTGGTATCTATTAAATCAATTTCCACTTTTAAATCTTTGCTGAGGTGTTTGTTGGGGCATCTGGGTGGGTTAAAATCTTTCATGTCATCATTTTAATCAGAAAACTGAGCTTACGTTCTAGTAGAAGGGTATAATCCACATCGGAGAATGGAGGGGTCAAGGAGGAGAGTTTTGGTCTGGGGAACCAGAGGGACTGTGAATGATGCCATAGGGGCATCAATTGTCACACCCTTCCCATTGGTAGTCCTTACAGCTAGATATAGTGGGTTAGGTACATTTGGACTCACTAATCAGTCAGGGCAGCTAGGTGGCAAAGTGGATAGAGCGCTGGGCCTGGAAGTCAGGAAGACTCATCTTCCTGAGTTCAAATCTGACCTCATATACTTACTAGCTGGGTGACCCTATATAAGTCACTTTAGCCCCATTTGCCTCAGTTTCCTCATCTATAAAAAATGTGCTGGAGAAGGAAATGCTAAACCACTCCAGTATCTTTGCCAAAAATACTCATAAAGACTCAGATATGACTGAAAACAACAACTAGATAGCTCCATCTCTAGGTGGATCATCAAAGTCAAAGCCGAGTAGATTAGTTCTCCCGGAGGGGAAAGGGAACGAGTACTTATTAAGCACCTACTATGTTCCAGGCAGTGTGCTAAGAACTTTAGCAATATCATCTCATCCCTCTGGAGACTGAGTCCAGAGGGACTGGGGACTCATCTGACATACACGTGATAATTTAATGTCTATAAACTGATGAGAAATGCAGCATAGAGCCTTGAGTGATGCCCCCCGGTTAGGAGACGGGATGCGTGATGATCAAGTCAAGGAGGTGAATGGGAGTGATCAGCTGGGGAGAAGGAAGGCCAGGAGAGGGCAGTGTCGTGTCACAAAAGCCAATGGAGTCTGGCAAGTGGTTTACAGTGTCAAAAGCTATGGAGAGGTCAAGAAAGATGAGTACTGAGAAAAGTCAGTTGGATACAGCAGTTGAGAAGCACAGAGGACCCACTTGGCCTCTCTTGGTCCTTTTCTCTCCTGGGGGGAGCGGAGTTCCGGGCAGGTCCCCAGAGGGCTTCCAGGCTTCAGGCTTTCTGCCCTGTAGTTCTGGGTGTGGACGCTCACTACCTCTGGTTCTCTTTCATTCCCTCCCTCAGAATCCCTGTTTACTGAAGGAGCCCTCCTCCTTCCTCTGCCACCTCATGATTCACATTCACATCCATTAGGACTGGCTGGGCTTGGGTCTTAATGACTATATTGGGAAGAGAATTTATGTCACTAAATCTGCTTGGGGCTGATTTCAGGAGGGATATTTTTTCCCCTTTATTAGCATCTTGGTCCAAGATTCTCTCTAGTCTGTTATAAACTGTCACAGGGCAGGGTTCGTCCACCTCTCACAGGGAGGACTATGAAAGTGCTTGCAGTAGCCATTAGGCTGGGCCCTGGCCCTCTTTCCAGAGAGAAATTCATGACAAAACCCAGAATTGTTTTGTTTTCCCCATGAAATGTTTATACAGGAGGATGAATTTATTTGGAATTGGAAAAAAGGAACCCAAGCAAATGTCTGAGACAATCCCAAACTGCAAGTCCCTGGGGCAAGATGAATTGAAGCCCCTTGGCACAGTCACCTAGCATGTTGACCATTTTGATTCTAACCAAAATGCTGTATAGAGTAGGTGCTTAGTGTTTGTTAATAAGACATTAATATTAATAACACTAATTAATATTAATAGCTATCATTTACATAACACTTTAAGGTTTGCAAAGTGATTTACTAATATTTTCTCATTTGGGCGTCACAACGACCTTGGGGAAGTAGGTGCTATTATTATCCCCATTTTATAGATGGGGAAACTGAGGGAGGCAGAAGTTAAGTGATTTGTCCAGGTCACACAGCTAGTAAGTATCTTAAGGCTGAGTTTGAGTTTAGGTCTTTCTGACTCAGAGTATAGTGCCTAAATCATTGTCCCACAGACACTGCCATTATGATTCATCATCTAGTAGGGAGATAAAACCCCAACATAGATATTTCATGATAAGTATCAGATAAGACAGATGCAGAACAAAGTGCTAGGTGAGACCCGAGGTGGAAGATTGTTACTGCTCAGAGGGATCAGGGAAAGCTTCTTGGAAGAGGTGGCAATTGAGTAGAACTCTAAAGAATGGATAGAAATTCATCAGGCTGAGAGGAGAAGGATGGAGGAGGAAAGTATATTCCCAAGAGTAGCAAGTAACCAAGTTTGGATGAATCATGGAGTGTGTAGCGGGAAAATAAGGTAAAATAAGGCTGGTAACCCCAGATTGTGAAGGGTTTTGTCTAATCCCTGACCCAGACATCTCTTTCCATTTCCATTTTCCATCTTGCACCTGTCTTTGTGCTAAAAATATTATTGATCACATGGTAAACCCTCCAAGAGCCAGATTAGCTATAGAATTTGTGTTGGTGTTCAGAGTTTTCTCATCTACTTCTGCTCTTTCCCTCTCTCCCTTGAGAGGAAAGTTCATGACCCCTTATTCTTATGCTATGGACTTATCCCCTCCCAATTCCCATCTATTTTCAGGAGTCATCTTGGAAAGACTCAATAAATTAATTTATAGTAATTTTCATGGTGGTTTTTTTTAAACCAATAATTTATCACAAACCCTGTAATATAAGATGAGAAAATGACTCTTCTTGTTGCCTTTGGACATGCAATAAAACCAACTCTGCCAGCTCTTTCCTTTCTATTTCTACTTGGTACCTATGAGCCATCCTTACATTCAGCTATGACATCCTTCTTTCTCCCACTTTCATTTGTAATAAATATGTCAAGATTGCTATGGTTCAGCTCTTCCAGTAATATGTTCATCTGCTGGTCATTAAACAAAGATCTCCCATTTAGAGTGCCAACAGCCAGTTAATGTTTATAGGTCAGTCAGTCAGTCAACGAGGATTTATTAAGCACTTACTTATATATGTACACCAGACCTTGTGCTATGCACTTGGCATATAAAAAAAGGCAAAAACAGCTCCTGCTCCCAAGGAACTCATAGTCTACTGGGAGCGACAATATACAAACATCTATGAATGGACAAGACATATATACAGGGTCAATTGGAGGTGGGTCCAGAGGGAACGCACTACTATTAAGGAATTGGGAAAGGCTTCTTTCAAAAATGGGATTTTGGCTGAGATTTGAAGGAAAACAGGGGAACAAGGAGATGGAGCTGAGGAGGGAAAGCCTGGGAGACAGCTTGGGAAAATACATGGAGTTTAGAGATGAGTGTTTTGTTTGAAGAATAGCAGGAAAACCAGGAGTCTAAAAATTGTATGGTTCTTAATGATCTCTGCCCCCTTTTATACCACTCTGTCATCATCATGGCCGAAGGGGGCTGTACAGGATGGAGGGCCATTTTGCAGTTTTCTTTGTTTCTTGGGTTTCCAGGGCCAAAGAATTCATCACCCAGTGACCAGTCTATAGAAAAAGTAGGAATAATAGGTGGAACTCACAGAGGAGCAATAGTTGTAGACTCAAAGTAAGGAAAAACTTCCTAACAATTTTAGAGGGGAAAAAACAGAATGAGCTGCTTTGGAATGTAAGAGTTTCTCTCCTTATTCCAGATCTTCAAGAAAACGCTTGATGGTTTCTTCAGCTGTGGGTTGGACCACAGTCTTGAAAACCCAGGACCCTCAGATTTGGAGAAGCTAAATGGGATAGTGGATATAAAAGTTCTTGCTAAGGATATATGTGTATACATATACATATATACACATAGATATATACATATAAATGTATATATACATTTATATGTATATATACATTTATATACACATGCATATATACATTTATACACACATGTATATATACATTTATACATATATACACAATGGATACTCCCTCAGGCAGATTGACTACTGTTTATAACTTATAGTTCTAGAGTGTCTGAGGCACTGAGAAGTTAATGACCTGCTCATGTTCATACAAGTATTTGTCAGAGACAGGACTGAAGCCCAGATTATCCCTGACACAGAGCTGTCCCTTTATCAACACGCTATGCTAGGTGGAATAGCAGATAGAGCTCTGGACATGGAGTCAGGAAGACCTGAGTACAAATCTGGCCATGTGTGTGATCCTGGGCAAGTCACTTAACCTCTGTCAACCTCAGTCTGCCCATCTATAAAATGGGGATTTATAATAATAGTGTCTACCCCCCAAGGTTATTGTGAGGACAAAATGAGATAATATTTGTAAGGTGCTTACACTATATAAATGCTGCTATAACAATAATAATAATTATTATCACATACATGTCAGGTACAACAATTTCTTATCAGCCAATCAGCTAGCATTTATTAAGTGTCTACTGTGCGCCAGGCACTGTGCTGAGTGCTGAAGTCCGAGGGGTACTTGCCCTTAATCTAAAGATATAGATGGGCAGTGGAATTTCAGGAATTAGAGACAGAAGGCTGTATATATAGTCAGCAGAGTGAGCTCAGAGTTGAAGTGAGTTTTGGTGGCTTCAGATTCCTAGTTCTAGGAGTGACCATTTCTGCGTGTCTGGGACCACCTGTCCCTCGCTTCTTGACTGAATGGGTAATGATGATGAGGCAGAAGGATAAGTTAGCACCTCAACAGTCTGCAAAACTGAGGCTGTTGTCCACAGGGTGAGAATAGAGACAATATAGGGGTGCCAGTTTGGGGATAGTCAAAAATATGATATCAGAGCTGGAAAGGACCTTACAATCCATTTAGTTCAACTCTCTTGTTTAAGAGGAGGAAACTGAGGCCCAGGAAAGGGAAGTCATCTGCCCAATTGCACAGAGTTTAATGGTGAAGCCCGGATAAGAACCCAGGTTTCTAGACTCCCAGTTTCTTCTTTTTCTACTACTATTTTTTTTTTTTTACTTCAAGGTATATTCTTTTAGTTGTGGCAATGAGAGGAGTCAAGAGTGTGGGGAAGGGAGGAGGGACAGTGGGCAAGCCGCTTATTTATTTGATGCTAAGTCCAGACTTGGCAGGCTTCTCTCCCCCACTTCGTCCCATCCCCATCTCTGAAAGACTTCCTTTTTCCTTCCCTCCACCAAGCTTTCTAATGCTCTCCCTGTTTGTTCTGTTCATGCTTACTTCCCAGGGCCTTGAAGGGAATGAGGATGACTCCCAGAGCTTGGGACGTCTGTTTTCTAAGGGGCATCATGTACCATTTCTTCTGTATCCACATTCACCCTTCCCAGTCTGGAGAAGTTGACATTTGGCCACAAAACAGGTGCTATAGGGCAGCTGAGATTAACTAAATCTGTTCCCAGTAGGATGTATCTTGCTTGGATACCTCTCTTCTTTATCTAAAGGCAAATAGTTAAGTGGTAGAGTAGAAAGAGTGTTATATTTGTAGTCAGGAGGACCTGAGTTTGAATTCAGCCTTAGATGCTGATTAGCTGTGTGATTCTGGGCAAGTCACTTACTTATTCTTACCCTCAGTTTCCTTATCTTTAAAATGGGGATAATTATAGCACCTACCTTTCAGGGTTGTTATGAGGATCAAATCAAATGAGGTAATACACGTAAAGTACTTTACAGACCTTAAAGTATTTATATAAATGCTAGCTCTTACCTTTATTATCTGTCCATAAAGACCAATCCTACCCTCACCCCCACCCCCATACCAAACCAGAGCAGACCTCCATCATGCTGATTTATTGTTTTTGGTTATACTATCAACTCAGGGACTGTAATTTATTTCTTGAGGTTTCTTGACTTACCGTGCTTTTTCTTCCCTTTGTAGAAGTGTGTGTGTGTGTGTGTGTGTGTGTGTGTGTGTGTGTGCGCGCGTGTGTGTGTGTGTGTGTGTGTGTGTACCTATATCCCCTCTTTCTAGTACAGGGTCCAGGTTTTCCCATCTCGCCAGGTGGCAGTTGAGCCAGAGGTCAGAGCTGCAGGTCCAGAGAACCAGATACTGCCATGTTCTTTCCTACACCAAGCCTGCCCATCTTTGCTGACATTTGTCAGAGAGAGGCCATGGCTCTCAGTAAAGTTGCGGGGTTTGTCTTCACCCCTTCATCCTCCATCTGTCCACTGCCCCACTTTATGTCATTCAAGTACATCTCCTCCTTGTCCCCTGGCAGCCCAGAACCCTGAGGTGAGATATAGACCCCAGGGCTGGTAGGCTAGGATGCAGAAGGGGACCCTCCCAAGAAGGGGAGGCCGGATTGTGAGAGACCATCTTTCACCATCAATACTTGTATCTTATTCCCATACTGCACCACAAACTTCAGAACGGCAGGGATGGCGGCGTATGAATTTGCATCTCCGTCATCATGAATGTTTGCTACGATGTATTACTACATCCACTCAGCCAACAGTTATTAAGTACCTTGGGAGACACAATCCCTACTCACAGGGAGCTTACAGTTTAATAGATGATACAAGCTCACATACATGAAGCAATGAGAGGATAATATAAAGAATCTCACCCAACTGAGGGCTCCAGTCAATGCTGTAGAAGATGAGAGGACAGGAATGACTGTGGACTGCAGAGGGCTGGGAAGTCAACCCAGTAGGGGCGGGACCTGAGTGGAACTTTGAAGAGTGGGCAGGATTTGATTCAGTACCAAGCAGGGAGAGTGTTTTAGGAAAGCGACAACATTGTGAATAAAGTTTCAGAGGCAGGAATGATGAGGGCCTGCTCCCATTAGTTCCAGTTCTTGGCCAGAAGGGCAGGGACTGGAAAGTGTTGTTGGAGGAAGCTTTTTCACTATGAAAATGACAGTAAAACAAAGTCAAAGTATTTAGAGAAAAGTGGCTAACAGTGATTTCATTTTACTTCTGCTTAAGAGGGAGGGCCTGGTAGTGTCTGCCTTAGGCTCCCAGGTACTAGCATGTGGGAAGAAGACAGAACCCACATGGACTAGATTTAAATAGTGACTTGCTGTGTGGTCTTGGGCAAATAATTTTACTTCCTCAGGGACGCCATTTTCTATTCTGCAAAATAGGGGATGGCTTCATTTTTGTCTCCATAGTCTTAGAGCTTGTCCAGTGCCTTATTCAATAAATGCGCATGTTGAATTTTACTGTTGGATGTGTCAAGGTCCCTTCTAGTTAGTGTTTACATTTTATAGTCTCTGTTCTAAATATTCCGTATTTTCTAAGATCAGTCTCAACTCTGACATTCTGTGTTTCTATGGGAAATGGAGACTTCCTGTGGGCCTGACACTGCCCCTTCCCTTCCCCATGTCCCAGGTGGGGTGCCCTGGCTTGGCAGCCAAGAGTTCAGAGACTCTGTGTCAGAGATCCCCCATGCAAACTCTCTGACCCACTCACTCTCAGAGCTCCTTCCTCCTTTGCTCAGGGATTAGAAACCACTTGGCAGCACTGTCCTGGCCCTCTCAGCTTCTCGGGGTCAGGCCATGAGGGGCCTGGCTTCCCAAAAGTCTCAGCTGAGGGGGAGGGAAAAGGGTTCCCGTCTGTAGGACAGACTCCAGCTAGGAAGAGCTACTGAGAATAGCCCTCAAGGCAGGGTTCCAGGCTGCTCTGGCCTCTTGGCTGGGATCTGGGGCCTATTTATATCCCCTACTGGACAGGGAATTCTCACCTTGTGCAGTAATGAGGGGAAAAGCCATGTGACAATCCAGATTACTTATCTGTTGCCACCAGTCCATGTTTGTTACTGAAACAGATTAATCCACCAGCTGGGAATTGGTCAAGAGACCAGGGTAAACCAGGGGCCTCCTGCAATAGGGGGAACCATCACCTTTCACCCCATGCTCTCTAAATCCCATTATTGTCTGCATTAAGTTAATAATCATAAGTCATGTCTATATGGCCTCAAGGTTCACAAAGGGCTTTTCTCACAACCCTGTTGGGAGTACAAGTGTTATCATTCCTTTTCTTTTCTTTTCTTTTTTAGGCAATCAGGGTTAAGTGACTTGCCCAGGGTCAAGCTAGTAATCGTACAAGCTAATAGTATAGCTAGTAAATGTCTGAGGCTGGATTTGAAGTTAGATCCTCCTGACTCCAAGGCTGGTGCTCTATCCTCTGTTATCACCTGGTGCTTTATCATTCTTTTTCTATAGATTACAAATAAAATCAGAATTTCAGAGCTGAAAGGAAAGATCCAAGTCCAGCATAGGCTTGACTCAGAATCCCCTCTGACTCAGACTCCTTGACCAATGGTCATCAGCCTCTGCTTGAAGACCCCTCATGAGAGGGAGCTTGTCACCTCCCAACGTGGCCCATTGCCCTTTGGAACTACTCCATTCGTCAGGAAGTTTTCCTTCCATTCAGCCTAAATCTGCCTCTCAGCATCTTCTAGCCACCCCTTTTGCTCCTAATTCCACCCTCTAGGGCCAAGTGAGATTAAGCCTAATTCACCTGGAGTGTTTTAGAATTTCATTCTTGAGTTTCCCACTCCTTATGGGCTCACTTGTACCATACACCTTGAGACCATAGTATCCTACCGAGCCTTCTTCTGAACCCTTTTAAACCTGCTCCTCCAAAATCTCAGGTGCATTGCCAGACTGTCCCTGGATTTCCTCTCCTCCATCACAGATTCTAAGATGAAATTTTCCTCCTAAGCTTTCCATCATTTCTGTCCTGGCACTTCTTCCCTGTTAGTTAGAAACCAATTCAAGATAGAATTCCCCATTGTTGGCTCCTTCACCTTTTGGAAGATGAAATTATTATCAAGGCAGATCAAGAAATCATTAGCTGCTCTGCTTTTGGCAAAGAGAACTCTGGCTGAGTCTGGAGAACGGGTGACTTGTTGGGGGCTCCTTTTGTGTATGGGCTGGACTAGATGACTCCTAAGATTCCTTCCAATTCTGTGATTTCCAAATAATTGAAGTTCCCCCATCACTACTAAATCATGCCTTTGTGCCAGAATTATGATTAGTTTCTTCACTTCTCATCTATTTCCTCTTCTGTCCAATTGATATATACTATATTCCAATGACAAAACTCTTCCTGTTTTTCCTTTCACTGACTTCTCCCAAATGTTCTCCACCATCCTTCCTTTGTAAGTGACAAGGAAAACCAATAGATTAATTTATGTTGATTACAGATATGTATGCAGGGTGTGCATGCAGGGATATGCATGGTGCGTGGACTGAGTCTGTTGACAAGAGCAATGCACTGCACACCAACGTATTCAAGGGACTTTCATAGGTGAAGACCTGATTTATACATAAGAAAGGAGGTTTGGGAGTCATGGTTACTTCTTTGTATAAAGGTCTGTAAATCTTAAGGACCTTTAGCAACTTGCTTTAATTTTCATTTTCACTGGCTGTCCTCCATGCTTAGGATTCTCTCCCTCCACATTTCTGCCTCCTGGCTTCCCTAAAGTCTCACCTAAGATTCCATCTTCTTGAAGAGGCATTTCCTGGTTCCACTGAATGCCAGCACCTTCCCTCGGAGATGATCTCCAATTTGTACTGTCCGTACCTTGCATATCCATAGATATTGGCCTGTTGTCTTCTTCAATAAAATGTGAACTCTTTGAGGGTTGGGATCAAGTTTTTACCTTTCTTTGTGTTCCCACAGTGTCTGGCATATAGAAAGCATGTTTGTTGTCTGTTGATTTGACTTTTTTCTGTGTGGTAAATAACCTGGAACGAATGCACCATGACACTGCTAAGTTTAAAGATGAAACTATTTCCACGTGGTACAGGAAATAACATGGTACAGTGAAAAGAGCTCTGGTTTTAAAGTCCCAGGTTCTGTGTTCTAATCTTGGCTCTGCTATCTAGCACTTGAATGACTTTGGGTAAGTCATTTCTCTGGTCCTAAGTTTCCTTTAGTCCAATGAGCAGGTTGTTTGAGTTGCTCTCCAGGATTCCTGATTGTTCTAAATTTTATAATCCTATGACTCTCTTGGCCCTCAATTTCCCTGTGCTGGAATTTTTGCCAGCTGTTGGTTTCTGAGAGAACAGTAGCTTAGGCCCTTCTTTCACAGCCATGGAGAGAGCTAGCCAAGGGTGGTGTGAGAGAACCTGGGACTGGTCTGAGAAATCCAAGTTGATGGGATTTCTCTGAGTCTCTGCTCCTGACACAGCAATAGCTCCATATCTAATAATCAAAGGGCAGCTAAAAAAAGCCACTGAGGGCTGAGCCACTGTCCCTATCACAAAGCCTGGTGGGTTTCTTTTGGTGGAGAGTGCTGACATGGACTCTCCATCTCTGGGAGGGTGTCTGGGAGAGCGAAGGCCTGGGTTGGGGAGAGCCATGCGTGCCCTCGGCCTCGCGTGTCAGCGGACTGCCTACGGGAGTGTTGCTGCACAGAATCAGAGAATGTTAGAGGTGGAAGGGACCACAGAACAGAGACTGTTGGAGCTAGAAGAGATGTGGAAAGCAGAATGTCAGAACAGAGAATGTCAGAGGCAGCACAAGCTTAGGACGTTAAATCTTAGGACCCAGAGTACCAGAGTCAGAAGGACATAGAATGTTAGAACTGAGTGCTTGAATTGGAAGGAAGAGGCGTTTTACCTGCCTGCAGTATGTTGACATTGCAACCTCTTGTGTAGACTTTGCTATCTGTACTTGGGTGAGCCCAGGCAAGTCACTTCCCTGCCTCAGTTTCCTGCTTTGTAAAATGAAGGGGATGGCCTTGATGACCTTCCAGCTCTAAATGGGTGCTCCTAAGAGCATTCATTAGTACATAAGAACTCTAAATGTACATTAGAATATCATGATCTAAGCATATTAGTTGAGAAAATGTCAGAACTGGAGGGGCCTTACAGACCAGGGCCCTTTGGGGATTCTGGGGTCAGTCACTGCTGGGAACAAGAGGGAGTCACCACTGAACAGAGAATAGCCATGTAGAGCCAAAAGTCAGAGATGAACCTGGGCCCAGCTTCGCCTTGTGGCATTGCTGAAGACTGAGGCAGCCTAGAAGCCAGGATTGGACAATCAGCCCCGGATGCATGTGGCCAGAGTGATGGGGCTTCTTAACCTTTCTTGTGTCCTGGATCCCTAGGGTGGTCTGGTCTGGCGAAGCCAAGGGACCCCTTCTCAGAATCTAAATTCATAAAATAACAGAAGATTACAACTGGGCAGCTTAGATGGTACAGTGGATAGAGTGCCAGGCCTAGAGTCAGAAAGACTCATCTTCCTGAGTTCAAGCCCGGCTTCAGACACCTATTAACCGTGTGACCTCGGGCGAGTCACTTAGCCCTGTTGGCCTCAGTTTCCTCATCTATAAAATGAGATAGAAAAGGAAATGGCAAGCCACTCCAGTATCTCTGCCAAGAAAACCCCAAATGGGGGGGGGGTCACAAAGAGTCAGATGCATCTGAAACAACTGAACAGCAACAACACAAAAGAAGTAAATTATATTGAGATACAGTTATCAAAATAAAATACAGTTATCAAAATTAAAAAAAAACCCCAGAAACCAAACACTAAGATCATGGACACCAGATTAAGAACCCTCACTCTGGCCCAACCTCCTCATTGCTTCCAAGCTCTGCCCTTCCATGTTGTTGGGATGCTGCCTTAGGGTTGGGAGGTGAGCATTAATTTTAAGTTTAATTAATTAATTAAGTTTAATTTTCCATGTGGGTTAAGACTTCCATTTCCCTGCAGTCTTATCTTGTCTCCTTATCACTCTGGCCACACATATGCATGGTCAGTGGTCCAATCCTAGTTTCTAGTTTTTCTAGCCTTGATCTTCCACAATGCCAGGAGATGAAGCCGGGCCCAGGCTTATCTCTGATTTTTGGCTCCACATGGCTATTTTCTGTTCAGTGGTGACTCCCTTTCATGTGATGTGTCTCTTGCTCCCAGCAGTGACTGACCCCAGAATCCCCAGAGGGCCCTGGAGCCCTCTGAAAGGCGATGCCACTGCCAAGTTTCCAGGGAATGTGTTGGATAAGAGGCCTCGTGACTCTGTTCCCCAACTCTCTTCTAACAGTTCTCACTATCTCCCAGGTGAGTAAGAATAGTAACAGCCCCCCTGGAGCAGCTAAAATAGGCAGCTTCACACCCTGGCCCTCTAACGGACCCCCTCTCCCCTCCCCCAGGATGTGCTAAAACAAACATGCATGACTACTAAAGGTGTTAAAAATATCACCCACCACCACTGTCCCTCTGAACCTAAGTGTTGGGGGACTGTGACATAGGATCAAAAGTCCCTCTGAATGGTCATGGACCACACTAAGGTTCCTCCTCAAGCCTTGGCTGCCTCTTTAGCTTTGGCTAGTAAGTCAAGAGACCCAGATTCTAGCCCTGGCCATAATACTAATGTTGGAGGACCTTGGGTCAGTACTTTTTAGGATTTTGGGCTTTGGAGATGGAAATAATCTTGGTAACCATCTTGTCCAACTCCTTAATTTTACAGAAGAAGAATCCAAGGCACACAGAGAGAAAGACAAAGTCAAATGTCTAGAAAGTAGTAATGGCATGATTCAAACTCAGGACCTCTGCCTCCATATCCAGAGGGCTTTTCCATTATATACCATGTTGTCCCTTATGACTTCTCTTGGGCTTGAGATTCCTCATTAGCAAAATAAGGAAGTTGGACTGGATGATTCCTCCTTCTAGACCTGGCAGTGATGGGGCCTTCCTCAGGAGTAAAGAGGAGCCCTTGTACCCTTCTATGCTTCTTTGGGGAAACAATGAATTCTGAAAGTGGATTTCCCTTTTCTCCTTTTTCTCAGGGCCTGGAGCTGCCTGGTTGCCCCAGTAATAGTCTGAGCCTTCTGAATTCTTCTGGTATCCCCTAAGCAGCCTTTACCCTCCTTGGTGTCCCCAAGTCTACCAGGCCAAGGTGGGCACTGGGGATAATTCAGTTTGGAGGCTGAAGGGCAAGGCTGGCAGGGCTACATTATTTCCCCCTAAATCAGGCCTCAAGGGGAAGAACATCATGGTGGCCACAGTCCATGGGTCTTTGTCATTTCAGTGGCTAACAGCATACAGGCAGGCAGAAAGGCCCTGAAATTGGTGATTCATGGCAGATAAGAGAAAACCTCAGGGTCTTTGGAAGCTTGCGGTCTTCACTTGCCCATTCCTGTCTTTCTCCATCTCCATTCATCTCCTTCAGCCTCAGGCTTTCTTGGATCATGCTCATCCTTTTCATAGCACTTATAGGGTGAGGGTTAGCTCCAAGAAGTAGGTAACCCAGTCACTGAAATTGACCCATGCCCCATTCTGCATTGGACCATATTGTTTTCCGCACTGGTTTATGTTCTCATCCACGTAAGTTTATGCTGCCATCCACACTGGCTCATGGGCTCATAAACTAGATCACACATTCCTCTATACTGAATCATTTCCTTTTATACTGGTCTATGCACCTCTCTATATCAGTCCTATTCCCTTTTATTTTGGCCTTTCCTCGCATCTGTTCTGGTCCATGCTCTCTTCTATATTGTCCTACATCAGTCAACAAATATTTATTTATTTTTTCTTTCTTTTCTCTCTAAAAAATAATTTATTTATTTGTTTGTTAACATTCATTTTTTTAACTTAATAGTATTTTATTTTTTCCAATTACATGTAAAGATAGTTTTCAACATTTATTTTTGTAAGATTTTGAGTTCCAAATTTTTCTCCCTTCCTTCCTTTCCTCCCCCCTCCCCAAGACAGCAAATGATCTGATATAGGTTATACATGTACACTCATGTATAACATTCATTCTTGAAACAAATTTGGTTCTAAATTCTCTCACTTCCTTCAGCCCCTCCTTTACCCATTGAGAAGGTAAACAATATAATATCAGTTATATATGAAAAACATATTTCCATACTAGCCATGTTGCAAAAAAAAAAAAAAGCAAGAAGAATAAAGTGAAAAAAGTATGCTTCAATCTGCATTTTGAGTTCATCAGTTCTCTCTGGAGGAGGATGGCATTTTTCATCTGTCTTGATCAGAGAAGCTAAGTCGTTCACAGTTGATCATCATTACAATAATGCTCATCATGTATTTACTATTAAGCATTTACTATGTATCAGGGACTATGCTAAATGCTGAGGTTATAAAGAAAGGCAAAAAACAGGATCCTTGCCCTCAAGGAGCTCATAGTCTAATTGGGTAGACAACAGTGTTCTGCACTCCCCTGTAGGCTCCTGTCTATTCTGTCTGGTTTTCTTTTTTATGACTTGTGTTTCTCTCTTTGCTGATATATATTCTTTCCTACACTGACCTAGGTTCTTCTGGAAATGACTGGTAATACCCTCTGTGTTAGTCCATGTTCTCCTCTCATTCAATCTTCAGACTAGAAGCATGAAATATAGTCCCTGCCTGTGAGAAACTTGTAGTCCAGACAGGCAGCTGATCTACTCAGAATAGGAACCTCAGCTGGGAAGGGCATACATAGGATTGAGCTGGCAAGTAGCCCAAATATGTGTACGATTACATAAAGATCATTGAAAGCTTAAGTGGTCAAGGAAGTCTTTCTAGAAGAGGTGAGAACTCAGTCTTGAAGAATTGGTAGGTTTTGGATGATTGGAAAGGTACCAGGAAGACAATGAGGAGGTAAGCCTGGTTGGAGGCACTGGGAAGTGTAATAATCACTCAGTCATTTTCTTCAGTCCTGTCTGACTCTTTGTGACCCCATTTGGGGTTTTCTTGGCAGAGACACTGGAATGGTTTGTCATTTCCTTCTTTAGCTCATTTCACAGATGAAGAAACTGAGGCCACTAGGGCTAAGTGACTTGCCCAAGGTCACATAGCTAATAGGTGTCTGAAGCCAGGTTTGAACTCAGGTCTTTATCCATTACGTCACATCTTAGGAAAGAAGAGTGGTGAGGTAAGGTAGGAAAAGATCTGGGGTGGTGGGGTGCTGTTGAGGTGAGGTTAAGGATTTTGGGCTTGATACTGTATAAGCAGAGGGGAATAATTATATATTTGTTGGTATGACACACTTGTATAACAATGGACCATACCCATACAATACTTTTTTTTTTTGAGGTGTGGGGGAGGGTATCTAAAGGTGAGTTTTAGCATTATGTTGCTGGTTCCCAGGCCTCCACACTCACCATTGCCTGCTGACTTCTTACCATGTCCTTCCCGCTCTTTTCAGCTCACCTCTATATATTGTCTTTGACTGTTAGAATGTAAGCTCAATTAGTGTAGGGACTGTTTGGCTTGTGTTTTTATCTCTAGCCCTTAGTAAGGTGGCTGGCACATAGTAAGTCCCTAATAAATGTGCTTTGCTTCTCTCTCTCTTTCTCTCTCTCTCATTCTCCTGTCTCCCTGATCTATCTAGCTATCTACCTTTTACTGGCACAGTAAATTTCCAGTGAGACAATCCCTCCACCAATGTAGATCTCCAACTTCCAGGCTTAGAAAACCATCTGGAGCATTGAGAAGTTAGATGGCTTGCTGAGGCTCACACAGTCAGTCTGGATCAGAGGCAGGATCAGAGCTCAGGTTTTCCTGCCCTGAGGCTGGCTCTTTATCTCTCAGGCCACACTGCCTCTCACAGAGTAGTTCGTCTTAACCTCCTTGGCTTCCTTCCAGTCTCAGCTAAAATCTCACTTTCTATCAGAACCTTTCCTGATTCCCTGCCCCCTAAAGCTAGTTCCTTCCCCATGATTGTTTAGCTTGACTCTACCTTATTTGTACATGACTGTTTTCAAGGCATCTCCCCTGTTAGACTTCGAGCTCCTCAGGGACAACGACTGTCTTTTGACTTTCTTTGAATCCCCATTGCTTAGCATGGTGCCTGGCACATGGTAGGTGCCAAAAAATGTTTATTGGTTGACTTTATGAACCACAAAATGATGTTTTCCCCATAGCAAACAGGAGTTTGAATACTGTAAATGTTATTACCCTATTTTCAGGTGAGAAAACTGAGGCACAGAGAGGTTAAGGGATTTATCCAAGATCACACGGCTAGTGTTAGAAGAGGACTCAAATGCAGGTTTTTTGCTTTTAAGCCCAGTGCTCTTTCTACCACAGCCTGCTACCACTCATGTCCTCAGAAGTCTGCTCCCAGAGGGCTCACTCTCCATAACATGAGTTTGTTGTGCTGGTTCCAAAGTCTCTCAGTTTCTCAAGGATTTGCTCCATTTCTATCCTCACCTTCCAGTTTTGTGAAAGCAGGTGCTTTGGAGACACCATTCATCTCCCTTCCTGATGGCCTCTTCTTCCAAAGGCCTTTCCCCTGGGAGGCCCTCCCCATTTCATACTGAAGGAGTTCAGAACCAGAGCTGTTTGGACATTTAAATCATAACATCACACTTCATAAGTAGCCTGGAGACCAAGAGCCCAGCTACTACCCTGGCCCAACTTGCCCCTGCCTGGAGCTCAGCAGCTGCTTACAATCTTTCCCTCCCTTCTCCTATCATCATCCCTGCCCCATTCCCACTTGCCAGCATTTCAGTCATTGCACCTTCTGCCCATTATATGAGGGCTAACAGGTACTTTTGCTTTCTCACTCTCTTACAGGTAGGCCTCCTTGGGCAGAAATGACTTGCCCAAGTCTCTTACCAATGACTTATGAAGGTCACAGGTAAGTAAGGAGCAAAACCAGGATTCAAACCATGGTTCTCTGACTCCGAATGGAGTACTCTTTCCTACCTTGGCACCTACCTCACAAGGTTGTTGTGAGATCATTTTTGTAAAGCACTTAGCACAGTGCCTGGCACATAGTAGGCACTTAATGCTTCTTCCCTTCCTTCCTTCCTTCCTTCCTTCCTTCCTTCCTTCCTTCCTTCCTTCCTTCCTTCCTTCCTTCCTTCCTTTCTCCTTCCTCTCTTCCTTCTTCCCTCCTTCCTCTCTTTCTCTCTTCCTTCTTTACTTTTCCTCTCTCTCTCCCTCTCTCCCTCCCTCCCTTCCTTCCTTCCTCCTTCCCTCCTTCCTCTCTTCCTTCCTTCCATCTTCCCTCTCTTCCTTCCTCTCTTCCTCCCTTCCTCCTTTCCTTCCTTCTCTCTCTACCATGATTCTGATTCTATGACCTTGTCCCTATCCCTTCTTGCTTTTAACCTTCTGTCTCCTACTCATTTGTGATTCTCCCCTCCCCCACTTATCTAGTTCTGTTGACCTTTGAGACAATGACCAAGAAAACCTCCAAGGCTTTCCTGTCCAGGGACTTAGGACATTAGGCAACTTGCTCTTGGTTACATAGACATAGATATGGACATGGACATGGACATGGACATGGACATAGACATATTTAAGGCAGAAATGCAGATTGGAAGGAGGAAGACAATGACCATGCCCCCTGGACCTGGTTTTGTTCCTGTGTCCATCCTAACTCCCCAATTCATTTTCATGAGAGATCAAAAGAGTCTTGGGATTCGAAATTGGAGGATATCAAACCTAGAGAGCCTCTGGCAGTTTTCTGGAAGACCACCCTCTAAATTGATGCTGACTAGGTACAATTTAGTTATTAGAAATTAAGCAGAGAGCCACAAAGAATTTCTAACTTGAAGTCAGAGGAGGTCTCTGGCAAAGATTCTGCCCAAACCTGAAGGCCCTTTCTAGTGAGAGCCTCTGTGTATTCCAAAGACTTGGCATCTGGTGGGAGGAATCTCCTTTTGAACAGGAAATGCTCATTCTAGTCAAAGCCTGGAGAAATAGATAGAACCCTTTCATGGGGAAGAAAAGTGATTGAGGATTTTTCCTAGCTCAGTGCCTGAGTGTTCAAGGTCTCTGGTATTCTAAAAGAGCCAGAGTTTAAAAAAAAAGCCTCAGAGACATAAGATAAAAGAATTAAGTTAGCGTTCAGCTGAAGACTCCAGGTGACATCAGAAGTTGAAAGAAAAGCTTCACAACTTCATGCCCACTGGAGCAATACTTGACAGCAACCAATGGGGATTCCTAAACCAATGTAATGTTATCAAGTAGGGATCACAAGAGACTAGTGATGGGTGAACCCAGTGGGAGAAATGGAATGACATTACTTGAAGCAGAGGAAGCCCTGTAGCATTAGAGGTATGAGTTGTCTTTTCCAGGGATGGTCAGCGTGTTTGAGGGAGGATATATTCTGAGTTTATGGGGGAAATGTTTTATTTCTATTTTTTTATGCTTTGCTATTTCATAAAATATATTTGCTTTAAACTAATTGTGTCCTATGGCTGACCAAAAATAGTAAACACATTGGTAGGGGCTTGTTAGCTATGATTTTAAATGGATGTAGACCTATAGAGTACCTTGAACCTGGAGTAATCTTGTTTGGGGAGTGAATTGGAAGGTGCACCCAAGAGCTACTTGAGGGGCACTTAAGTCTCTGTCTGCCCCTAACTTTCTCTACCTGTGTCCTTCTTCTTCTTTGGCTAGAAAACTTTCCTATCCATCCTGAAATTTTCGCTGTGAACATTACTCTCTCAGTATTGGACAGCAAAGGGTGGGGCTCTATCTCTATAAGGTCCCTGTGAAAATGCACAAATTAGCCATTTAGAGGGAAATTTTGATGAAAAAATATAACAGGCTGAAGGGAATATAGAACGTTAGAGCTGAGAAACTTAGAGATCATCTGAGGGGTCATAACCCCTTCATTTTACAGATGAGGAAATTTGTGCGAGTCACTTAAACTCTCTGAGTCCATGTTTCCTCATCTGTAAAATGGGGCTAAGGTTTTTATTGCTTACCTCTTAAGGTTGTTGTGAGTTTCTAATAAGACAATATATGTCAAACTAAAGTGCAAGCTTTTGTTATTATGAGGGAAGTGACTTGTCTAAGAACACAGGGGAGGGGAAGACAATGAAACAGAACTGTAACTTTGGTGGGGTGACTAGAGCTTTGTCTCAGGGTGTCAAAATTTAGAAAGCCCAGCTAGGGAAACTGGAAGCCAGTTTCTTCCCCCTCCATGGGCAACTGTCCTTTGTACCACATTGCCCTTAGTAGTGGCCAGGCCTTTAGCAATTACATAATAGATGCTGTATAAATAATTATTCCCTTCCCCTTTAGCAGCACAAAAACCTTGGTTGCTGTGGAAGGCTGTTCTTACCCTTATTAGCCACAGCCTAGAGCCCCCAACTCCGACCTTGTCCCTAGCAGTCACTGATTCTTTTTTTTTTCCTTTTCTTTTTTTAAAATTTTTAACATGTGTTTTTAAAATTTTGGGTTGCAAATTTTCTCCCTTCCTCCCTTCCCACCCACCCTCATTGAAAAGGCAAGCATCTCGATACAGGTTATAGATGTGCAATCATGCAAAACACTTCTGTAGTAGTCCTGTTGTGAAAAACTCAGTATATTTCCCTTCATCCTATCCTACCCCCCATTTATTCTATTCTCTCTTTTGACCCTGTCTCTCCTCAGAAGTGTTTGCTTTTGATTATCCCCTCCCCCAATCTGCCCTCCCCTCTATCAACCCCCTGCTCTCTTGTCCCCTTCCCCCCTTATTTTCCTGTAGAGTAAGATAGATTTCCATACCCCATTGTGCATGTTATTCCCTCTTTAAGCCAAATCCTATGAGAATAAGATTAACTCATTCCCTCTCACCTTGCCCCATTTCCCCTCCACTGTAAAAGCCTTTTCTTGTCTGTTTCATGTGAGATATTTTACTTCATTCTACTTCTCCCTTTCTCCTTCTCCCAGTATAATCCTCTCTCACCCCTTAATTTTATTTTCCAGATATCACCCCTTCATCTTCAACTCACCCTGTGCCCTCTATCTATACATACATATAAATTTTTCCCTCCCACTATGCTAATACAGACAAAGGACTCATGAGTTACAAATATCATCTTTACCTGCAGGAATGTAAACAGTTCAACCTTAATAAGTCTCTTATGATTTCTCTTTCCTGTTTACCTCTTTCATGTTTCACTTGAGTCTTGTATTTGAAGGTCAAACTTTCTATTCAGCTCTGGTCTTTTCCACAGGAATGCTTGGAAGTCCCCTATTTCATTGAATGACCATTTTTGACCCTGAAGGGTTATACTCAGTTTTGCTGGGTAGGTAATTCTAGGTTGTAGACCTAACTCCTTTGCCCTCTGGAATATCATACTCCATGCCTCTGGACCCTTAATGTAGAAGCTGCTAAATCTAATGTTATCCAGTCACTGATTTTTAAATGTCAAGACAATGCCTCCTTTCTTGGGTAGTTGCATCCCGTGTGAGCTCCTCTACTCTCTAATTCCTCTTGTACAAAAAGCCAAGGAAGACACAAACCCTGCCCTCATGGAGCTTACAGTCTTGTAATGGATAAGGGACATAGCTATAGTATAAGACAAACTGTGTAGAAAGGGGCAGGGCTTTGCCCCTTGAGGATCATTCAAAGAAATTGCTTAAAAATAAATATCAGTACCATTCCACCTCTTCCCTCCCTCTCCTCCCCTTACACACACACACACACACACACACACACACAAATACACACGAACACCAGAAGGGCCCTGAGCTAAACATAAACTCTAGGCTGCCAAGTCCCAGCAAGACCCAAGTGGGTTTTCTAGGAATTTCCATTCCCAGAGGGGCTTGAGATGGCTTCAGAAGAGGCCAGTGTGTTTGACATTGGTCTGTTTTATTGACCCTTTCAGTGGGTAGAGTAGAGGGGCCTGGAGAGGAATGGACAGCACCAGAGAAGGAGAGTCATGATGGGGATAAAGAAACTCAGCCCTGGGCCTGGGTTGGGTATTTGGGCTGCCTGGAGTAGATAGGCTGTATCCATTGCCTACATGGGTGGATCTTTGGGAACCCATACCTGGTAAGTCTCCCTACCTGTCCATAACAAAATGCAGGAGCTACTGGGGGGAGGGAGGTTAGAGTTGTTGCTGAGGAAGAAGTCTTTGCCTTAAGCAATAATGAACGGGAAGAACAGAGAACCGGGGAGGACTTCTTTGAACAGTTGTAGATTAAAGTAAGCAGAACCAGGAGAACAATTTACACAATGATCACCAAAATGTAAAAGGAAGCACGGAGAAAAATCTCACTCGAAACAGAGCAGTTCCCAGGCATGACTTTAGGAGACTGATGTGAAGCACCCTTCCTGCCTCTCTAGAGAGGTGTTGGGGTCAGGGATATGAGGAATACATTGCAGGTGTTGGTTTGTTTTGTTTGAATTTGTTTGTTACAAGGGAAGTTTCCTTTCGGGGTGGGGGGGTAGGGACCAAGTTAATTGGAAGTAACAGCAATGTCTGATGATGATGATGATGATGATGATGGTGATGATGATGTTAAGTTGGGCAGCTGGGGGCACAGTGGATAGAATGCTGGGCCTGGGGTCAGCAAGATCTGAATTCAAGTGTGTCCTCAGACACTTACTAGCTCTGTGACCCTGGGTGTGTCATTTAACCTCTGTTTCCCTCAGTTTCCTCAATTATAAAATGAGGATAATAACAGCATTTACCTCCCAGGGTGGTCGTGAGGATCAAATTAGATATTTGTAAAGTGCTTAGCATAGTGCCTGGCTTATACTAGGCACTATATGAATGCTTATTATCTATTTCCCCCTAGTTAATAATAGTTAATGTTTATATAGCACTTCACATATATTATCTCATTTGATCTTTAAACTAATCCTGTGAGATATGGGCTATTATTATCCCCATCTTACACATGGGAAAACTGAGGCAGATAAAGGTTAAGTGGCTTGCCCAGGGTCATACAGGTAGTAGATGCCTTAGGACTTGAATTCAGGTTTTTCTCACTCCAGGTTCAGCGTTGTATCTGCTAAAAAGAAAACAAAGGCCAAGGTCATCCACTGTATCCTAGGCCATCATCAGTCATCCTGATTTTTGTCTTGCCAGTGGACCTAGATGACTGGAGGACGTAGTGAGGCTGATGATCTTGCACAGTTCTGCCTCTCTTAAATCCAATTCACATGCAAGTCAAGACATCACCCTGACATGCCATTGGTCCTCTTTGAGAACGAAGGACAAGCAACAGCAAAGAAGAGACCTTTTTGACCTTGGGTTCAACTTTGCCACATATAAGCTCTGTGACCTTGGGCAAGTCACATCCCAATTTTGGAATTCAGCTTCCTCATCTGTAAACTAGAGGGGTTGGACTTGGTGTTATATAAAGTCTCTTCTAGCTCTAACATTCTGCATTTTATATTCTAACATTCCCTAATCTGTGATCCTTTCCTGTTCTGACATCCTATAGTCTATGTTTCAACTTTCTTACGTCTCTGACATTCTATGTTAATAATAATAGTAGCAGCATCATTTATATTGGCACTACCTAACTGCCTAATATTCCATGGATCCTTTTAGCTTTCCCGTTCTATGCTTTAAGGCCAGAGATTTAGAACCAAGTTTTAGAGGTCATAGATGAAGAAACTGAGGCTCATAGGGATCAGAAATGACTTGTCCAAGGTAAGTAGCACAACCAGGATTCAAACCTTGGTCCTCCAAGTTCAAATGAAGCACTCTTCTCACTCCACCATGATTCTGAGTTTTGCCCCCATGCAGACCTGCTTTTAGCCCCATGTTTCCTACTCATTTGGGGTTTTCCCCTGCCCAACTCATCCTGTTTTGCTGGTTTCTGACACAATGGCAAAAGAAACCCCCAACTGAAGAGGTAGTATCCCTGCTGGCCCAGTCATTGTGTCCCCAGTTGCCATATTGGCTGGGGAGGACTTGCTGGGGTGTTGGCACTGACTCTGAGGGATGTGAGGCTATGAACAAAAGAGGGGACTCCTGCTTCTGCTCCCCCAGAAGAAAACAAAGCAATGCCTTTGGGCAGGGCAGGGCAGGAGGAGGGATGAGTTGGCCCCTGAAGGGGCTGCCTAGTTTGTGGATGGGTTTTCAGTTCCTCTCTTCCCTTTGCTTGTTGCCTGAGCCCTGGTTGAGAGAGTCTCTCTTACTTGAAGTGCTCTAATCACTTGAACTGGAAAAAAAGTTTAAAAATACCCCCAGATGTTTACATTCCTTCCACATGAGCTTCTCTGTTCTCACTGCAGTTTGGCCCTTTGATCGGTGCCTGCTGATTGGGAAGTGTCTTTGGTATTGGACACAGGCCCAGCTCTGCCCCCTGCTTGGCCCCCCGGAGGCTCCAGTCACATCCCTGAGTCCTCCCTGCCCCCAATCCCACCACAGTCTCCGAGGGGGTGCTGAGAGGCAGGGTCAAAGGGTAAGACACGGTGCCACTAGCTTAGGCTCTCACCCAACAGGGTGTCCTTCCCTGGACAGCGGCCAGACCCCTTAGGCTTGTCAGCCTCTTCTTATTAATAATAACAATAATAATGGCTCACATTTATTTGGCACTTTATATTAATAGCTCCCATTTCTGGAGGACTTGAAGGTATGAGAAGCAGTGCTGTGAAAGTGGAAAGAATAGTAATTCTGTTTTTCAGTCATGTCTGACTCTTCATGACTCCATTTGGGATTTTCTTGGCAAAAATAATGGAGTGGTTTGCCATTTCCTTCTCCAACTTATTTTTCAGATGAGGAAACTGAGGCAACCAGGGTCAAGTGACTTGCCCAGGGTTATACCGCTAGTAGGTGACTGAGGCCAGATTTGAACTGAAGAAGATGATTCTTCCTGACTCCAGGCCAGGAGCTCTCTCTACTGTACCACCTATTCAGGAGTTCAAATTTCAACCCTGCTACTTAACTATGTACTACTCAATATGAGGTTATGTCCCTTGACTTCATTTTCCTCTTCTGAAAAATGAGGGGTTTGGACTAGATGGTCTCTCTAAGATTCCTTCCAGTTCCAAATTCTATGATGTAAAGTTTAGAAAATCCCATTGAGGTAGGTGATACTGGCATACAATCCTTAGTTTACAGATGGGGAAACAGAGGCCCAGAGAGACAAAGTGAGTTACTCCTGGAAGGCATGAACCATGTCTTCTCCTTTCCTTGACTCCTTCACAGCAACAGACTGCATAGTAGTGACCCAATATAAGGTCCCTGTATTTAATGAGTACTCCTCCATCTCCAGTCTGTTATAAGGCAGAGGATGACCATATATTTAACTAATTAACTTTTCTTTCATTTAAAAAATTATCCAGGACTTACATATGAAGATAATGTTCTGAGCCTATCTTGAAACATTGCTGTTTGTTCTCTATTCTCGAAGAGGATCATGACATCAGGAAGATGATGCCATGACTTGCAAGTGAACTGGATTTAAGTGAAGCAAGGCTGTGTAAGGTCACCAGCCTCACTTTCTCCTCTGGGACCAGTAGCAAGATATAGATCAAGAAGATTGGAGATGGCCCCTGCATCTTGAACCATAAAGCTAGGATGTGTATATAGACAGTCAATGCACACTCAACTTGGATCCAGAGACAGTAATAGGTTGTGAAAGCTGGATGGGACCTTAAAATGAAGAATGTTAGAATAGATAACATAAAATGTCAGAGCTGGAAGGGATATGAGAATGTAGAATATTAGAACACTTCCCCCACTCCCACTCTCATATCCAATCGTTGTCAAATCTTGTCGCTTCTACCTTCATCACATCTCTGATATACCTCTCCTCCTCTCCTGACACCACCCTGGAACAAACCCTCATCACCTCATGTCGACACTATTTGCATTAACCTTCTGGTCCGTCTTCCTGCCTCATGTCTCTCTCCACTCCAGTCCATCTTCCATTGAGTTGCCGAAGTGATTTTTCCTAAAGCTCAGATTTAACCACGTCAACCCTCTACTCAGTAAAGTTCGATGGCTCTCTGTTACCTCCAGGATCGAATATAAAGTCTTTTGCTTGTTCTTCAAAGCAGGGCTTCTAGAACCTTTTCCACTTGCGACCCCTTTTCATTTAGGCAGCTAGTTGGTGGTGCGTGGCCTGAGGGTCTGAGCAGTGCAAAGTGCGCATGCTTTGTGTTCAGAACCGAGGCTGCAGTGAAGTTATGTGATGCAACACAGGCAAGTGCTGCCAGAAGCACCTCGGATTCATCACGCGTTTGATTTTTAATTAATTTTTGGTCATTGGCGTTCAGAAATCTTTTACTGTTGCCAGATTTTTTGACGACCCCATATGGGGTTGACCCACAGTTTAAGAAATGCTGATTTAAAGCCCTTTACAGCCTGCTGTGTTCTAACAATCTACATTTTCAGCCCTTCCAGCTCTCACACTCTATTTACCCCACAGGGCTGTTGCAAGCTGAATAATGATGATGATGATGATGATGATGATGATAGCAGCTAACATTTATATGGTACTTTACAAATATTATCTCATTTGATCTTCACAACACCCTGTGAGGTAGCTCATATTATTATCACCCCCATTTTACAGTTGAGGAAACTGAGGCAGGCAGCGATTAAGTGACTTGCCCAGGGACGCACAGCTAGTAAATGTCTGAGATCAGATTTTGAATTCAGGGCTTGGTGACTCCAGGCCAAGTGCTCTATCTCCCTCCCCTACCTAGCTATAAAGCACTTGACAAATGTGAGTTTGCATGACTATTGAGTTCTAAGACTTCTTGTAGCTCTCCTGTGCTATGTTCTATCAGCAGAAGTCTTTTTCAGTTCCAATATTCTTTGATCTGATGGGCTGAATTGTAGAAGATGTCCTCTGAGCTAGAGGGAGTGCAAAGAGATGGAGGAAGGCTTGGCATGTTGGAAAGAACATTGGATACTGAATTATAGGACCTGGGTTTGAGTCTGTGCTGCTAGTTATAAGCTCAGCAATGGGCAAGTCACTTAAAACTCTTGATGTCTCACTTTGTTTATCTGTAAAACAAGGAGTCTGCTCCAACTCAGGAATATCCCCAAAGTCTCTATCCAAAAGAAAGAAAGATCATCTCCTCTTGCCAGTCTCTGAGGTACATTCTGGCTCTAAATCTATGATTCTAGAAGTAGGATCAGGTAACCAGGAAAGGTTGTTTTCCCAAATTCCAGAATATTTGAAATTCAGCAGTTCACTGGGGCTGGGATTTTAGACCACGCCCCTTTCTAACTTGTCATTACAGCTCTTCAGATGGGTGTGGAGAGAAGGGTTGGTAGAGCTTTGTCTGTGACGGGGATTAAGGATCAGTTTTCAATCAGGTTTTGGGCTCAGTGTGTGATCAGCATCAAGGGTCCATCCACATGGATGAATGTATTTTGGCATATGTACTCACACACATTCACACAGAAATGACCATGTATGCAGATATAAACCCCACTTAAGGACCTGCACCTAACATCCCCTATAATACACATTATGTTCATGCAGTCGTTAATTAAATTTAAGGGGGAGACAAAGCTCACCCATGGAAACACCTACCCAGAGAGGCTCACAGAGAATTCCTTTGACCCTTTCTCCCATGTTACTGGAGCAACATTCTTAGTGAGGCACGCCCTTTAAGCTACACAAGAGTTTTCTCTAAATTCCATATAGCCCCCAGTGCTTGTAGGGGCTTACTAAGTATTAATTGATTGAATAGGCTCCCCAGACACTCAGTTTTGACTAATCTACTTTTCTCAGCTTAAAGACAGAGGGATGAAAAGAGAGGTAGATGACAAATCATTGGAAAGAAGACATGGGAATTCAAGAGCTCTGGCTTCAGTTTCCCACCAGGCTTTATTATTTCATGGTGGCTTTGGGGGATACTTTATCAGAAGACATTTATGTTAGAAGCTAGCCATATTAGAGAAAGCCTTAACTTTTACTGACTGGAACATGTACCCCAGAGGAGAACTCTGGAGAGGGAAGAGGTTCTGGCCCACGTTGGGCCAGATGCAGACTTTGTCTGGCCTCTCTGCCTGTGCCTTCTGCCCCCTGAGAATGGGAAGGCAAAAGTTCATCCCTGAGATGTTTTAACTCTGGGGTTGATATCACTCAGCTCAGTCCAGAATCCAAGTCCTTGTTGTTGAAGACATAGAATCTGTGGGTTACAGGGAAGGCAGGAGACCTAGCCATGCCTGACCCCATCAGACAGAAGCCTTCAGGGGGATGCTGTCTCGCGGCTGGGCCACCTTCTTCCTTGCTAGGGCCAAGTGGCTGAAGATCAAGATTAAGAAGAAACCTGGGGTGTCAAAGAGAGAGTCAGTCAGTTCCAGGCAAGAATATTGGCAGCTAGGTGGCACAGTGGATAGAGCTCTGGCCTTGGAGTCAGGAGGACCTGAGTTCAAATCCAGCGTCAGACACTTGACACTTACTAGCTGTGTGACTCTGGGCAAGTTACTTAACACAGATTGCCTCATCGAAAAAAAAAAAAAATATTGGTCCCAGGGGGCTTTTCCTTGATTTTAAGCAATCCAATTTGCTAGTAATTAAAGGTGGGTTAATAAATTTGCTGTTATTTTAATTCAGTTATTTTTTTTTCCTGGAAAGCATAAAATGATTATGTCAGGTGTTGATTTATGCTTTCTTAGTTTGGTTTTTTTTTTTTTTTTTTTTTAGGGGGTGGGATCTAGCTAGTTGGCCCATACAGCCATTGCTACTCACCGTTGTCTAACTTTTGTCAGTTCCTAAATTGCAGACCCGTTTCCCTCAAATGAGATAATATTTGTCATAGTGCATAGCATGGTGCCTGCCACATAGTAGGTTCTATATAAATGTTTATTCCCTTTCTTCACCCCCACCGCTCTCTCTATCTCTCCCCCTCACCTCCATTCTCTCTCCTCTTTATGTCTCCCTCCTTTGAGTCTTTCAGGGTGGAGGGGGGGACTCATAGTACTTGTGAAGTAGAATACCCTTATGCTTGCACTATAAACACAAACTTGGAGTACATATTAAGGGCCATGTTTTTAAAAGTATTTGGAAACCCATATGTATTCACAAAGGGTTGACTAGATTTTGGACTCCCAGAAGGCAGGGGTGTATCTAAAGTGCTGTGATACTCACTACCTAGGTGACTGTGGTTAAGTCATTTCCCTTCTCTGGGCCTCAGTTTCTCCTAAGTAGAATGAGAGGGCTAGGCTACATGATTGCTATGGTCTGTTCCCACTCTAAAGGGTTAACCCTCTGAATCTATAAATAGCTCTAGGCCTTTCTCTCCATCTTGATAAGTCTTATCCAGATCCAAATTAAGACCAAGACTTGACTTACCTATTGCTACAAGGGTGCCTACCATGATACCGACAGCAGACAGCAGCGTGGGCATTCCCTTCATCCGATCCACTTTGAGCAAGCATCGCCTCTCCGAGTTACACACACAGACCATCACTGCGACCAAAGAGAGGCAAATAGAATTTAGAGCTGGGAGGGGCCTGGGAACACAGAACATCAGAGTTGAAGGGAGCTGGGAGGATCATCCTCTTATCCATTATCCATGCTGTTATCCATGCTCATTGACCATCATGTTCAATCCACTTGTTTTATAGAGGGGAAAAGGAGACCTGGAGAGAGGAAATGACACAGGCAGGGAGTATCAGAGCTAGGATTTGAACTCTGGGCACCTGACCCCAAATCAAGTGCTCTCATCACTGTATCCCATTGCTTCCAGGGCTGATGCTGTAGAGGGTAATTGAAAATGAAAAGCTAGGGTTCTTCACTTGGGGGCTTCATGGGCAGATTTCAGGGGATACGTGAATTTGGAAGGGATGAAGCAGCTGGGTTGCAGAGTGGTTAGAGCGCTAGGCCTTGAGTCAAGGAGAGTTGAGTTTAAATCTGGTCTCAAATACTAGCTATGTGATCCTGGGCAAGTCACTTAGCCTCTGTTTGCCTCAGTTTCCTCATCTGCAGAATGGGGATAATAATAGCAGCTACCTGCCAGGGTTGTTGTGAAGATCAAATGAGATATTTTTGTAAAGTGCGTGGTTCAGTGCCTGGCATACAATAGGTACTATATAAATGCTAATTATTATCATTACAGGGGAAAATTACATCTTCATTTTCACTAGCCTGTAACTGAAATTTAGTATTTTCTTCAATCATGAATTTTAAAATATTTTTTTGAAAAGGTGTCCATAGCATCACCAGATTGCCAAAGTGGTCCAAGATAACAAAAAATCTTAAGAACCATTGATGAAGAGGGACTTCTTAGTCAAATATGGTTTAGATTAGATGTTCTCTCATGTCCCTCCAACCCTGAGATTCTCTGAAGAACTGGGAGCTGGTGGAAAGGGAATTTTCCAGTCTCCCTATCTTTCTGTCCACCCTGAATCCATCATCCTAAGTTCTTCTTCTGACTCCTTTTCTGTTATCCAAATACCATCTGGGTCACCACTATTACACCTTCTGGACTCTCCACGCCTCATTCACATCATCTGCCTTGAATACCCCTTCTCCTTCTGTGGATCCCGGATGTTGGAAGACAGACAGGCAGACGCATTATTGGTGGAACTTTGAATTGGTCAGCCACTCTGGAAAACCACCAACATTTGACCCAGCTATCCTATCATTAGGCATAAATCCATGGGGGTCAATAACAGAAGGAAAGGCCCTATTTATTTATACATTTTTATATTTATATATGCCAAAGAAGAAAAAGCTGAAAACAAAGATTGTCCATTGATGAAGGAATGGCTAAACAAAAATGGCAGTCTATGGATGTAATGGAATATTATTGTACTATAAGAAACAAGGATTATGGGAGATTCTGAGAAACATAGGAAGATTTTTATGAAGTGACGCAGAGTGAAAGAAAAAGAAACAAAAGAAGAAAGAAAACAACACTAAGAGGAAACGGAACTCAGATGAACAGCAATGCACAATCTTAGTTCTGGAGAACAGAAGATAAAACAGACACCTCTCCTCTTGAAGAAAGGTACATGTCTGTGACTGAAAAAAAAACTGCATATATTGTCAAATGTGGTTGCTTTGTCAGTTGGTTATGCTGAACTATTTTTTTCTTTGTTATAAGGGAAGGTTCAGTTCAGGGCAGGGAGAAAAATTGGAAATGATCTATTTTTTTTTAAGACGTCAGTTAAAAAAAAACAAAACACCTCTTGTGAGGATCATTCTACTTTAAAAAAAATAGGAGAAGGGAATTATTGGACAAGGAAAGTACCAAGTAACATCATGAAAAAGTTAGATTGATTGCTTTTTAATGGATGGGAAATGGATATTTCAGATTTAGCTTTGTGTGTACAGTCAGATCCCTGGCTTGTTAGAACAAAGATCAAAATCAATTCCAAATTAGAAGAAATAATAAAAATGAGAAGAATGTATATATATATGTCAGGCAATTCAAGCTGTTGATGCTAAAAATTGGGAAATACATAAAAAGATCTTTTTCTACTGATTGTCAACATTTCCCAAGGAAGTTTAAATGATCTAAATCCATCACCATAAGGAGAAGGCCAAGTATCTAAACAGATTATCAACATTTCCTAAGGGAGTTTAATTGAAATAAATTCATCACCATAAAGAGAAGTCTAAAAACTTAGAAACAGTGTTAGCCAGCAAATACTCGATTTTCTTGCCAAGAGGAGAGATATGGCAGCCAAGGCCAATACTGGTTTAGAATATAAACTTGTTTGTGAAGTCTAATGGGGAAGGGTAGTGGAGGATTATAAACAGTATCCCCTTAAAAAACAGTTAGAAGCAGTAGAGGGGCAAAACAAGGTTGCAGAAAGGTTGGCAAGAGACCCTAGGAAGCCATATCATCCATTACAAAGACATTTAAGGATGCAACTGGAAGGATGGGCAACTTGGTGGCTCAGTGGATAGTGCACTGTGCCTGCAGTCAGGAAGACCTGAGTTCAAATCCAGCCTGACACTTCCTAGCTACGTGACCCTGGGCCCATCATTTTACTCTGTTTGCCTCAGTTTGTAAATGTATGTAGTCCACAGAGGGATGAAAAGAGAGGTAGACGACAAATCATTGGAAAGAAGACACATACTCCCAACATACCCCCTGTAAAAGTGAACTGAAGAAGGAAATGGCAAACCACTCCAGTATCTCTGCCAAGAAAATTCCAAATGGGGGCTAGACACGATTGAAACGTCTGAATAACAACATGGTAGTACTTATATATTGCTTTCTTTTCAAAGAGATCTCATTTTAGGAGTGGAGCCTATTTTCTTTTCTTTCTTTCTTTCTTTTTTTTTATTTAGGCAGTTGAGGTTAAGTGACTTGCCCAGAATCACACAGCTAGTAAGTGTCAAGTGTGTGGTCTGAGGCTGGATTTAAATTCAGGTCCTCCTGACTCCAGGACCAGTGCTCTATCCACTGAGCCACCTCGCTGCCCCAATGTGGAGCCTATTTTCAGATGTGAACTATTTTAGGACCAGTGTGGCATGTCAATTCAATAGCAAACATTTATTAAATGCCTACTGAATGAAGCTATAAGGAATGTGTCTTTTGAGATGCAGGCTTAGAACCTAGGAGATAGTGTTTCCATAGGGATTGTCAATACTAGTTAGTTAATCAATAAACAATTACTAAGCATCTTCCATGTGCCAGGCACTGTGCTAAAGAGGCAAAAGATATTCCCTGCCTGCAAAGAGCTCACAATCTAATTAAAATATTTGCAGGACAGTTTTAATACTGACTGAGCCCAGGTTATGGTTGGTTTGTTTAGACACTGGGTCTCTCTATCTTACCTTGGCCAGAAATGCAGCAGCCTCTCCCAACCTGATCAGCACAGATGCAGCAGCACTCCACCCCACCCCACCCCAAAGCCTTCCCACATTGGAGTGGGACTTATTGAGGGCACCCAATCAGCTTCAGCCCTACTTCAGCTATGAACTCCTGATGTCAAGTGACCCCCCCCCAACCCCACCTTTCCCAGTAGCAGGGATAACAGGAATATACCACCACACCTGGCTCCCAGGTTAGTTTGAATTGCAGACAGGATGTTAAATGAGAAGTGACATGTGGAAGTGGAATGAGAAGGAGAAAATGGCATTTGGAGCAACAACACCTCTTTCCCACCACTAGTTGGCATTAGACTTATGACAGCCAGGAGACACCCATGTGGTATTAGCTTTGGGGGTATTTAAGATGGTATACTCTATACTTACGTGCCTAATATTTCTTAATTTTACCATGATTTTACTAATCCAGTTAAACTGTATGTTGTCTGATTGAATGTTAACAACATCCTGCCAGGGGGGATGTTGGGAGTATGTGTATGTAACACCATGACTGATGAGCAACCCTGGATGTAGAGCCTGGGATATAACATCACAGGGTTCCTCAAACCAGAGGTTATCTTCTGGGGTCCCACATATTAAGGGATCCTGTTATATCTATAGGACTATCCTGTCACATGTTAGAAAGAGCAGGATATCTCTTACATAGAGAACCATGTGGGGTGCTGGGGTGAGGGGAGGATATAAAGTTTAGATAAGGCATGGTTCTTGTCCTCAAGAAGCTTATAGTCTAGTAGAGGGATAAGACACAAATGCAAATAGCTATAGTATACTGTATTACATGATAATTAAATTGTTTTTTTAGTTGTTTTTAGTTGTGTCCAACTCTTCATGACCCCATTTGGGTCTTCTTGGCAAAGACACAGAAGTGGTTTGCCATTTCCTTTTCCTGCTTACTTTACAGATGAGGAAACTGAGGCAAACAGGGTTAAGTGACTTGCTCAGGGTCGCATAGCTACTCAGCGTCTGATGTATGTATGTATGTATGTATGTATATAGGTGGTTTGTAGGTTGTCTCCTTATACTAGGACAGGATGTGAGCTCTTTGAGGGCAGGGAATGTTTTTGCTTTGCTTTATATATCCCCAGTGCCTGAAACACAGTAGGCATTTAATAAATGCTTGCTGACTTGATTTGATTAGAGAAATGACCCATCCAGATCTAGGTGTAGCAGGGGTTAGGGACCAGAGCTATATATGCATGAAGAAGTTGTCTGACAGTGGGATGGGAGATCTTTTGGAGAAGGAAGATGAAGCCTTGAATGACTCATCCATTGACTCGTGGAGCTCTTGGGGAACAAGGACTACATCTTGTACTTCTCTTTCCAATCATCCCCGCACCTTAGCTCAGCAAATCTTTGGTTGTTCTACTCCATTGTCAGCCTTACCTCGTATTCGGAGTTTCTGGGTCTGAGCCGAGTGTGTCAGGAAAACTGGGACGAAGTACTCTTGGGGCTCCAACCAGCTGAGGGCCATGGTGAGATAGGCGTGGGTGCCTAGGAGGGGAGCAGGGAAAGTGTGGGACGCTGGGATAGACAGACATACAGGAAGACAGAAGGCAGCTAGGGCACAGTGTGGGATGGATCACAAGACTGAAAGCTGAAAGGCACCTTAGAGCTCAGCTAGTCCATCTCTTTCAAATAGGGAAACCAAGCCCCAGAAAGGGGAAATGACCTTCCACAAGGTCACGCAGGTTCTCTAGTTCCAAATCCAGTGTTCTTCCCTCAACTTGAACCACCCAGTCATTTGGCCTTCTGCTTCTGGTCCTCTACCCAAGCCTAGACTCACCATTGAGTGTCCGGAGCCTCCACTCTCTCTGTACTGTGGGGTCCTCACTCAGGGTGAAGGAATAGGGGTCATCATCATCAGCATGCTCTCCCCTCTGCTGTAGCCCACTGATGATCACTCCCTGTGGCCTATCCTGGGGAGTGCAGAGGATCTGGAGGGTGGAGGGGACAGGCACAGGAAGGGAGGGGGATTTTTGAGCAGGGGGTGGTGGATCTCGAATTATATGAAGCACCAGGGCTGCAGTTGTAGTCAGGTTGGGATGGTCTGCAAAAGAACCAAAGACCAAGGTCAAGGATATTCCCCCCTATTCCGAGTGGGTAGGGGAAAGCTGCAATGATTGATTCTGTAGGGAGTGGGTTATCTGGGAAGAAGGCTAACTATGGAGTGGGAATTTGGGGAAATCCCTCCTCATCTCTGTTCCTTCCTCAGGGGTGTGAAAAGATCAATGGTTTGGAATCAGAAGACCTAGCTATGGATCCCAGTTTCATCATTTACTACCCATGTAACCTTGAACTCCAGGTCTCCATTTTCTCATCTCTAAAACAGGGGAGTGGGTGATGTGATTTCTTGGTTCACAGACTTTAGAGACCTTAGAAGACATCCAGTTTACTTCCCTTATTTCATAGATGGTTAAGTGACTTCTCCAAGGTCACATGGCTAGTGTCAAAGGTGGCCCTTAAATCCAGGTAATTCTTGTGTCTAAATCTATAATCTCTAAATTATGCTTCCTTTTTGAGGTCCCTTTCAGCTCTAATCTCTGATTCTCAATCAAAGGACAGGAAAACATGCCCTGCCCCCAATCCACCCCAAGTCCTTGTATTTGGGAAGGGCCTTAGAGATATAATCCAGGGATTCTTAACCTGGGATCTGTGGACTTAAAAAAATTGTTTTAATGACTATATTTTAGTATCATTGGTTTCATCACCCTGTAATTTTTGCTTTAAGCTTCTAAAGACATTACCCTGAGAAGGAGTCCATAGACTTCACAGGACTGACCAAGAATCCATGATGTACAGACAGGTTAATAAACCTGGGTCAAATCCAACCCCCTCATTGTATATATGAGTGAACTGAGGCCCAGAGCCCAAGGCCACATAGGTGCTAAGTAGGAGATTCCAGTCAAATGCTCTTTACCATAGTTCTCTTCCTCCTCAAGAGCCCTGCCTCTTCTTACCATTACCCAGACATCCTTGATAGCCAGGGAGATGGTGGTAACTAGCAGATGCCATGGGCTCTGGCTGAGGTCTCCTACCTAGGTGGTGGAGGTGGTGGGTTATTTTTTCCCCCTTGGGCCTTGGAGAAATGTCTTATTTAGAGGGTGGGGTGTAGGAAGTATAAGGGTGGTAGGGACATAAAAGGGCAGTAGCCTTTTAAGAGAGAGCACCTTCCCACCAAATCTCCTGGTCAACCATTGGCCTCCTTCACCTGGTTGAGTCAGATGGTCATGGCAGAGGGTGCTGGGAAGAGATAGGGGAAAGCTCTCCATGTGGGGGTCATGGAACCCTGTCCATGGAGCTGGGTGCCTGGGGGAGTATCTCCACATCATAGACCTAGTTTGCAGGTAGAGATACTGCTTTAGACAGAGCTCTGCCAAAGTGGAATGAACTGGGTTGGGATGTGATGAATTTCCCATCAATTCCTGTCTTGAAAGCAGACCAGATGGATGATCACTTGTTGGGGATATTGAAGGGGGCTGGCTGCTCAGATAGATGGTCTTTGAGGTGCTTTCCAGCTCAAACTCTGTGATTCTGGCCTTCACACACTTCTTGGCTTTGATGAGAAAAAAAATTCTCTTTCTGTCTGTCTTCCTCTCACTCTTTTTTTCTTAGAATCTCTTTGTTTGACTCTGGGTCTTTCAGAGTGTGGGGCCAGCCCCTCCCAGTTTCTCCCTTACCCGTGATCTCGGCCACCACTTGCACAGTATATGTCTCCTTAGGCTGGCCTGACCCCAGTTTCGAAGCTGTTCGGACTTCCCCAGAGTGTTCTTCAATGGACAGCCACCCTTCAGAGTCATTCATCATCGAGAACCTAGGCACACGTTAGCACGAGGGTGGGGAGGTGACATGGAACGGACTGGGAGAAAGAAGGGATACCTAGAATTTGGGTGGATGAGAGAATGGCAGAAAGTGCTTCTAGGAAAACCTCTCTCCTTTCAGGAAAGGGTGTCCTCTGACAAAAATCACAACTTCTCTGTGACTCAGTTTCCCCAGTTGCACCGTGGGAATTGTCATAGTTTCATGATATCTAGAGCTGGAAGGACCAAAGGATCATATATTTAGAGCTGGAAGAAACCTCAGAGGTATTCTGGTTCAACCTCATTTTACAGGTGAAGAAACTGAGTCACAGAGAAGTTCTGACCTGCCGAAGGACACATAATTAGAAATTGGGAGAGTTGGGATTTGAACCCAAATCTGCCTGACTCTAAATGCAGACCTCTTTCCACTGAGTCATGCTACCTCCCTTACATATCATCAACACTCGGGTACCAAACCCAGGTTCTATCACTTATATATGACCTTGGGAAGGTCTTTTCCCTTCTTTGGGTCTCTGGTTCCCTACTTGTAATTACCTTCCATTTTAACTGTTTATATCTTCTACGTACCTGTTTCCTTCCCTATTGGACTATTATCTCTTTTGCTTCTCACAACAACCTCGTGAAGTAGGTGCTATCATTCTCACCATTTTGTAGATGAGGAAACCAAGGCTAAGAGATATTAAGAGACTTGCCCAGAGTCACACAGCTAGTAAGTGTCAGAGGGACGATTTGAATTCAGGTCTTCCTGATTCCAAGTCTGTCGTGCCACTTAGCTGCCTTACGGAAGTGGCCAAGGGGTAGACCATCTGGTCCAGCCCTCTCATTTTACACACAAGGAGAATGGGGCCAGGAGAGCTTAAAAGACTTGCCCAAGGTCTAGAAGGTGGTAAGTAGCAGCAGGGCTTCTCTCAGACCCAAGCTCTGTCACCCAAGGAATCTTGGGGTGGCAGGGTAGCCATTCCCAGGTGGCCAGGGAAGAAGGGAGAAGGGCTAGAAACCAAGGACAGAATAGCTCCCTGGGAGCTGCCCAAAGGCCAATTCCCCTTGATACAAAAGAAGATTTTCTAACGATGAGAGTTGTTCTAGAGGGAAATGGACTACATGGGCAGGTAGTGAGCTCCCCTTCACTGGCCTTCCAATGAACAGCAAGTGGCCACTTGTCTGGTTGTTCCAAAGGGATTCCTGTGGGGCTTTGGCTTGGGCTAGATTCCCTCTGAGATCCCTTCCAGCTCTGAGATTCTGGGTTTCTATGAAGGGCAACAGTGGGGGATCTGAGAGGGAAGGGGATGGGGACAGAAAACAAACAAAAGGATCCATTATTTATCAATGCCCCAGCCCAAGCACTCAGCCCTGGATGTGGGGGCCTAGAGGTGGGAGGAGGTTTGTGGCCCTTCCACCATTTCTGGGACAATGGACCAGGGAAACCATTATTGGATGGTGGCCTGAGCCTGTGCCTTTGCGGGGGGGCAGTGGAGGGTGAAATGGGAGAGCTTGGAACAATCCCAAAGGGATCATTTGGCTGCAGCCAAGGCACCAGGGACATGAACGCTTTGGGGCCTAGAAAGGCTCCCCAGCTAGAGGACAGAGATGGATCAACACGAGGGCAAAGTGAGAGACAGAATGGCATAGGGAATGTAGTATAGAACGTGGAATCAGGAAGAGCTGGGTTAAATCCTGCCACACACGCACTGGCTGTGTGACCCAGGACAAGCCTCTTCCTCCCTCTGGTCCTTAGTTTCCTCATCTGTGAAATGGGGATAATAGTGTTACTTACTTCATAGGGTTATTATGAAAATCAAAGAAGATAATGTATATAAAGCACTTTGCAAACCATAAAGTTTAAAGTTAGCTTTTAGACTTTGAACTCCTTGAAAACAAAGACTTTTGGGGTTATTTTTTGCCTTTCTTTCTATCCTCAATGCCTAGCACAGTGCCTGGCACATAGTAGGCACTTAATAAATGCTAGCTGACTTGACTTGAATATTATTTTGCAGAATGGGGTCTGGGGATGAGCCAAAAGCAACTGGAGGCTGGGAGAAGGGAGCTGATCACATGAGGTCAGAGCGGAGCCTGGGGCCAAGTCACATCTAGCCTTCATTTTCTTCATCTGTGAAATGAGAGAGTGGGACTAGATTGTTTCCAAGGTTCCTTCTGCCTCTGAACACTGGGATTCTGTCATTCTGCTACCGTAAGAATCTCCTTTCTCCCAATCAGGAGGGATCAAAGCAGTCTACCAGGACGTCGTCCCACCTGGGAGAATGCCACGGGGTGGGTGGGGGAGTGGATGGCAAAGAGAATGGAGTGGAGAAAGGGAGTGGAACAAAGAGAATGATCATAATAAAAGCTCACATTTCTATACTTTTAAGATCTCCAAAATATGTTCCTCACGACTCTGTGGGATAAATAGCATTATTATTCCTGTTTTACAGATGAGGAAACTGAGGTTCAGAGAAAGTGACTTGTCCACAATCCTACAGCTAGTAAGAATTTATCAAAGGATCGTAAATTTAGAACTAGAAGGAATCTTAGAAGTCATCACGTCCACCCTTTTTGTTTTACAGATGAGGAAACTGAGGCAGACATAGGTTAAATGGCTTGCCCAGGATCACACAGCTAGCAAGTATCTGAAACAGTATTCAAATCCAGGTCTTCCTGACTTCAGTCTAGTGCTCTGTTTCTTGACTTGAAGCCAATCTTTTCCCCCTTAAATTCAATAAACATTTATTAAATGCCTATTACATGCAAGATACTGTAGAAAGCACTAGGGGTACAAATTGTACTCAATTTTCAAAAATCCAAGACTGGAAGTTTTTTTGTTTTTGTTTTTGTTTTTGTTTTTGTTTTTGCTTTTTCCACAGCATCAAAAGATTTTCACCCCTTCTCCTAACCTCACTTCTCAGCCCCAGTCACCGATCCCTTTGCCAGTGTCCACAGCCATTTCCTTCCAAATCTGTCTTTGGCTGGATGGCCCAACCCAATATATAAATATAATGTGTAATGGAATAGAACACTTAAATGTATGGAAATATAAATTAGATCATATATATATATTCATCTATACATATATATGTTCTGATATCACCCTGAGCCTAGACTCTGATGCACAAATCATCAGAGGAAACATTCAAAAGATGAAAAGAAATAATTTTGGGATTGAGTTTTGAGACCATCCATGCCATTGTATATTATCATATACAACGTAGTGGCAAGAATGCTTGATTTGGAATTGGGGACCAAGGTTCCAATTTTGTCTGTGTCACTTAACTTTGGGACATTGGGCATGTCATTTTTCCATCTCTGTAAAATAAGTGTGTTGGCCTAGATGATCTCTCAGTCCCTGCACTCTCTCCCTACCTCCACCTCTGTTCTAAATGTGGGAGTCCCCATAAGTCAAGCGATGGCTAACCCACAAATCTGGTAATGGAGAGCAGAAGGCTCCCAAAATTTCTACTAGGCATCTTGGTACTGATAGGCTGGGCAATCCTTGAGCCCCCTGGTTGAAGAGAGGACAAGAGCAGGTTGTTACCTGAGTGGTGGGCTCTGGGGATCCTCAGGCCCAATGGTCAGCAGGATGGTGCCTGGTGGGGTGCTGTCCGGGATGGTGACCTCATAGCTCTCCTGGCTTAAAACAGGGGGCCACATGGGTTCCTCCACTAGCACGGTCACAGTGGCTGTGACTGGTGGGTCCATCCTCAATCCCACAAGCTCGGCCAGGTTCTTTGCCATGATCACCAGCTCATAGCTTGGGGCTGAAGTGTAGTCCAGTTTCTGGGAGCAGAAGAATTGGAGGTCACCATGAGATCTTTTCTCTCTCTCTCTCCCTGGGGAGATACCCTAACATTTCCTGCCCATTCATTAAAGTTCACCAAATGTCAAAGCCTTCCTTGACCTCCCTAGTCAAACTGGCCTGTTTGCCGCCTGCCATATGTAGCATCCTCTGCCTTTGTACAGGCTAGGCTCCAAATCCCAGGATGCTCTTCCTCCTCACCTCCACCTCTGGATTCTAAGCTCTTTCTAGGGCTCAGCCAGCCTTCTACACGACGTCTTTATCGATTCCACCAACTGTGAATTCTTCCCTTGCCCCGCACCCCCCCAATTACACTTTATGTGTATTTACTATTTACTTACTTGTGACATGTTGTTTCTCCCCCAGTTAAACATAAACTTCTTGAAGACAGGGCCTGTTGTCATTTTTGTCTTTGGATGCCCAGTGTCTGGCACCACACCTGGCACCTAGTAGGTGCTTAATAAAGGCTTGTTGAATCAAATTGAACTGAATTAATAAATGATGATCATTGTCTCCTGTACCATAGGGACTCCATGCTAAGGGTTAGGTTATTTTGTCCCTCTCTCTAGTGTGGATTGATGTGTTGAAAGGGGCCACATGTCCCAGAAACAGTATTGTCTAAAGTCTGAGGAAATGGGGTCTAGTCTCAGCTCTGCTACTTATGAATCTTTTTGAACCTGGGCAAGTCATGTTGACTTCTCTGGGCCTCCGTTGACTCATCTGAAAAATGGGGATAATAATATCCCCAGTATCTACCTCACTGGGCTGATTTGAGGATTGAATGAAGTAATGTCTATTGCGTACGTCCTAAATTCAAATTAGCTGTTATTACTTTACTTAAGTCTGCCAGTCCTGAGAGTTCAGTAGCAAGGGATTACATTCTCCTCAAATATGGCCAACAAAGCTGAGTCCCCAATTCTTCCTTGTGTCTGAACACCATACCTCTTGTCACAATCTTAAAGACTGCCTCTTCCCAGGGGAGCTGGAGGAACAGTCATTTTTCTCTAAGGCTGGGGGTGATGAAGGAAGGAAGAGCATAGTTCTTTATCTAGGAAAACCCTGGGGTGGGTCCCCCAAGCTGCGCCTGCAGTAGTGGGGACGTAATACATAGAAGCATCCCTAATCTCTAGCAGGTCGTCCTTGGTAACCCACAGCACACGTTTGGGAGGCTCAGAGTTAAGACTTGGGCAGGAACAGGGAAATGGAGCTTTTCATCTGTGTAAACTGGACTCCTCAAGAGCTTTCTTTACCTTCCAGCCAGCCCATACCCCCTTTGGATAGTGACTAGACATCCGCTGCCTTCCAGGCTGAAAAGATTCCTCACAGACATTCTTTTCCCTACCTTCCGTTCTGAAATGGTCCGAGTGCCACAGCACCTGACGCCTCCCTTACGGATCCCACCCCCCCTGCCCCTGTGTGAAGGGCCCATGCAGGAGCAGCTGCCAACCTTGGGGTGGGCCCAGCATGTGCCATGAGGACAAAGCCAGTTTTTGCCTTATTTGGCCAAACATGTTTCTAGAGACTCCTGCCGCTTTCCCCCACTCCCCACCTCCCCGCTCCGACCAGGGAAGGGGAGGGGGGAGGGGAGGGCAAACACTCGAGACTGGGCCCTTCCCCAGGCCCTAAACACCTCCCGAGGCAGTCAGATCATTAGAGTTCCCCCAGGGTTTATGATAGGAGATTCAGGTATCAGACTATAGTATCTAGATCAAGAGGGGACCTCAGAGGTCATGTAGCCCCACTCCTTCATTTGACAGATGAGGAAACCGAGTCACAGAGAGGCCAAGTGATTTGGCTCAGGATCCATGGCTAGTAAGTGGCAGGTCTTTTGAGGGTCTAACCTGTACTACTTCTGCTACTGAAGCACCCCTGCCTGAATGGGGCTGGGTGGGCTTTTGAACGTGGCATACTCAGAAATACTGGGCTAATGAGAGGGCTTGAGGCATGGCCAGAGGGAGATAGAGGACATAGTCTCTCACTGCACTTCCCGCTCAGTTCTGGTCTTCGGCAAGGGGAGGGAGGAAGGGGTCTGGAGGTGAAAGAGGGTCAGAGTGGAGGAATAATAATAATAATAATAATAATAGCTAGCATTTCTATAGCAATTTACGGTTTCCATATGTCTTCCACATGTCACCTCATTTGACACTCACAACAATCTTGGCAGATTATTATCATATCTATTAGATTATATATTATATTGTTATATAATAGAATGCTATTATATTACTATTATATCTCCATTTTCTAGATAAGGAAACTGAGGCAGACCAAGGTTAAATAGTTTGCTAAGAGTCACTCAGCTAGTAAGAATCTGATGCAGGATTTGAACTCATATTTTCTTGACTCTAACTTCAGCACTCTAACCACTGAGCTACCTAGGTTAGCTTCTCCATTCCAAGCTTTCCTTTGTTGCCTCAGTTTCTAGATCATTCTCAGTTCCACCCAGTGCGGGCAGATACATGGCATTTGTAACTGTCTTAGGCATAGTGGGGGGGGGACACACTAATAACAATTCACATTTCTATAGCAGTTTAAGGGTTATGATACAAATTTCTTCTCATAGCTGTTTGAGGTGTCTCTTTTTTATATATCAGAAAACTGAGGTTCAGAGAGGTTAAAAGGCTTTACCCAAAGTCATATAGCTAGTTAAGTAAAAAAAAACCAAAACACTTTTTGCCACTTCAAATCCAGAGGAGCCCAGGGAGCCCAGAACCTCACTGGAGAAAGAAGGAGACCCCAAAACAGAACGGAAAGGGTCCTGTGAGGAAGTGGCTTCCAAATAGGCTAACCAATAGGGTTAATGAGCTGAGTGACGGGCTGGAGGGGAGGAGGTTAGGGTTCTGGGCTCTGGGCTTCTGTTTCCCGGAGTCCATCATTCTGCTGCCCTGCCTACTTCCCCCACCACTCCATCAGCATCTGAGGAAACTGCCTAATGCAGTTACCAAGGGGAAATTGGAACTTATTTCCTGGGCTCACACTGAGAGACAATCTAATACAGGGGCAGAGTTTCCTGTAAAACCTGTGATTTCTCAGAGTGCCTAACAAGGGGACAACACCTGGGGAAAAGGTCTGGTCTTGGGTACCAGGGGAAGAAGAGGTGTTGATCCTGTCTCAGTAACACAAAGCATATCTGTTTAAGTCTACGTATTTGTCTTTGTCTGTATCTGCACCTGTGTATATATTTCTGTAGTCATAATAATAGCGACAGCTAGCATTTATAAAGGACTTTAAGATTTGCTAAGCATTTTACTTATGTTATCTCAAATGATCCTCACAACAGTCTTATGAGATGGGTGTTGTTATTATCCCTATTTTACAGATGAGAAAACTGAGGTGAAGTAACATAGCTAGTAAATAAATGTCTGAGGCAGGATTTGAACTCAGATTATGATCACTCAAAGGAAAGAAGGAATTAAGTAGTTATTAAGCACCTTTTATGCTTGAGGCGCTGTGCTAAGCCCTTTATAAACATTATCTCATTTGATCCTCACAATAACCCTATGCTATTGTTCTTCCCATTTTACAGTTGAGGACACTGAGGCAGACAGAAATTAAGTGACTTGCCTGGGGTCACACAGCTAGTAAGAATCTGAGGCTGGATTTGAACTCGGGTCTTCCTGACTCCAGGTCCAGTCCTTGAGCTGTAGTTTTTCCCCCCTCTTTGTTGTTGAGTCTTCTCAGTTGTGTTTGACTCTCTGTCACCCCATTTGGGATTTTCTTGGCAAAGATACCAGAGCAGTTTGCCATTTCCTTCTCCAGCTCACTTTACACTTGATGGAACTGAGACAAATAGGGTGAAGTGACTTGCCCGGGGTGACACAGCTAGTAACTATCTGAGGCCAGATTTGAACTCAGGTCCTCCTGACTCCAGGGTTGGCGCTCCCTTCTTCCTCCCTCTCCCATCTCCCCAAATGGTCATCCCGTCTCAGCCTGAAGATCTCTAGTGAGAGGAAATCCACAGCCACTGTGGGACAGCTCTCATTGTTACCATGTACTTTCTTTACAAAGGAGTTAAAATGTGCTCTCTGCAACTTTGCTCTTAGTTACGAGCTCTGGGGTCAAGTGGAACCGGCCGATCCTTTTCCCCTATGACAGCCCTTCAAGGTCTTGAAGACCTGGACGATGTCTTATGTCTGTCAGACTCTAACTCCTCTCGGGGTTACATGTCCTCAGTTCCTTCCATCAGTCTTCATGTAGCACAGCCTTGAGGCCCCTCAGAACCCTGGTTTCTCTCCTCCAGATGCCCTTGAGCACCTCTCAGATATGCCATCCAGAGGTGAGCACTACATTTCCAACATGGTCTGACTAGGGCCGAGGACAATAGGACCATCACATGCCTTGGTCTGGACCTTGGCTAACAGTGCGTAAGTCTTTTTGGCTGCTCCGTCATCCTGATGTCTCTTACTGAGCTTTCATTGAACACCCCCACCCCGTCTTTTTCAGACCAATTGTTGACTAGCTGTACCTCCCTTATCTTGTAATTTTGCAATTTATTTTTTCAACCTGTGTAGGATTTTCCATTTATTTCTATTAAGCTTCATCTTATAACTATTACTACTAGTAACAGCTGATATTGATCGAGTGCCTTGGACTTTGCAAATGCTTTGCAGGCATCATCTCCTCTGAGCATAGAAGTTACCCGGTGAGATCAGTACTACAGAGGGTGCTATTCCCATTTTACAGAGGACTTCAGCTCCTTTGATTCATCCCATCATGCTTGCTGGCTGGGATATTTTTGGATCCTGACTCGTCAGTGTCATCAGAAAAATGGATAAATGTGCTATCTATGCCTTTATTCAAGTCTGACCCAAGTATTAAGCAGTATGGAATGAAGGACAGCTCCCTAGGGCACTATACCACAGACCTTCTTCCAAGATGACATAAAGTAATTAATAACTCTTTGGGTCCAATCATTCAACCAGTTCCAAAACCACTAACTGTACCATTGTCTATGCTAAGACTCCATATTTTGTCCATGAGGATAGTATGAGAACCTTTGTGAAATGTCTCACTAAAATTTAGGTAAACAACATCGACAGAATTCTCCTGGTTGACTGGTTTAGGTGGTATATCATGATTTATTTCATTGATGTCAGACCTTCTTCTACCAGGACAGGTTGCTATCTGGATATAACTTAGAGTTTTAGAAACTTGCCTAAAGCCTGGAGAGGTTTAGGGACTTGTCTGCGGTTATATAGTTAGTAAATATCAAGGGTCTGATTTGGACATAGGGCTTCCAGATTCCAAATCTAGTACTCTATCCAATATAGAACACTGCCTCACTGGTCCAGTAACAGAGACAGCTGGGTAGCTCAGGGGATAAAACACAAGAATTGCCTTCCTTCCTTCCTTCCTTCCTTCCTTATTTTCCTTCTCTTTCTTTTTCTCCTCTCTCTTTCTTCCTCCCTCCCTCCCTCTCTTCCTCCCTCCCTACCTCTCTTACTTCCTATCTCTCTTTTTCTTTTTCTTCTTTCATTTCTTCCTTTTTTATTCCCTTCTTCCTATTCTTCCTCCCTCCCTTTCCTCCTTTATTTTCTTTCTCTTTTCTCTCATTTCTCTCTCTCTCTCTTTCTTTCTTTCCTTCCTTCCTTTCCATTCAAATCCTGCCTCAGACATTTACTATCTCTATGGCACTGGGTAAATAATTTAACTGCTGTCTGCCTCAGTTTCTTTATTTGTAAAATGGGGGTGATAATAGCACCTACCTCCCAGGGCTGTCATGAGGATAAAATGAGATATTTGTAAAGGGCTTAGCACAGTGAGTGACACTTAGTAAGTGTTCAATAAATGCTTCTTTCTTTCTTTCTTTCTTTCTTTCTTTCTTTCTTTCTTTCTTTC